>NC_000086.7:52819534-53130367 GCF_000001635.26 Mus musculus
GTCAGTCAGCCAAGTAACTCTGAGAGGAAATATCACATGCTGAGTCAACACTGTACTGTGTTGCTAGGTGATTTCTCCTGGATGCTATGCTTTCAACATCCCATTATATCTACAAAAGGTCTTTCTGTATTTCCTGCTGTGTATGGTCATTCTCAGTACATGTGCAACCACGGTTTTTCATTTGTAGTGCAGCATGCAATAAATTCTAAGAGATACTCAACACTTAATGAGAAACCAGAGCTTGTGCTAGATGGTATCAAGCAGTTTTTGGCTTCTATAAGTGTTCTGAACAGACTTAAGACACGTTACACTAATCTATGTTATTTGGTATGTTAAATGCATTAAATGAATATTTAAATTTTTTTATTAGTTTTACAAATTTTGTGTACATGTGTGGGTATGTGTATGAGTGCAGGTGCCTACAGAGGCCAGAAAAGGGTGTCAGGATCTCCTGGAGCTAGAGTTACAGGTTGTTGTGAGCTGCAACATGTAGTTGCTAGGAACCAAACTTGGGTTCTCTGGGAGAGGACAAGTATTGCTGAGGTCTCTTTCCAGCCATTTATGTGTACTTTTTTTTTTTTTAATCAAATGTTATTTCCTTTAGTTGGCAACACTGTATTTCATTTCTTTAATGTATTTTCAAATGCACGTTTTGGAGAAAACTGTACATTGCATTAGAAATGGAAGAAAAGTACTTTAACATAGACACTACACAAAACACAGTACAATGTGAATGCACGAATGTTCTTCTCTGTGCTAGTAAAAAATAGTGTTTCCTTTAGTGTTCACATGTATTGTTATATTAAACATATTAGGCTAGTATATAACTGGTTTTTAAAATTTTTTATTAGGTATTTTCTTCATTTACATTTCCAATGCTATCCCCAAATTCCCCCATACCCTCCCCCCACTCCCCTACCAAGCCACTCCCACTTCTTGGCCCTGGCGTTCCCCTGTACTAAAGCATATAAAGTTTGGAAGACCAATGGGCCTCTCTTTCCACTGATGGCCGACTAGGCCATCTTCTGATACATATGCAGCTAGAGACACGAGATCTGGGGGGTACTGGGTAGTTCATATTGTTGTTCCACCTACAGGGTTGCAGACCCCTTTATCTCCTCGGGTACGTTCTCTAGCTCCTCCATTGGGGGCCCTGTGATCCATCCAATAGCTGACTGTGAGCATCCACTTCTGTGTTTGCTAGGCCCCAGCATAGCCTCACAAGATACAGCTATATCTGGGTCCTTTCAGCAAAATCTTGCTAGTGTATGCAATGGTGCTAAAACCATCCAGTGAAAAAGAGACAGCATTTTCAATAAATGGTGCTGGCACAACTGGCGATTATCATGTAGAAGAATGAGAATTGATCCATTCCTATCTCCTTGTACTAAGGTCAAATCTAAGTGGATCAAGGAACTCCACATAAAACCAGAGACATGAAACTTATAGAGGAGAAAGTGGGGAAAAGCCTCGAAGATATGGGCACAGGGGAAAAATTCCTGAATAGAACAGCAATGGGTTGCTCTGTAAGATTGAGAATCGACAAATGGGACTTCATAAAATTGCAAAGCTTCTGTAAGGCAAAAGATACCGTCGATAAGACAAAAAGGCCACCAGCAGATTGAGAAAGGATCTTTACCTATCCTAAATCAGATAGGGGACTAATATCCAATATATATAAAGAACTCAATGCCTGGCATGGTGGCGCATGCCTTTAATCCCAGCACTCGGGAGGCAGAGGCAGGTAGATTTCTGAGTTCGAGGCCAGCCTGGTCTACAAAGTGAGTTCCAAGACAGCCAGGGCTACACAGAGAGACCCTGTCTTGAAAAACAACAACAAAAACAAACAAACAAACAAACAAACAAACAAGAACTCAAGAAGGTGGACTCCAGAAATTCAAATAACCCCATTAAAAAATGGGGCTCAGAGCTAAACAAAGAATTCTCACCTGAGGAATATCGAATGGCTGAGAAGCACCTGAAAAAAATGTTCAGCATCCTTAATCATCAGGGAAATGCAAATCAAAACAACCCTGAGATTCCATCTCACACTAGTCAGAATGGCTAAGATCAAAAATTCAGGTGACAGCAGATGCTGGCGAGGATGTGGAGAAAAAGGAACACTCCTCCATTGTTGGTGGGATTGCAAGCTTGTACAACCACTCTGGAAATCAGTCTGGCAGTTCCTCAGAAAATTGGACATAGTACTACTGGAGGATCCCGCAATACCTCTCCTGGGCATATATGCAGAAGATGTTCCAACTGGTAAGAAAGACACATGCTCCACTATGTTCATAGCAGCCTTGTTTATAATAGCCAGAAGCTGGAAAGAACCCAGATGCCCCTCAACAGAGGAATGGATACAAAAAATGTGGTACATTTACACAATGGAGTACTACTCAGCTATTAAAAAGAATGAATTTATGAAATTCCTAGGCAAATGGATGGACCTGGAGGGCATCATCCTGAGTGAGGTAACCCAATCACAAAAGAACTCACATGCTATGTACTCACTGATAAGTGGATATTAGCACAGAAACTTAGAATACCCAAGATATAAAATACAATTTGCGAAACACATGAAACAAGAAGAACGAAGACCAAAGTGTGGACACTTTGCCCCTTCTTAGAATTGGGAACAAAACACCCATGGAAGGAGTTACAGAGACAAAGTTTGGAGCTGAGACAAAAGGATGGACCATCTAGAGACTGCCATATCCAGGGATCCATCCCATAATCAGCCTCCAAACGCTGACACCATTGCATACACTAGCAAGATTTTGCTGAAAGGACCCTGATATAGCTGTCTCTTGTGAGACTATGCTGGGGCCTAGCAAACACAGAAGAAGGATGCTCACAGTCAGCTATTGGTTTGGATCACAGGGCCCCCAATGGAGGAGCTAGAGAAAGTACCCAAGGAGCTAAAGGGAACTGTAACCCTATAGGTGCAACAACAATATGAACTAACCAGTACCCCTGAACTCTTATCTCTATCTGCATATGTATCAAAAGATGGCCTAATTGGCCATCACTGGAAAGGGAGGCCCATTGGACACACAAACTTTATATGCCCCAGTACAGAGGAACGCCAGGGCCAAAAAGTGGGAGTGGGTGGGTAGGGTAGCGGGAGACTTTTGGGATAGCATTGGAAATGTAAATAAGGAAAATGCCTAATAAAAATATTAAAAAGAAAAAAGAAAAAAAAGAAATCCTTTCGTTGTGTCCCATAAGTTCGGATATGTTGTGGCTTCATTTTCATTAAACTCAAAAAAGTCTTTAATTTCTTTCTTTATTCCTTCCTTGACCAAGGTATCATTGAGAAGAGTGTTGTTCAGTTTCCACCTGAGTGTTGGCTTTCTATTATTTATGTTATTATTGAATATCAGCTTTAGTCCATGGTGATCTGATAGGATGCATGGGACAATTTCAATATTTTTGTATCTGTTGAGGCCTGTTTTGTGACCATTTATATGGTCAGTTTTGGAGAAGTTACCATGAGGTGCTGAGAAGAAGGTATTTCCTTTTGTTTTAGGATAAAATGTTTTGTAGATATCTGTTAATCCATTTGTTTCATAACTTCTGTTAGTTTTACTGTGTCTCTGTTTAGTTTCTGTTTCCAGGATCTGTCCATTGATGAAAGTGGTGTGTAGAAGTCTCCCACTATTATTGGTGTGAGGTGCAAAGTGCTTTGAGCTTTACTAAAGTTTCTTTAATGAATATGGCTGCCCAGGGCCAAAAAAAATGGGAATGGGTGGGTAGGGAAGTGGGGGGGGGAGGGTATGGGGGACTTTTGGGATAGCATTGGAGATGTAATTGAGGAAAGTACGTAATAAAAAATATTTTAAAAAAAGAAGCAAACAACAACAAAAAAAATGAATGTGGCTGCCCTTGCATTTGGAGCATAGATATTCAGAATTGAGAGTTCCTCTTGGGAGATTTTGCCTTTGATGAGTATGAACTGTCCCTCCTTGTCTTTTTTGAAAACTTTGGGTTGGAAGTCGATTTTATTCGATGTTAGAATGGCTACTCCAGCTTGTTTCTTCAGAACATTTGTTTGGAAAATTGTTTTCCAGCCTTCCATTCTGAGGTAGTGTCTGTCTTTTTCCCTGAGATGGGTTTCCTGTAAGCAGCAAAATTTTGGGTCCTGTTTGTGTAGACAGTCTGTTAGTCTATGTCTTTTTATTGAGGAATCGAGTCCATTGATATTAAGGAAAAGTAATTGTTGCTTCCTATTCTTTTTGTTGTTAGAGTTGATATTCTGTTCTTGTGGCTGTCTTCTTTCAGGTTTGTTGAAGGATTACTTTCTTGCTTTTTTTAGGGCATGGATTCTGTTCTTGTATTGTTTTTTTCCTGTTATTATCCTTTGAAGGGCTGGATTTGTGGAAAGATATTGTGTGAATTTGGTTTTGTCATGGAATACTTTGGTTTCTCCATCTATGGTAATTGAGAGTTTGGCTGGGTATAGTAGCCTGGGCTGGCATTTGTGTTCTCTTAGTGTCTGTATAAATCTGTCCAGGATGTTCTGGCTTTCATAGTATCTGGTGAAAAGTCTGGTGTAATTCTAATAGGCCTGCCTCTATATGTTACTTGACCTTTTCCCCTTACTGCTTTTAATATTCTATCTTCATTTAGTGCATTTGTTGTTTTGATTATTATGTGTCGGGAGGAATTTCTTTTCTGGTCCAGTCTATTTGGTGTTCTGGAGACATCTTGTATGTTCATGGGCATCTCTTTCTTTAGGTTTGGGAAGTTTTCTTCTATAATTTTGTTGAAGATATTTGCTGGCCCTTTAAGTTGAAAATCTTCATTCTCATCTACTCCTATTATCTGTAGGTTTGGTCTTCTCATTGTGTCCTGGATTTCCTGGATGTTTTGAGTTAAGGATCTTTTTGCATTTTGCATTTTCTTTGATTGTTGTGTCCATGTCCCCTATGGAATCTTCTGCACCTGAGATTCTCTCTTCTATCTCTTGTATTCTGTTGCTGATGCTCGCATATATGGTTCTAGATTTCTTTCCTAGGGTTTTTATCTCCAGCGTTGCCTCCCTTTGGGTTTTCTTTATTGTGTCTACTTCCCTTTTTAGGTCTAGTATGGTTTTGTTCATTTCCATCACCTATTTGGATGTGTTTTCCTGTTTTTCTTTAAGGACTTCTACCTGTTTGGTTGTGTTTTCCTGTTTTTCTTTAAGGACTTGTAACTCTTTAGCAGTGTTCTCCTGTATTTCTTTAAGTGAGTTATTAATGTCCTTTTTGATGTCCTCTACCATCATCATGAGATATGCTTTTAAATCTGGGTCTAGCTTTTCGGGTGTGTTGGGGTGCCCAGGACTGGCTGAGGTGGGAGTGTTGGGTTCTGATGATGGTGAGTGGTCTTGGTTTCTGTTAGTAAGATTCTTACATTTGCCTTTCGCCATCTGGTAATCTCTGGAGTTAGTTGTTATAGTTGTCTCTGGTTAGAGCTTGTTCCTCTCGTGATTCTGTTAGCCTCTATCAGCAGACCTGGGAGACTAGCTCTCTCCCGAGTTTCAGTGGTCTGAGCACTCTCTGCAGGCAAGCTCTGCTCTTGCAGGGAAGGTGCACAGATATCTGGCGTTCGGACCTGTCTCCTGGCAGAAGTTGTGTTCCACTCACCAGAGGTCCTAAGATCGAGTCGAAAGTCCTCTAAGGACCTTGGGGGTGTCCACCAACTCCGCGCCCAGGTGACCCGGTGCTCATGCAGACTGGAAGGGACTTGTGACCCTGGTCAGGCTGGGTTTTCTGCTTCCCTAATGCTGTGTCAGGTCCCGCGAGATTGGAATGGATCAGAAGTTGTGTTCCACTCACAGGTGGTCCTAAGATCGCGTGGAGAGTCCTCTAGGGACCTTCAGGGTGTCTGCCAACTCCATGCCCAAGGTGACCCGGTGCTGGCACTGACCAGAAGGGTTTTTTATGCATACTTTTAACATGATATTTTCCACTTATGAATGATTGAAGAGAAACCAACACTGTTGTATGTTGGGAAGCATCAATCGAGTGGGCCTACCTGTAGCTTGTGGCCCAGGAAAATTATGAATCCAACACAAAATCCTAAGTTTAATGCAAACATAATCAGTTTGTTTGATGATTTAGTTTTTGTTTTTGTTTTTAACTAGATTGTGTGATTTTTTTTTTAGGATAAACTTTACAGAATACAAAAACAGCAAACAACATTTCAATGTCAAAAATGAGACACACCTGCATCAAATAGGTATGACCATGAAAAAGGTGATTTAATAAAAGTTAGAAATCAGGCTGGCGAGATGGCTCAGGGGTTAAGAGCTCCGACTGCTCTTCCGAAGGTCCCGAGTTCAAATCCCAGCAACCACATGATGGCTCACAACCATCCATAACGAAATCTGATGCCTTCTTCTGGAGTATCTGAGGACAGCTACAGTGTACTTACATATAATAAATAAATAAATCTTTTAAAAAAAGTTAGAAATCATTAAATGATTCAAATAGGTCTGACAGCATAGCTTAATCATAGAGTACTTACTCAGCATATCTAAGGTCCTGGGTTCAGTCCCCAACACTGAAACAAAACAACAAATACTCTGGTTGTTATCAAAGTGGGAATAACAGCTTGTACCCCAAGCCAGATTCAGCTGTCTGTCCTTAATAAGCCAATTAAAAGAACCAAATTAAAAGTGGGATTTATTGAATGTGAAATTAATCAATGCGGCTCCATTGGGAATAAGGACAAGGAGATCAAGTGAACCCTCCAAGTCCATTTTGGGGTACTGAGGTCTGATTAAAATTTTAAGAGAGGATTCAAAGATGTACATATCTGGGCATTCTCAGTCAAGGTGTGGTCCCAACCACTGAAGATCCAGGATCCTCTGGGCTTCAGTCCCATAGGGAAGGTGGTCTGATAAGTTGTTAGAATCCTGTGAAATCTAAGTCTAGAAAAGAAGCTCCCACTAAGGCTAAGACCCTTTCCTTATTCCTCCAAGAATGAGATTCCTTGGGGGAAATTATTATTTTTTGAGGTCCACGTTTTCAATAGTCTGATGGTCAAAATGAAAGATGTTGTTGTCTCTTTAGAACATCTTCATCTCTCGCAAGTTTACCTTACGTTAGCTTACCTGGCTGGAGGTACAGGAGATCAGTGGATAAACGGAACATTTCCCAGCTTCAGGTGAAATGTTGGAAGATCAAAGATTTGCCCATCTGTGGATCTTTCAAAATCCTCAGGGTTAAAAATAGGAGCCAGAGAGGCTGTGACTCCAGCTATCCTTATTTCTAGTTATCTAGTTATCTGCAGGAAAGTACTAGATGTCACAATTCCCAGGAAGATACAACAATTATTCAGATCATTTACAACCCTCTATTCTTACTAGATCTGTGTGAATTGGCTTTTTTCCCCTTCTTTTTAGTAACAGTTTTATTGAGACATTAATCACATGTTAGGCAACTCAGCCACTTAATATTTATAATCCAATTATTTTCAGTGCATTGACAGGCTCAGACATCCATCACCACTTTCAATTTTTGGAACATTTCATTACCCCAACAGGAAATTCCATACCCAACTCTGGCAAGCACCAACATGTTTTCTTTCTGCATTGAATTAGGGGGTTAGTTCATGTAAATGGAGCCACACAATATGTGGGCCATTTGCTTATCTTCTTCCATGTAGAATTGTATCTTCAAGGTTCATCCATGTTTTAGCATTTATTAATACTGCATTTGGTTTTATGCCCAAATAGTGTTTGTAGTGTAAGAGACAGTAGTTTGCCGTTTGGGGTATTTTAGAGAGTCTATTTGTTTTTGTTTGTTTGTTTGTTTGTTTTTTCCTTTTTTATTGGGTATTTATTTCATTTACATTTCCAATGCTATCCCAAAGGTCCCCCCCACTCTCCCCCCCCCCTCCCCCCCTCCCACTTCTTGGCCCTGTCATTCCCCTGTACTGAGGCATATAAAGTTTGCATGACCAATGGGCCTCTCTTTCCACTGATGGCCGACTAGGCCATTTTCTGATTCATATGCAGCTAGAGACACGAGCTCCAGGGGGGTACTGGGTAGTTCATATTGTTGTTCCACCTATAGGATTGCAGATTCCTTTAGCTCCTTGGGTACGTTCTCTAGCTCCTCCATTGGGGGCCCTGTGGTCCATCCAATAGCTGACTGTGAGCATCCACTTCTGTGTTTGCAGGCACCAGCATAGTCTCACAAGAGACAGCTCTATCTGGGTCCTTCCAGCAAAATCTTGCTAGTGTATGCAATGGTGTCAGCTTAGAGTCTATTTGTTAGCTAACCTTAATGACACTGTTATGAACATTCATGTGCATGTTTTGACATGAGCCCATTTTCACATCTTTAAGAGCAAAACAGTTGTGTAGAAAATGGATGTTTAACCCATTTCAGGCATTAGGTGTGTCTAAAAAGATGCATGTCAATTCTTAATTCTCCGAATGTAAATTGTCTACTTGAATTATTCATCATCTGCTTTAATGCTGTGCCTGCATCCCAGTTACTAATATAGCTCATGATAATTTAGGCTTGCTCAGAGGACAAAACAAATTATTATTAGCCCTCTCAAGAATAAAACTAGGCCACACCTAATCATAAATGTACATATATTTTGGATAAAGTAGCAACTAACTGAGTACTATTTTTTATGTGTGCGGGTGTCTTGTTGCATGTATGTCTGTGCATTACGTACATGCCTGGTGTCCATGGAGGCCAGAAGAGGGAACTGAGTACCCTGAAACTAGCGTTACAGACTGCTGGGTGCCACCACTTGAGTGCTGGGAATTGAACGCTGGTTTCCAACTGAGCCATCTCTCCGGGAATGTAACTATTATTGAGCTTATACACTGTCCTCTTTTTGCTTGATTAGATCAGAAACCATAGGGCTGGAGAGATGGCTCAGTGGTTAAAAGCACGGACTGCTCTCCCAGAGGTACTGAGTTCAATTCCTAGCACCCACATGGTGGCTCACAACCATCCGTAATGGAATCTGATGCCCTCTTCTGGTGTGTCTGAAGACAGTGACAGTGTACTCATATACATAAAATAAAATAAATCTTTAAAAAAAAATCAGAAACCATCTCTTGGATCAATCTGAAAAGTGTTGAAAACCCCACTAGTTATGCTCTGGCTATTATTTCAGGAAGGTGTCTAAACAAGTAGTTGGTCTCTAACATGTTTTAAAATTTACTTTCCACAAAACTCTACCTCAGGCACCTTTTTACTTTACTGTGGTGCTGTGTAAGTAACTCCCTTCCTGTGAGATGTGCTGGAGTTACTTTTTTTTTTTTTTTTGGTTTGGTTTGGTTTGGTTTTTCGAGACAGGGTTTCTCTGTATAGCCCTGGCTGTCCTGGAACTCACTCTGTAGACCAGGCTGGCCTCGAACTCAGAAATCCACCTGCCTCTGCCTCCCAAGTGCTGGGATTAAAGGCATGCACCACCACCACTGCCTGGCTGGAGTTACTTTTAAACAGTAATACAGAAAGGGAGCAAGCTGGGTAAGTTTATAACTGAAATCCTCTATTCTTCCCGGACCCATACCCCAAATAGAACATCGACTTCTGTTTTTACCCTAACTGAAAACTCTGTTTGTCAACAATCACACCACCTCACGAGGAGAGGAGGAAGTGGAAGGCAGAAATGAAAAGAGTATTTTGGGATAGCTTGGCAGGATGGGAACATCTTGAGATGACTCCTGCCCCGGCTCCCCATCACCTAGCCTCAGTTTCTAAGTAAGGCTATTTTGGTTACATCTGCCTTCCGTCACACTGAGCAATCAATCTTGGGGAAATCTGTTATCTCCCTAGAATTTCATTACAGGCCTTTCTTAAAGGATGTCTACACAAGAAAGTGCAAACTTGTCAGACAGCTACAGTGCACTTGGAATGGTTTTGATACATTTTTCAGACTCTGTATACTAAATGCAGAGGACCACAGTGATACTGTTAGTCTTTGGGGCGAATTCAGGGACCACTATCATCTGGGTCTTTATCACTTTTAGTAATTAGAGCCTAGCTGATAAGATAAGACTTACCAGACTTCATTTGTGATAAGCAAAGCAGTTCTATAAACATTGCAGATAACTGGCTAACTTAGTATGTTACTTTGCTTTAGTGTTTTAGCTTGGAGAACAATAATTAAAAAAGTGAATCCTAACAAACTAATCTTTAAACTCTATTAAATTTTTTTAAAATTTTAAATCCTAGTGGGAGGGTCTAGAGAGATTGGTAAATGGTTAAAACACTCGTTCTTGCAAAGAACTCAGGTTTGATTCCTGCTACCCAGTTAACAGCTAATAACCATCAGTAATTCCAGTCCTAAATGACCTCATGCCCATTTCTGACTTCCTCCAACACTAGACATGTGCAGACATACATGTAGGCAAACCCCCATATACACAAAAAATAAAAATAATAAATCAATCCTTAAAGCAAAAGGAGAAAAAGAATTTGGCACCATCTAAAATTTAGTTGAGAATGATATGTATATTTAGTCAGGGCCTCACCATGTAGGCCTGGCTGGTCTTGTACCACCATACCCAGTTGTAATAAATTTTTGATATTTAGACAAAAAGATGCTTCCTTCCAGACATATGTAACTGTATGTCTGAGACAGCAATGACTCTATAGTCTACAATGAACACGGTGTGACATGTCACTATCATCTTCCATTGACTCTTACAGAATCTGAAAGGTTAAGTACTTAGTTTAGTTTTTCCTGACTATATAACCATATACATATTCATTATGCCCAAAATCTAGAAAACAGAATGTCCTCTTTTCATCACCAATTCCATTGGTAGGAATGTAATTTTGCACATGGACTGCATGACTTATGACGCATGTGAATGTTTACTGTGGCATAGTTTATGACAACAAAGCCCTAGAAATAACAGCAATGTCTATGAGGAGAGGGAAGATTTTAATTACCATATCTCCCGGCTGTGGAATTTAATCAGCAGATTTAAAAGTACCACTAATGTAAACGAGCCGATCTAGGATGATTTCCATGTATTTCTTTATGATTAAATTGCATCTTGATCACAACCAGACATTGTTCTTCCTTTGGAGAAACTGAGTCTTGATTGCTTTTAGGAAAATACGTAGTCTTAATTCAGAACTAAGGAGATAATTTGTACTAGGAAAATCTACATAGTAAGTGTATTCCCTGTTTTTGACTGGGAGACATTTCCCTTTCTTTTATTTAAATTTCCACATCTATACCTCGTCCTCCCCTTTCTTTTCTTTTCTTGCAAGAATGGTCTGTTTTAGTTTTTAGTCAATTAACATAAATGTAAGGCTAAGCTATAAAATAGTACAGGTTTTGTTGTTTTGTGTTTGTTTTGTTTTGTTTTGTTTTGTTTTGTTTTGTTTTGTTTTGTTTTGTTTTGTGTTTTTGTGCCTGGCTGTCCTGGAACTCACTCTGTAGAGCAAGCAGGCCGCAAACCCAGAGATCTGCCTGCCTCTGTCTTCTGAGTGCTGGGATTAAAGGTGTGTGCCACTACAACCTGGCTTCTTAGTCCAGTTTTTAAAATGAAATGCTCCGGGCATGGTGGCACACGCCTTTAATCCCAGCACTCGGGAGGCAGAGGCAGGCGGATTTCTGAATTCGAGGCCAGCCTGGTCTACAAAGTGAGTTCCAGGACAGCCAGGACTATACAGAGAAACCCTGCCTCGAAAAAAAAAATGAAATGTAACATCCTCTATCTGACTGTTCTCCATTCTTAAACACACTTCATAGAAGTAACTGGCTTTTTAAAAAAATTATTACAGTTTTGTTTTTTAAGGCAGGAGCTCACACTGTAGATCAAGCTGGTCTTGAATGTGTGTAGAGATCTACCTGCCTCTATCTCTTTATCCCCCTAGAATAAGCTCTAATATTTCAAAGGCCATAAGGTTTAAAACACACAGATATGATAATAGTTTTAATAATTTAACAGTGCACAAATAGACATTTGATATCATTATACTTTCCATATACAGGTAAAAAAGGAAACACTTGAGAGAAGGAATTTATCAAAATGTTCCCACCAGTTGGCTTCTAATATACACAGAATATAGATCTTTCCATGAATGTGGTTAAGAATCCCTACAAAGACCATTTTTATTCAGTGTAAAAAGAAATGACAGAAGATGCTCGGATATAGAAATAACTCCCATATTACAAAGTTAACAGAATCAATGTTGTAAAAATTACTATATTGCCAAAAGCAATTGTGAGAATGAGTAGAATTCATACCAAAAGTCTGCAGATAGATACAAAATGCAGCCCTCAAATTTTTATAGAATGACAAAAGTCAGATAATAGGCAAATGGATACTTTTCAAACAGGCAAAGCAGCATTACTCAGAAACCATAAAGCAGGAAGTGCTACATCACCTGATTTTTACTAATATTCCAAAGACATCAGAGCCAATCCTACTTTGGTTGATGATAATACAAAAACCCAAGTGTAATATTATTATATGAAATATAATTTTGAAGGCAAGAAAAGTTCACATTTTATATCAAATTATAAAGGGGCTATGGAAGACAATTAACATTGAACTACATTTTTTTTTCTAAAAAACTATGTGCCTTTTACTTTATTGCATCAAGAACACTGAACAGGACAGCCATATATTCTTAACTGTTTTTAAGGTATATGTATACAGGTTTGTGGACCTGAGGACAAAGTTATATAACCTTTTATGGCCATTGATTAGGGACTTGCTATTTGCCTTTCATTTAGTCTCTCTGAAATGCCATTCTGTTTATGAGCAGAATCATGCAGTACTGAATTTATGTGATTGGCTTACTTTAATTAGAAGAATTTATTGAAGATTAATCTGTGTTCATATATTGTTGACTATTTGTCTCAATTTAAACAATACCTCACTGTATGTATTTTTCATACTTTATCAGTTCCTATACCATGAGAGGTTTTGGTTATTTCTACTGATAGGTTATGGTAGTGAACATGGGAATATCACTGTTTCTCAGAAATCTTGGTTTTGACTCTCAAGATTAAAAAAAAAATACCTGCTTTGCTCCTTTTTATTTTTTGTTAATACTACAACTCAGTTTACTAATTCCAAAACCAGAGGTTTTAACTGCCAGTCTCTATGGATTTGAACTAGGTAACTGTGGTTTTTGTTTGTTTGGTTGGTTGGTTTGGTTTGGTTTTTGCCTCTGCCTCTTGAATGCTGGAATTAAAGGCATCAACTACCATGTCCCCACTTTATTACTCTTCGTTTGTTTGTTTGCTTGCTTGCTTGTTTGTTTATTTACTTTTGACTTAGGGTCTCTCTATGTGTAGTTTTTACTATGAAGACCAGGGTGGTCTGGAATTCACAGAAATCTGTCTTCCTCTGCCTCCCAAGTGTTGGGAACAAAAGCATGAGCCACCATACCTGAATCATTTACTCATAAATGCTTCTGCTCATGACCTGCTACTCCTCTAATGTAAACACGCATTCAATAACTCAACCTGTGCCAAATATTCCTATAATGTAAAACATCAGGCTTCTGAGTGAGTCCCGAGATATCCCCTCCTCATAGGAAACCATTTTCTTGTCCTTTCTATTGTTTAAATCAACTAATATACTCATGATTAAAAAATAAGGTGTATATAAGATGGCACACATTAGCAAGTCTCACCCTCTTGTCTCTTTCCCCCTTTTTTCCTGCTGTTCTCCATGTGTTTATGTACATTTATTTTCTTGTTCACTTGTTCCACAAAAGTTGATCACACTAACCAGTGTCCTGTACCTTCCTTTAGAAGTGTTGTATTTACAGTTACTTTTCCACAATGGGTTGCCTTGTGGTAAAATGATGCCTATACTCTGGACACAGACTACCTTTGTGGACTTTTCCCTCTGAACCCATATATATATATTGGTAAAATTTCTATGCATTTCTCTTCCCAAATATTTGTATTTATACTTTGGTGTTTATTTATGTATTTGAGATAAGATGTCATATATCCCAGGGTGGTCTTAAACTAGCTATATAGTCAATGACGACCTTGAACTTCTGTTCTTCCTACCTCCACATCCTGAGTGCTGGGATGGCAGTTTGTGTGATGCTAAGCATAGAACCCAGGACTTTGTGCATACCCAGCCAGCATGCTACCAACTGAAACACAACCCTAGTCAAGTTTATTTTATTTTTTTTTTATACTTTTACATGATATACAAAGGATGGGAATGGGTGGGAAGGTGGGGGAGCACCCTCATGGAGGCAGGAGGAAGGGATGGGATGGGGTGGGGATCGAAGAGGATACCGGGAAGGGGAATAACATTTGAAATACAAATAAAAAAACCAATAATTTTCCAAAAATAATATACAAAGTATTGAAATTACACCCAGTAATGGAGTACCATGTGATTTTACAATACATGTATACAGCATACATAGTACAATGCTCAACACATTGAGCATATATGTCTTCTCATGTATATACCATATCTCTCTCCAAATATTTTTATTTATACTTTAGTGTTTATTCATGTATTTGAGACATAATGTCGCATATCCCAGGGTGGCCTTAAACTAGCTATAGAGTCAATGATGACCTTGAACTTCTGGTCTTCCTATTTCCACATTCTGAGTGCTGGCTGGGATGGCAGTTTGTGTGATGCTATGCATGGAATATGCACACAAAGTACCATGTGATTTTTACATTAAATGTACACAGCATACGTAGTATAATGCTCAACACATTTAACACATATTTCTCCCCAATCATTTGCCATATCTTTGTGGTGAAAGCATTAGAGATCTTTAAGTTTTGAAAATATGCAGTACATTATTGTACATAGTATCCCTGCTGTGTAACAGCGCACAAGAATTTCTTGCTCCATCTAACTGTAAGTTAATTCCTGTTGACCTATCTTCCTCTATTTCTCCCTTTCTTCCAATTGCCCCAGCCTCTTCTACTATTCTACCCTCAATTTCCTGAGATCACTTATCTTTTTGTATCTAGCTTATGTCTCTTAACTGACTCTAGTTTCACCCACATTGTGACAATTGACATGATTCCATCATTTTCATGGCCAAATAATATATGACTTTATATGATATATGTGTATATATATATATATATATATATATATATATATATATATATATATATTCATCAGCTAATAGCACTTAGATTGTCTCTATTTCTTTATTTCTTTTTGAGACATGGTGTTGCTATGTAGCTCTGGGTATCCTGAAAATTGTTCTGTAGACCAGGCTAGCCTTGAACTCACAGAGAATGGCCTGCCTCTGCCTCCCAAGTGCTGAGATTAAAGGCATGTACATGCCCCGCCCCATTTCCTGACTAGTGTGAATAGGGCTGCAATAATCACAGAATGTACATGATTTCCCCTTGATATTCTCTTTGGCTCCATTCCCAGGAATGAAATTGCTGGATCATATGGTGGTTCTATTTTTGAGTTTTGAGCAACCTCCATACTGTTTTCCATAATGGCTGCGCTAATTTACTTCCTCGCCCAGTGTGTAAAGGTTCCCTTCCCTCACAGCCTTACTTACAGGTACTATCTTTTTCTCTTTTTTATAATAATCATTTTTAAAGAAATGAGGTGACGTCTCATGACTTCTGTGGCTATAGAAAAACTAAACCTAGTCTGTTAATCTACAGTCTGGATATCTAAAAAATAAAGTAAAATACAGCTTATAACGTGGGAGAAAATCATTTCCAATTGAATGCCCCAATAGATCTTTGTATTTGAAACATACAGACTATATTATCAGCCAGCAAGATGGCTCAGTTAGCAAAGATACTCACTGCCAAACTAATGAACTGGGTTTATTCCCTGGGTCACATTTAGTGGAAAAAAAGAAGGAACTCCACAAGTTGTCCTCTCAAAACACACACACACACACACACACACACACACAGACACACACAGACAGAGAGAGACAGACAGAGAGACAGACAGACGGACAGAGACAGACAGACAGACAAATAAGTATACCTTTTTTTTTCCTTTTGAAAAGAAATGAGAGCAAAAGCACTAGATAGTCAGACTTAGAAAAAGACCCGGTGCGCAGAGGTGGCTTAGCAGTTAAACACCTGCTGCAGTTGCAGAGAACCCAGGTTCATGTTGTGGATAGCCCTGGGGCTAATGATATTTGATGTTAATTATGTTCTCCTGGGAGGGGCTGCAATGAAGGAATGAGTCAGCACTCAGGTGATTTCCTATAAACCTACTCCCACCTTAATTTGTAAAATAAAGGAGAGCTGATGATTGGGCAGATAAAAGGGAAGGTGGAGCGGAAGGTGAGGAGAGAGAAGATGGAGAAAATGGAAGAGGACATAGAGGAGGAAGAAGAAGAAAAGCGGAGCAGAAGCACATGGCCTGGAGAAACCGCAAGTTCTAAGGGGTCTCATAGATGTGGAAGATGGCAGTGTAGCAGTAGATCTGCCCAATCTAGGTGCACAGCATGTATTCATATTAACTGAGTCATGTTTTCATTGCCTCGGCATATTTGTAACTCTAGTTCCAGGGGGTCCAACACCCTCTTCTGGCTTTTATGGGCACCAAACATACATGTGATACAATACATACAGAAATTCACAAATAATATAAAAATAAAAAAATAAATATTAAAAAGAGTATTTTAGAAGCCTATTGTTTTATATATAAAGAGCCAGTTTTAAAGTAAAGGAGAAAATCTCTAAAGATTTTTTTAAAGGCATCAGATCCTCTGGAACTGGAGTTACAGACAGGTGTGCGCCACTCTATGGGTGCTGGAACCAACCCTGGTCCTCTTCAGGAGCAGTAAATGCTCTTAACCAATAAGCCATATCTCTAGCTCCAATGTCTACAATTTTAAATAAGATTGTAGTAGGAGTCAGTGGCAGACCACTTCCAAATGATATGTGGATCCTTGGGTTTGACCAAACACCACAAAATAAGTCAGTACCTGATTGTGAACATATAGAGAGTCTGAAACATTGATGAACCTTGTCAGTGGAGATGGATAATGGTATACTCATTTTGGATGAAATTGCATGTCTCTTAAAAAGTTAAACATTAACTTCTATGTGACCTAGAGAGTCCATTCCTTTGAGTCTATCACAGTGAAATAAAATATATGATCATACAAAGAGGAAGATGGCCAAGTGATTAAAGCAGTGCACCACAGTGCACTCCTTCCTGTGAGTGCTCAAATCAGCATAATTCATCCAATCCAAACTATGAAAAGATTCCATGGCTATCAAATGTTGAGTGAATAATGAAAACACAGTATTCTGGACAGTGGACTATGACCCGGAATCTTTGTGTAAAGGAGACAATATGTGATTTTTTTGAATATGTGAATATTCAGAACATTGCACTAGGTAAAACAAGCTATATCCAAACTAGCACATATTTTAGAACCTCTTTGTTGTACAATGTCAAGTATAGGCAAGTAGAGAGAATAATAAGTAGATTTGTAAGTCAAACCTGTAATCTCAGCACAGGGAGACTGAGGCCTGCTTGTGCTTTGTAGAGAGCCAGTCTCCAAAAAGGAAACTGTGGGAAACTAAGCCTAGTGGCTACAGTGAATAAATTAATACTACTAACATGTAAAAGTTCTTTTCAATGTAATTGAGGAAAATACGTAATAAAAAATATATTTTTAAAAAAGTTCTTTTAGAGGATAACAAATGATCTCAAACTCTCTTCCAATAATGATTATATAACTTTACCCTGAAAGCACTGAATTAGATGATTGCCATCAAAACATGGCAGAAGTCCTCATACCCTCCTTCCCATGACAGCCACATCAATTCAATATGGAGAAGAATTCTCTGTAAGAAATACAGATTTGAGTAAAAGGTACCTGTGTGGCATAGTGCCACATAATTGAGAAGCCATACCTTCTCCCTAGAAAGAAGGGAAGGACTAGACAATGTCTACAGCACTCTTGCTTTCCTGTGAATTCTTGGGAGAATAGTTTTAGCTTTGCTTGTATTAGAACACTATAAAGAAATGAGCATAGGCTGGGAACTTTTGGCAATAAACTCCAATGAACATATATATCTAAAATTATAAAGAAAACTCAAGGAACATATAAACATGACACTCAAAAAAATGACACAAAGCGCCAAAAAACAATCTTAGAGCTGGAGAGGTGGCTCAGTGATTAAGAGCACTGACTGTTTTTCCAGAAGTCCTGAGTTCAATTCCCAGCAACCACATGGTGGCTCACAACCACCCATAATGAGATCTGACGCCTTCTTCTGGTATGTCTGAGGACAGTTATAGTGTATTCATATGAATAAAATAAATAAATCTTTAAAACCAATCTTAAGGAAGCAGAGTTGGTAACAATTACAGAGACACTGTACATGTTAGAGCATATTCAGAAGATTGCAAGAAGGAGCACAAGTAATAACAGAAAACCTAGGATAGCAAAAACTATTCTCAACAATAAAAGAACCTCCAGTGGAATCACCATGAAGTTGGACCTAAGAATACTAAACAGTAAAACAAAACCATTTAAATGAATGAAATTCTCAGGTGACAATATAGAGACAAATGTTGAATGCTTTCATCCTGTAATAATATTGTATAAATTATCTGTAACCCTAGTATGGAAGTTTACAAATTATGAAAATAAATATAACTATACAATTAAGGGATTCACAATAAAAACTAAAGTCAATTTTGACACAAGACATGTAATTTTTGTACAAGAATGAGGATGTAACTCATCTAAAATAGATCGTTATAACAACTAAATTTTTTGTCTAAGCTCCATAGCAAGCACAATAAAGGTATCTATGAGTAGATAACGAGAGACAGGAAAGGGTGAAGAAGGAAAACAACAACAAATGTTTCCTGTTTTCTTTCTCCTGTAGATTCTGTATTTAATTTGAAACATGCACATCAACATATATGCATATATTTATAAATGCATGCATAGGTGATGTGAAAGCAGAAAAAAACTAAAAGTTAGATAAAAAGAAAATATCTATAGGAGAAGAATAAAGAGAAAGGAATCAAAAGTACATCCAAGTTCATAAAGTACCACCCCTAGCTGAGAAGCTATTAGCAAAGATGACTCCTGGAGGGCGGTCAGGTCTTTTCCGGGATGGGTCCCGTGAGAGACTACCCATGCTCCAGAAGATGATCCTATATTCATGCACATATGGGAGAACTAAAGGGACTCAGTGGTTTAAAAAGAAAAGAGCACATGAAGTTTGGAAGGAAAAGCTATGGGTGGATATGGGAGGATTTGAAGGGGAGCTAATGAGAGGTAGATAATCAGAACACAGATGCACATATGAAACCCTTAAACAAGAAATAAATAATTTTCAGTATATCAAAGATTGGCAAGATGGGTTAGCAGGTAAAGGCCCTTGTTGCACAAGCATTCTAGCATGAATTAAAACTCTGAAACCTATAAAACGGTATAGGTAGAGAACCCACTCTACAAACTTATCTTCTGCCTTCCATGGCATGGTGGCACACATACACACATCATCCATTCAAAATAATAACATGTTTTAATTACAAAATTATATCAACACAAAAATAATTAGCAAAGCAAAAGAATACAGTAAGAGATTAGTACAGGCAAAAATACAAGAGCTACAGAAAGGATTCATCGCTAGTAACTCCAGCTCCTAGAGATCGCTCTTCTGGACCCCACGGACATCTGGATATACATGGCATACATTCACCTGTTACATACACATATTTTTAAAAAGCTAAAAAATGTCAAAAAGTAGTGAAAGAGCACATCTTTTCCTGTCAGAAATGTCTTTAAATGCAAATGGGTTGATCTCTACAATAGAAAGACATCAAGTAAAACTTAAGGATGGCTCAGTTTCAATAAAGTACTTGTCATACAACCATGAAAGGGAGTGGCTCATGCTGGAGAGGTGGGGTCAGGAAGGTCTCTGGAACTTGCTGAGTAGCCACAATAGCTTAATTTGTGAGTTCTCTGGTCAATGAGGAAATCTGTGAAGGAAATAAATGAACAGTGTTTCTGAAGATGACACCTGAGGCGGTCCTCTAGCTCTCATACACCACCCCCCCACACACACACCTACACATACCTACACACACACACACACACACATTCACACACCATTATTTTATTTTATTTTCTATTAGATATTTTCTTCATTTACATTTCAAATGCTATCCCCAAAGCCCCCATACCCTCCCCCCCACACACACCATTTTAAAAAAGATATAAAGCAATGGATAATAAAACAGTGCAAACACAGGTCATTATATAAAAAAACAACAAAACTGGCACTACCTTATAATAAAGGCTAAAACGCACTTGATTATCCCATCAGATGTACAAGATCTATGACCATCTTATGGTAGCTACTTTCTTCAAATCAAGAGTAGAAGGAAAACTTCTCAGCCTAATAAAGGGATGTCTCAGCTACTTTTCTATTCCTGTGATAAAACACCATGATCAAAGCAATTTAAAAGAGAAAGGGTTTAATTTGGCTCATGAGGAGTTTAGAGTCTATGATGGCAGAGGGAAGCTATGGCAGCAATTGGCTGGAACAGCAGCTAAGAGTGCTCATCTTGATCCCCAAGAAGGAAGCAGAGAGAGTGCAATGGGAATGTCTTGGACTTTTTGAAACCTCAAAGCTAACCCCCAGTGACACACACCTACCTCCAAATAAGGCCACATCTCCTAATCTTTCAAACAGTTCCCCAACTGGGGAGCAAGGATTCAAATACATTTATGATAGATCATTCTCAGTCAAACCACTACAAAGACATCTCAGAAAAGTTCATGGCCAACATCATAATACATGTCAGAAGACAGAGTTTTCCCTCTAAGACCAAGAATAAGACCAAGTTAGGAATGGAGAGATTGCTCAGAGATTAAGAGCTCCTGCTCAAGTATTTGCACAGAGAGCCAACATTAAACACCTACATCAGGCAGTTTATAATCATTGTCCATCCACCCTCTTCTGTCTTCCATGGGCACTCCTATACATGTTACAGATACTTATACAGATATATAAATCAAAACAAGATAAGTCTCTTCTAAAAAGGATAGTACCAAGCTGTTCCCCTTAACGTGTCTATTCCATATAGCACTAGAAGTCTTAGCCAGAGCATTTATAACAGAATCCCTTGAATTTGCCCTTTGAACAAGGATGCTGGCACATTACTGAAAATGTTCCTATCTCCTTTATTCATCTCTGAAGGGACATATACACGTTTACGAGAGTATTTGTGCACTTGAGGAAGAGAAACAGTTAGAATTTTGGAACTAATAGACATGTCTTCAATATAGACACTAATTCCATGTGATCTAATGCCGCAGACCCTCTTTGGTCCCTTGTCTGCGTGGAACGGGTCTCTAGTCTCAGGTGGGCAAGGAGTTGGCGGGAATTGACAGACATACTCACAAGGGAGTGTGGATCTGAATGTAATTTGTAAAATCTAGCACAAATCTAGTCAAATCTAGTACAAAGAGGTTACTGGATTCTTACACAAAACAGAGGAATGCAAACACTCACTAAGACAAATTGGAACCAGCCTAGTGGGGTATTCCTGTGACAACCTGACCATGTTTTGGGGAGGACTATGGAAGGACTTTGGAACTTTGGGCTAGAAGATCCATTAGGTGTTAAGAGCTCTGTCAGATGTTGTGTAGGAGCTTGGAAGATAATGTTGAGAACAGTGCAGAAGATGGAGGTCTGGCTTGTGAAATTTCAGAGGGAAAATTAAAGACTTTTCAGGGCCATTGCTATTTTGATTGGGAAGATTCTGTGGTTCTGGTTAGCTGGGGCTGAAGAATCATCTGTGATTAACAAGATACCAGAACTACTAAAGCAAAAACCTTGCATTATTGGGACTATTGATGCTGGTTAGCTGGAGCTAAGAAATTAGCGGTGATAAAGAAGAGACCAGCATCATTGAGGTGACATCTTCTGGGAAGTGTTTTCTGAAAGCACAGAGGCTGTGTTCCAGAGATAGCCAAGGTTGTACCTTGTGCTGTGGCTGGACTTGGTAATGTGTAAGAGGTACTGGTTTTGAAGGCATGAAGGGGTCATGCAGAGCAGCTGAGGCTCAGCACTGTGAGAGGCCATGGAAGGCCATTGGTGAAGGTGCAGCCACAGTTGCAATTGATGGCCCAGGACTGAAGGGGTCATGCAGTGTTTTGGAGATGCCAGGACCTTGAATGACCACCAAGAACAGCAGCAGCAGTGGAGTACAGGCATCTGGAACCTAGAGGACTACGCGTGTGCTACAAAGGGCATGGTTGGAGAAGTGATCCAAGCTCTTGGAGGAGCCCAGAAGATTGTGAGTTGGATCCCAGACATTGGACGGTTGGAGTTTAATTTTTGCTTTTGATTGTGACTGTGCCCTGATATTTTCCCTCTTGAAGGAAGAAACTATTTTAGTGGAGTCCACAGTTAAGAGACTTTTAATTGTAAAAAGACTTTGGATTTTAAAAGAGATGGATATTTTAAAGAGATTGAAAATTTAAGAATATGTAAAGACTGTGGGACTTTTAACATATTTAGATCTTGGGGATGAATAAGAATGTAAGAGTTGAGGTTTACTAGTGATTTGTTTGTGTGTCAAGTTGACAAGGGGTCAATTGTACTGGCTAGTTTTGTGTCAACTTGACACAGCTGGAGTTATCACAGAAAAAGGAGCTTCAGTTGAGGAAATGCCTCCATGAGATCAACTATAAGGCATTTTCTCAATTAGTGATCAAGGGGGAAAGGCCCCTTGTGGGTGGGACCATCTCTGGGCTGGTAGTCTTGGGTTCTATAAGAGAGCAAGCTGAGCAAGCCAGGGAAAGCAAGCCAGTAAGGAACATCCCTCCATGGCCTCTGCATCAGCTCCTGTTTTCTGACCTGCTTGAGTTCCAGTCCTGACTTCCTTGGTGATGGAATGCAATGTGGAAGTGTAAGCTAAATAAACCATTTCCTCCCCAACTTGCTTCTTGGTCAAGATGTTTGTGCAGGAATAGAAACCCTGACTAAGACAAGCATCAAACTTTTTATACAGAAGAAAATAGGGAAGTTGGGTGACACACCAGCAAGGTACAAAGAGGTTACTGGATTCTTACACAAAACAGAGGAATGCAAACACGGAAGAACTATCAGGAGCCAACTGGGATAAAATTCAATGTTATCAACTGGGATCAAAAACAGCTCCACCTAAGGTCCACTTAATCTTAGAAGGCAGGGGCCTTCATGCCCTTGCCATAGTTCCTACTCTAGTCTATTGTATAGTCCATCTTCCCCCTAGGCCATTGTAAATACTTGTGTATGGGTGCAACTCAGCTATCAATAGTTCTAAGTATCTACTCTGGTTCCTCTTTAGGTCACAAATTTGCTTCTTCCTAGATAATGGTAAATTTCTGTGTAGGGCAGTGACTTAGCTATTCATGCCCAAGGTTGGATCAAGGACTGCCTAGAATCTAACTTAGCTATATGTTAAAATATCAATCCTTAGGAGCACTTGTAATAAAGCAATGTTAAGGGAAAGCACACAGATCCGTTTACCAACTAAAGCAAGGACATTGGAGCATTCTTTATACAGGATGCCACGATTCCAGGAGACTAAGTTTCCGTGAACTTTTTGCCTCAGGACAGCGCCCAGGTTTTCGGGGGCCTGTTGCGCTTGTCACTACTGGAGTGGATGTAGCAATCTAAAACATCACTGTGGTCCATCAGTCCACAAGCTTATAATATTTAATCAATAAATTATGATTTTACCCAGTTCTATCTATGAGTTAAACAGTGCCTGAATCCATCTTGCAGCTACTTCTACAGTTTTAGAACACATAGTTAGAGTGGCTGGAGAGAGGCTGTGTGGCTAAGAATCTTTACTGCTCTAGCTGAGGACCCAAGCTCTGTTGCCAGCATCATTGTTGAGTCACACAACTGCTTATAATTCTAGGACCAGGAAAACCCAATGCCCTCTTCTGACTTCCATGAGCACACACACACACACACACACACACACACACACACACACACACACACACAGCATGAACATATGTACATACACATAATAAATAAATAAATAAATAAATAAATAAACAAACAAATAAATAAATAAATAAAAATCTTTTGTAAGTAATATATAATGAGAACAGGTATTCAAAATGGGCAGAATCTTCAAATTCCTTCCTTGACCTACGGAACTAAAACTTTTATGGAAGAAAAAAGCCACGTGAGAACAGGTTTGCCTATGAAAATAGAGAACCTAAAGCAATACCATATTCTTGAAGGGGTCACGGAGATTGATACACATTTTTTATTTATTTTTTATTAGATATTTTCTTTATATACATTTTAAATGCTATCCCGAAAGTTCCCTATACCCTCCCTCCGCCCTGCTCCCCTACCCACCCACTCCTGCTTCTTGGCCCTGGCATTCCCCTATACTGGGGCATATAAAGTTTGCAATACCAAGGAGCCTCTTTTCCTAGTGATGGCCAACTAGGCCATCTTCTGCTACATATGCAGCTAGAGACAGGAGCTCTGGGGGTACTGTGGGTGCTTTCTCTAGCTTCTCCATTGGGGGCCCTGTGTTCCATCTTATAGATGACTGTGAGCATCCACTTCTGTATTTGCCAGGCACTGGCATAGCCTCATATGAGACAGCTATATCAGGGTCCCTTCATCAAAATCTTGCTGGCATATGCAATAGTGTCTGGGTTTGGTGGCTGATTATGGGATGGATCCCCGGGTGGGGTAGTCTCTGGATAGTCCATCCTTTCGTCTTAGCTCCAAACTTTGTCTCTGTAACTCTTTTCATGGTTATTTTGTTCCCTATTCTAAGGAGGAATGAAGTATCCACCCGTTGGTCTTCCCTCTTCATGATTTTCTTGTGTTTTGCAAATTGTATCTTGGGTGTTCTATGTTTCTCAGCTAATATCCACTATCAGTGAGTACATATCATGTGAGTTCTTTTGTGATTGGGTCACCTCACTCAGGATGATACCCTCCAAGTCCATCCATTTACCTAGGAATTTCATAACTTCATTCTTTTTAATAGCTGAGTAGTACTCCATTGTGTAAATGTACCACATTTTCTGTATCCATTCTTCTGTTGAGGGACATCTGGGTTCTTTCCAGCTTCTGGCTATTATAAATAAGGTTGCTATGAACATAGTGGAGCATGTGTCCTCATTACCAGTTGGAACATCTTCTGGGTATATTCCTAGGAGAGGTATTACTGGATCTTCCGGTAGTATTATGTCCAATTTTCTGAGGAACCTCCAGACTGACTTCCAGAGTGGTTGTACAAGCTTGCAATCCCATCAGCAAGGGAAGAGTTTTCCTTTTTCTCCACATCCTTGCCAGCATCTGATGTCACCTGAATTTTTTATCTTAGCCATTCTGACTGGTGTGTGCTTTCTCCTTTTTATTTTATCCCAGGACCCCAGTCTAGGCAATGGTGCTACCCATATTCAAGATAGAGTCTTCACACCTGTTAAACCTGTCTAAAAATGTTCTAACAGATAATGTCCACAGCTTTGTCTCTTGGTGACTATAAATGCAGTCAGGATAACAATGAAGAGTAACCATCACATCTAAAATCAGCTGAAAGAGGAAGAGAAAACTCAAGCTTGCTTTTAAAATAATTGTTTGTTTGTTTCACCTCATGAGGATACCAACTGAATGTCCTCAGTTGTAGCATTTATCCCCCTCTCTGTGTCTTCCTTGGGGGATTATAGCTCAGGGAACTTATCCAGTGGATCAGTCAGATGCATGATTATATTCTGAGACAAATAATTTAGCTAAATGGTTGGAAGAAACATGGTTTAGAAATTGGTGACAAGGAAATTTAAGAAAAATCCATTGTCAGGAGCTTAAAGATGTTTGTGTCTCCAGTGAAAGCACACCATGGAGTGATGTCATCACTAGAATACTTTAATAGTTCCTGGATAAGATGACTCATTTGATAGATCACAGCAAACCTCTTTCCAGCCACCGCAGATCATGGCTTATGCACAAAGTAGTCCTGGTGACGTGGGTGGAGGTTAAGATGATCTGTTTTCTGAGACTTAAGCAGACTATCTGAGACTCAGTTCTTTGTAAAGAAAAGAAGGAAATTTATTCAGCTCATAACTCTGTGGCTGAAAATCTGGGAGTGGAAATCTGCATCTGCTTTGATTTCTGGCGAGAGCCTGATATTGCCCCATGCATGAGGGAAAAGCAGGAGAGCAAGTAGTTGTGTCAAAAGAGGTGGTATGAGACACCAAATGTTTTAAGAATCCACACTCATTCAAAGTTACCCAGCCTTAGAAAAGACAGATGAACTCTTCTTAAGATCCCATATCTCAGCACTCTGGTTGACAACCAGGTTTCAACATAAGTTTTGGCTGGGAGAAAACATATTCAACCTATAGTAGAGGTCTAAGCAACATGTAATTTCACTCATCAATATTGACTTTGTCACAGTAACCACTGACTGTCTGATCTTCAGTGGTAGACAGCAACATTGACTTTCTGATATCACACCATTCCACAAGATGATCAGTCACCTGATGGCAGATGGTCATATAAGATCACTTCCATTGTAGAAAGGGAAGCGTTTTGCTCTCACTGGAACAGACATTCTGAATATAGATTTGTTTCTTCTATTTGCCACTTAACTTCCCAATCTATTATCTTTGGACTTAGAGTTTAACTCATCTACCATTACAATATTTCCCATTGGATTGGTTCTGAACAGTGCTCCTGACCTCAATTCAAAGCGAAGACAGTCCATCAGTGGTCCCATGCTCATGGAACTCACTGGTCTCAGTATGTTCCTCATCATTCTGAAGACTCTAGTTTTTCTTAGTAGGTGGTAATACCTTGCTTGGGTGAGACAAATTTTCCTACAAGACTACAACTGTTCTGACTTACTGGAATCTGATACACAATCACTTTATTTCCAACTGTTATCAAAGGGTGGAAATTGGTGCTATACCACTTGATATTACCCTTAAAGACCTATGTCTTAGTTAGGGTTTCTATTGCTGTGATGAAACCATGACCAAAAAGCAAGTTGTGGGGAAAAGGGTTTATTTGAATTACGCTTCCACATCACTAAAGGAAGTCAAGACAAGAACACGGCAGGGACTTGAAGGCCATGGAGGGGTCCTACTTACTGGATTGATTCTCATGGCTTAATCAGCCAGCTTTCCTATAGAACCCAGGACCACCAGCCCAGGGATGGAGCCAGTACAATGGGCTGGGCCCTCCCCCTTCAATCACTAATTAAGAAAATGCCTTACAGCTGGATCTTATGGAGACATTTTTTCAACTGAGGTTCCATCCTCTTCAGATAACTCTTGTTTGAGCATCAAGTTGACATAAGATTGGCCAGCTCAACCTACTAGCCAAATTCTTCCTTTTTGTTTCGCAGCTTTTCTTCTCTTCTGGCTTAGAGGTCTTGGCTCAGGAAGTACCATTTAATGGGAAGTTTGGGAAGTTAAATGTGTTTTCTTGGGGATATGAGATGGATCAGATGATCAATATATTCATTATACAAGCCTGATAACTGGAGCTTAGAACCCATATTTAAAAAAAAAAAAAGCTGGATGCCGTCGTGCACATTTGTAATTCTAGGACTCCCGTAGGGAGAAGGGATAGAGGAAACATCAAGAAGCTTGAGAGCCAGCCAGTCTGGTACGTGCAATGCAGCAGAAATGAGAAGAGCCCACTTTAGCAAGATGGAAGGACAGAAGCCACATGTAAAACTTGGTTTCTGAGAGATAGGTATGGAAGCTCACACCTTTAATCCCAGCAATTGGGAGGCAGAAGTTAGTAGCTCTGTGAGTTTCTGGTGGCCAGCTTGGCCTACATAGTGAGTTTCAGGCCAACCATGGCTGTTTCAAATACAGTACAACAACAGAAAACAAACAAACAAAAACAAAACCAACATGTGGCTGGCTGTGGTGGCACACAACATTGGACAAAGTACTCCGGAGGCAGAGGCAAGCAGAATACTCTGAGCTCAAGACCAACTGGGTCTCCATACCAATTTCCAGGCCAGTCTGGGCTTTGTAGTGACACCCTGTTTCATACAAACAAAGAAAATCAAAGCAACAACAACAACAAAACCTCGTTCTCTGACCTCCTCATGTATACTGTGGAACATTTTCACTGACATTCACACACACACACACACTCACACACACACACACACACACACACACACACACACCAATAGTACATATTTTTAAATGTTTTATTTCATGTGTACGAGTGTTTTGCCTACATGTATTTATATGCACCATGTGTGTATACCTGGTGTCTGAAACTAGATGTCAAATATCAGATCCCCTGAAACTGGAGTTATGAATGGCTTTGAGCCCTCAGCTGCTGGAATTGAACCTGGACCCTCTGTGAGAGACAGTGCTCTTACCTGCTGAGCCAACTATCTAGCCTCTAAATAAAAAATTGTTAGCTGCTCCTCATCCCTCTGAGTCAACATGCTACGGAAGGAAATACAGTGTTGGCTGGATGACTGATCTTAACTAAAGAAGTAACGTTGCACTGTCATTTGGCAGTTGAAGAAGTGTGTGCCTAAAAGATGGGTAGTTCTTCAGACTCGATCATGTTTCTATGACCTGAGATTAAGGTAAGTGCTAAATTAAGATAACCAATACTAGGAAGGTCTTCTATGGAACTCTACAGAATGAAGATTTGGGTTGCACTACTAAGTGAAGAATTGTGTGCAGCTGAGATGTTTGCCAGAGGGGAAGGGAATTGAGAAAGTGGTACCAGCTCTCACTGGGTGGTCACAGAGATAAAGCCCATTCTATTAACAGTTAGGAATACATTTATGGAACTCAGTTTATCTATGAGCATTTTTGTTTCCTTCTACTAATTATACATCTTGTAACAAAGACATATTGACTTTATTGTAATCTTTAGTATTGTTTTTTACAAATGTGATTTCTATTTTTATTTCTATTGCTATTTACTGGTGTTGGGGAGGGGGTGACCAAGGAAGAAGAAAAGGGTGTTGGATTATTGGAACTAGAGGTTCAGGCAGTTGTAAAACACCCAATGTGAGTGCTGAAAACTAAATCTGGGTCCTCTGAAAGAGCAGTTAGTGCTCTTAACCACTGAGCTGTATCTCTAGCTCCTTGGTATTGCTTTTTAATATTGTACTACTTGAGTTATGGATTATCAAGAAAAAAAATAAATCTCATCCAATAATTTTGCCTCCTATTTTGAGCAAGGAGTCAACATGTTTTAATTGAACACACTGTTGTAAATGAATTTACAACCTTTTATTGTCCTTATTTGGAGATCATAGCTTAATGGTATGCATGGGTATCCAGCTGGAAAATGGTGGATTTTAAGATAAAGTTTATTTCTCAACTTGACTTCACCATGGGATTTCCATATTAAACATCATGCCTGAGGGTTTCTTTGGGCATATGTCCATGTGAAGTTCACATCTGAATCAGTTTAGTCATTACTCTCCCCAATATGCATAGGCATTCCACCATCTACTTATGATCTTAATAGAACAAAAAAACCAGAGGCATGGAATTTGACCTTTTCTTTTTGTCTTCCTGCTTCAGATGTCCATTGATCATCTCCTTCCTTTTTACTGGGATTATTGCTGGATTCCCTGGTTTTTCAGGCCTTAGGTTTCAGGTTAGAATTCCATCACTGACATCAGGTCTCAAAGTTACCAATGGCAGGTTGTGGGACTTCTAAGTTTACATAATCAGGAGAATAAACCAATTCTTTAGGATATATGACTGTAAATGTATGTGTATGTGCAAGCACATGTGTGTGTCCAAGCACACACACACTTTCTCTACTGGCTCATTTCTCTGTTGCAGAATTTTTCCTGTCCAATTACATTAGTGCAGAGGAGGCCTGTGATTAGACAGGGAAAGGGAGGCAGAACTAAGGTTTGCAGAGACAGCATCTCAGGAGAGAGAGAGAGAGAGAGAGAGAGAGAGAGAGAGAGAGAGAGAGAGAGAAGAAGAAGAAGGAGGAGGAGGAGGAGGAAGGAAGGAAGAAGGAAGAAGGAAGAAGGAGGAAGGAGGAAGGAGGAAGGAGGAAGGAGGAAGGAGGAAGGAGGAAGGAGGAAGGAAGAAGGAAGAAGGAAGAAGGAAGAAGGAAGAAGGAAGAAGGAAGAAGGAAGAAGGAAGAAGGAAGAAGGAAGAAGGAAGAAGGAAGAAGGAAGAAGGAAGAAGAAGAAGAAGAAGAAGAAGAAGAAGAAGAAGAAGAAGAAGAAGAAACACCAGCGTGATTTGAACCAGCCATGGGTAGTTATGATACCATAAGGTTAGAATAATTGGGATAAAGCTTTTATCATTATCAATTGGCTCTGAAATTATTGTATTGGCATCTTGTAAATTGTGATTTTATTGATACATAAATCTGATTGGTTAACTATAAGCATTAAGAGTTTTGATTTGTAAGAAGGACTCCACTATGCTCATGCTCCACTATGTTCATAGCAGCCTTATTTATAATAGTCAGAAGCTGAAAAGAACCCAGATGCCCCTCAACAGAGGAATGGATACAGAAAATGTGGTACATTTACACAATGGAGTACTACTCAGCTATTAAAGGAATGAATTTATGAAATTCCTAGGCAAATGGATGGACCTGGAGGGCATGAGGTAACACAATCACAAAGGAACTCACACAATATGTACTCACTGATAAGTGGATATTAGCCCAAAAACTTAGGATACCCAAGATATAAGATACAATTTGTTAAACGCATGAAACTCAAGAAGAACGAAGACCAAAGTGTGGACACTGTGCCCCTTCTTAGAATTGGGAACAAAACACCCATGGAAAGAGTTACAGAGATAACGTTTGGAGCTGTGACAAAAGGATGGACCATCTAAAGACTGCCATATCCAGGGATCCATCCCATAATCAGCTTCCAAACGCTGACACCATTGCATACACTAGCAAGATTTTGCTGAAAGGACCCAGATATAGCTGTCTCTTGTGAGACAATGCCGGGGCCTAGCAAACACAGAAGTGGATGCTCACAGTCAGCTATTGGATGGATCACAGGGCTCCCAATGGAGGAGCTAGAGAAAGTACCCAAGGACCTAAAGGGATCTGCAACCCTATAGGTGGAGCAACATTATGAACTAACCAGTACCCCGGAGCTCTTGACTCTAGCTGCATATGTATCAAAAGATGGCCTAGTCGGCCATCACTGGAAAGAGAAGCCTATTGGACTTGCAAACTTTATATGCCCCAGTACAGGGGAACGCCAGGGCCAAAAAGTGGGAGTGGGTGGGTAGGGGAGTGGGGGGGGGAGTGTATTGGGGACTTTTTGGATAGCATTGGAAATGTAAATGAGGAAAATACCTAATAAAAATTAATTCAAAAAGAAAGAAAGAAAGAAAGAAGGAAAGAAAGAAAGAAAGAAAGAAAGAAAGAAAGAAAGAAAGAAAGAAAGAAAGAAAGAAAGAAAGGGCAATAATAAAAATGCACTCCCCATTTAAAAAAAAAGAGTTTTGATTTGCCGGGCATGGTGGCGCACTCGGGGGGGGGGGCAGAGGCAGGCAGATTTCTGAGTTCTAGACCAGCCTTGTCTACAGAGTGAGTTCCAGGATAGCCAGGGCTATACAGAGAAATCTTGTCTCGAAAAACAAACAAACAAACAAACAAAAAACAAACAACAACAACAAAAGAATTTTGATTTTACTGGGTTACTGGGTATTGTGATATTGAACCATGAGGTTGGTGGTTCAATTTGGTTACTGGAATGTGGACAGAGCCAGTGGGACCCCGCTGGGGCATGGTGCTGGCACTAGAGCGGGAACATGCTAGTTCATTTTTTAATAATCCCCGCATCAGATAAGCATACATACATGTGCGTGTATCTGAGAAATTATCCCAAGGTTTGAATTCCAGAAATAGGCTTGGTGACAAGTACCTTAACTGGCTAAGCCATCTTACTGGTTTTATCTGTTTCTTTTACTCTATCCCTTTTGTTGGTGTTAGAACCCAGACCAGATGTTGCTCAAACTATACACATTTGTAGCTGTGTTTCTCATCCCTCAAATCTGATTTTTCTGTACAAACCCTAGGCTGACAAACTGAGGTATCAGTGGTTACTGGTGACATACCAGCTATGTTGGATATGTATTAACTAATTGGATTCTGAAAGATTTGGGGTTTGAAATTCAATGGATACACTGAGATAGACTGTCATTCTTAATAAAAAAATTTTTATTAGAAGAGATATTAATGTCATGGATAGAAAGGCAGATTGCATCATGGCAGGGACTTTGAAGAGAGTTGGCCCATGTGGCAGTGTAAGGGTACCTTAAAGTTTTCACAGGAAGTGTGGAATGGAAAGGGGATTTGAATGTTTCCTTATTTAGTTTTTACAGTTGTCCCAGCCCACGGTGGGTGGTTCCATCCCTAGGATGGTTGTCCTGAGTTCTATAAGAAAGCAGGTCGAAGCCGGGCGTGGTGGCACACGCCTTTATTCCCAGCACTTGGGAGGCAGAGGCAGGTGGATTTCTGAGTTTGAGGCCAGCCTGGTCTACAGAGTGACTTCCAGGACAGCCAGGGCTACACAGAGAAACCCTGTCTCAAAAAACCAAAAAAAAAAAAAAAAAAAAAAAAAAGAAAGAAAGAAAAAAAGAAAGCAGGTTGAGCAAGCCATGAAGTGCAAGGAATACAGTATTCCTCCATGGCCTCTGCATTAGCTCCTACCTCCAGGTTTTGAATTCTTGCCTTGGCTTTCCTTGATGATGGCCAAATAAACACTTTCCTTCCCCAACATGATCTTGGTTAGTATTTTATGACAGCAGAAAACATCAAACTAGGACAGTGATTGATAAACTTCTTTCCTGGCTGACCACGACTTGCGCTCAACAGGAAGCAAGAAACTAGAGAAACAAGTTTGCTACCATGTCAGGGTTCACTCAGCTTCTGGTAATCAGAAATCAGATCCTAATGTTTGCGCAGCAAATGGTTTATCTCCTGGATCATCTCCTTAGCCTGAGAGCTTCCTTACTTTAATGTAAGTATATAATATTACTTTAATTACTTTAATTTTTTTTACTTACTTTAATGTAAGTATTTAATGTTAGCATTCTGTCTAAGCTCTGCCCCACAGTTACCCGGCAATAGCCAGGTATGCCTGACTCACTATAAAAGGGGCTGTTTGCCCCCTCCTTGCTCTCTTGCTCTCTTGCTTTCTCTTGTTCTTGCTCTTCCCTTCCACCCTCTCTCCCCATTCCCTCCCCCCTCTCTCCACGTGCTCATGATCAGCCTCCACACCTCTACTCTCTCTCTCACTCTCTCTCACTACTACTACTACTACTACTACTACTACTACCCTCTTAACTCCCCATGCACTAAATAAACTCTATTCTATACTATACCATCATATGGCTGGCCCCTCAGGGGGAAGGGATGCCTCAGCATGGGCCCGGTGAGACACCACCTTCCCCCACACCTCACCACACCCCCATAGGACATATCTCCCCTCTCTTTATCTTTTTATAAACACATCACTTACTAATAGAACATTTCGTCTTAGTGCATTTTGCTCATCCCATAGGTTTTGATGTGTTTTTATTTCACTTTTTATTGCCTCAGGGTATTGTTAATTAACCGTTTGAACCTCTTTTCTTTTCTTTTTTTTATTTTGACCCATTGATTGTTCAGGAATACATGGCTTAGTTTCTACTATGGATTTTCTAACTTTCTTACAACTGATAGGTTTCTAGTTTTACTTGATGTGAATATCATCTTCTTAAATCAAGTAAGGCTTGTTTTGTGGACTTACCATATGATCTATTCTGGAGGGATATTTTATGTGTACTTGAGAAGATTGTGAATTGTGCTGCTATTGGATAGAATGTTCTATATATGTCTTCTTGGCCATTTGGTCTAAAATATAGCTCAAGTCCAACATTTCCTTATTGACTTTGTGTCTGGAAGATCTATCCACTGTTGAAAGCATAGTATCAAAGTCCACTACTCTTATTGCATAGGTGTCAATTTCTCTCTCAGTCTTACCAGTGTTTAATATATGTAGATGCTATTGTGTTGTGTGTATAATCTACCTATAGTTGGTATATATTTCTGATGAACTGAACCTTTTATCATTATAGAATGCCCATCTTTATCTCCTGTGACAATTTTTGAATTAGAGCTCATTTTGTCTAAGTACTGTCCCTCATGTTCTCCTTTGAATTTCATTTGCATCAATTTCCCTTCCCATCCTTTTACTTCCAGCCTCTGTGCCCTTAAAGGTACAGTAGGCTCTTGTAGATAGCATGTAGTTATTTCTCTTTGTTATATCCTTTCAATCATTTCATATATCCCCTGATTGGAGAATAGAAATCACTTACATTTAAGGTAATTATGAAGGGATTACTGTTGTCATTTTATTCATTGTCTTTTTATAGATGCTTTGTATCCTTTCATCCTCTTGTGATGTGATGGTCTTCTGTAGCACTGTGCCCATTCCTTTATCTCTAGGGTGTATCTACCATTGGTATTTTTCCTTTGTTATTACCATGGAGCTTACATAAATATCACATAGCTATAAAAAAGCTATTTTGAATGAATAACTTTGATCACATAAAAACCCTCCTACTCTTTTATTCCCACACACAATTTTCTTTTTTCTATGTCACGATTTAAGTCTATTTTATGCTGTGTATCCACTAACAAATTATAACTATGAATCCTAGCAAAATGCGTAGCTACCATATAATTGAGTTGAGTGTGCTCTAGGACCCTGCAGGACAAGTTTTAATAACATTCCTCTATGAATTAACTTCTCAAATTCTCCAAAAATATAGCAGTAAATTTTATCTGACCTTTTTGTTGAAAGTGCACTTTCTGTTCTATGTCGTTGGAGGCAAAGGTTATCAGAAGTATAGGCTACCATAGGATGCAGTTTTCATCTCGGCTGCAATGCTGGTGAGCCAAGGAACCCATCCTGTCTTTGGCAGGAAGCTGAATCTTATTTTTAAAATTTGCTGCTTTATAAAGAGCATTAATGCGATGTCAGTTTAGTCAAATATTCTAGTCTCTGATTTTAATCCCCATAGGCTTAGTACTATGGCATTTATTTTTACACTGAAATGGGAGAATATGAATGCTTAGGTTTCTGTGTAATGATTTCTGTCAACTATTGGACTAGTGAGTAAAAAAAAAAATCACTGCTTCACTTATTTGTTGGGAATACTGATGGGCTTCCTGCCAATTCAGTAACAATTATGTCACATTGTCATCTTGCCATCTGACAGAATCCTGTTTGTGGCAGCTTATGAAGAAATGTCTACTGTGGGAAGGAATGATGTGTTTCTCTTGTTTTTTTTTTTTTTTATCTACAAGTGGTATAGAATCATAAACAAATGCTTTATATCATGACTCAGTTGGCAAGAAATTAGGTCTATCATCATTTAACTGACCAGTCAGATACCAGGAGGCAGATGAGCAATGTCATAGCAGGAGGTTTTATAAGTGGGAGTTGTTTGTGCTCCTAGCCAAGGACTAGGGACAGTAAGATTCTAGACCTTAAAACCAGGCAACAATGAGGGTTAGAGCACTAAAAGTATCTGGTCTGATGTTTAATTTCTTTTACTTTCAACCAACCTCCCTGGAGCACACTTCCTGAATGTAGTTTATATATTGCATTGGAATATATGCCTGTATTTATAAGAGTCTGTTTCTATCAATCTTTTTTTTTTTTTTTCCGAGACAGGGTTTCTCTGTATAGCCCTGGCTGTCCTGGAACTCGCTCTGTAGACCAGGCTGGCCTCGAACCCAGAAATCTGCCTGCCTGTGTCTCCCAAGTCCTGGGATTAAAGGTGTGCGCCACCACTGCCCCGCAATCAATCTTTATTTACTTAATGTGTATGTGTATTTTGTCTGAATGTATCCATGTGCACCATGTGCATGTCTGGTGCCCATGGAAGTTGGAACATGGCATCAGATCCCCCGGAACTAGAGTCACAGATGATTATGAGCTGCCGCGTGGGTACCAGGAACCCAGGTCCTCTGCAAAAGCAGGAAGTGCTCATAGCCATCAGGCCAAATCTCCAGCCCCCTAGCTGTCTTTTATATAATGCTGGGGAACCAGCCCCAGAGACTCTCACTTGCTAGGTGAGCCCTCTCTCTCCAGATCTTAGAGCAGTGTTCTCTCCCTGTGGGTTGCAATCACTTTGGCCAAGCCTTATCTCCCAAAATATTTATATTACAATTCACAACAGTAGCAAAATTACAGTTATGAAGTAGCAATGGAAATAATGTGATGGTGCAGGCGGGGTCAGTACCACATGAAGAACTGTAGTAAAGGGTTAGAGAAGGTAGAGAACCACTGCTACAGTATAGTTTCTTAAAGCCTCAAATCGAATTTAAAGCTAAACAGAAGCTTATGGCTCTCTGTTGCCCCTTGTGCAGGGAGAGAGAGTGTACAATAATCCTGACAAAATAGTTAGGAAGCGATCAAACAAAGACAGCTGACCCTTAACAACTGTAGCAATTGGTGAATAGGGCCTACCCCTTTTACGTTTGCAAGTTGCTTTCATTGCCTGCTTTCTTTTCTTTTCCTTTCTTTTCTTTCTCTATCCTTTCTTTCTTTCTCTCTTTTCCTTCTTTCTTTTTTTTTCTTTCTTTCTTTCTTTCTTTCTTTCTTTCTTCCTTTCTTTCCATCTTTTTAATTATTTTCTTTTTTGAGGGACAGGGTTTTTCTGAATGGCCCTGGCTGTCCTGGAACTTGCTCTGTAGTCCAAGCTGGCTTTGAAATCACAAAGATCTGCCTGCCTCTGCCTCCTGAGCTCTGAGACTGAGGCATGGCTGGCATTATTTTATTTTATTTTATTTTATTTTTATTTTTTTACTTTCTTAAGGGTGGTAGGCTTGGACAGTTGAAGTCCTTCCCCTGACTACTTTCTTATCTTACTACTTCTGCATTATTTTTCTTCCCTTCTTAGAGAGTGTATTGAAAAGAGTATGAACAAAAATATGGGCATCATCTATGCTTAAAACATCAAAGCCTGCTCCTGTCAACCACCCATAGAATTATTTGGTAGTCAAATTCACTTTTTTCTCCACTCTTCCTGCTATTTGAATTTCTTACCTGAATTTGGAAGCTTGTGTGGCTCTGTATCCACTACCATCCATGTTGCTTGGTCTAGACAACTATTGCTACCAAGTTCTGAAATGGCTACTTCCAGGTCCACTTGTCACTGATTCTGTTTGCATGGGGTTTGTTTCTGTTGAAAAAGCTTAGAAGCACTTGAGCTGTGAGGTTTTTTGTTTTGTTTTTCTTTTTTTCTCTTTTTTTCCTTTGTCTGTTGAGCCGTGAGGTTTTTATGATGACTAGCAATCCACATAGGAATTATCCAATAAATGAAGAGAAAAGGGCTGGAGAAATGGTTCGGTGATTAAGGACACTTGCTGCTCTTGCAAGGGACTGGAGTTTAGTCACTGTACCCAGCAGCAAGCAACTCACAACTGCCTGTACCTCTAGATCTAATCTGATGTTCCTTTTTGGCAGACAATGGCATCTTCTCCCACATGTCTCTGTACACACAGACACAGACAAACAGATACACACATACATACACACACATACACACATGTAATAAAAATTTAAAGTAATTTATTTTATTTATGAAAAAAGAGACAGGTGATTGATAGACACACCTCTATCTCATTCTTCCACTTGTTTCTAGCACAGCTATCTCCATAATTCAAACTGGAAAAGTACCTAAAATACCTAACTTTGATAACGATGATAATGATGATGATGATATAATGGATATCATTCATTGAATGTATACAAGGTGCTTGGCACTTTATATAGAACCATGTTCTATTAGTTCAATTTTAAGGTTGAAGGATGTGAAACCCAGACAAACACAACATTTGCATACTTCTACAGCACAGCAGGAATTCAAAACCAGTTCCAACTGGATTTGACAGCAAGAAAGCAATACAAAAATATCTATCAATGTCTCCCCTCAGTAACAAGAACAGCCTATGATATTTGGGTCAAAATATATTGGAGAACCCCATAACTTAATATGGAGGCTGATATAGGGGCTGCAGAGGTAGCATAGCAGTTAAGAGTGCTCTTTGCTTTTCCAGAGGAGTTAACTTTGGTTCTCAGCACCCATGTTGGCTGTTTCATAATCCCCCCCCCCAACTCCAGCTCAAGAGATCTAATAGTCTGTTTTGGCATTTGAAGGTACCAACCCCTTGTGTTCATATACGCAGAGACACACACACACAAAATCTTAAAAAAAAAAAAGGAAGTTGACATGTCTCAGATTAGCACTAAGCTAAACAACAATGCTTTGAAATAAGTACAAAGAGCTATGGTTTCACTTTACCTACATTAGCTCCTTCCCCAAGCTCTTCCAGCTCAGAGTTTCAAGAGTTCCATCCATTTGGCCCAGGACTTCTCCCTCTAGAGAAGAGCAAAGAAGCACATAGTCAGCATCCTTACTCCTTAAAAGCACAGTCCAACAGTCCTTAGCTAAAGAGGATCAACAGCTTTCAGCAGCCTGCAGAAATTAAAAGATGGTACATGGGCCAGGTATGGTGCTGAGTGCTTGCAATCTCAGCACTTAGAAGGTAAAAGGAGGTGAATCAGGAAGGGGTTCAAGGTCATCCTTAACTTCAAGGTTATCCCCAACTACACACTGAGTTCAAGGCAAGTCTGAGCTACATGGGACCCTGTGTCAATAAAATAAAATAAAATAAAATAAAATAAAATAAAATAAAATAAAATAAAATAAAATAAACAACCTACAGAGATACTGAAGAGATGGCCCAACAGATAAGATGACTCACTGCTCTTGTGGAAGTTCTCAGTTCTATTCCCAGCACCCATACTGGGCTCACAATGGCCTGGGAACTGGTACCTTCTTTTTGTTTCTCTAGACACTGCCTTAAACATGCACACCCACGCACAGAGAAGAAAGATAAAGGGATAAAGGTAGCAACTTCTTCAGAGGTAGCCATGTTCTGCATGGAAAACAAGGTAAGCTATCAAAAATATAAGGAATCAGAGACATATTGTCTTGCCTTTTTGTGATGCTATATAATAACATAATGGACAAGGGGTGATTTATGAAGAATAAAGTTTTATTTCTTAAAATCTCAGAGGCTAGGGAATGCATGGTTGGGGGGAGGGCTCATGTCTAATGATGTCATGTATACATGCTAGAAAAAAATACAAGAGTAGGCCCAATTTGTTTTTATACCGCTCTCGTGGTAATTAGGTCAGTTCTGAAATAACAATAGTTATCTATTCATGGGAGAAGAGTCCTCACATATTGGCACTGTTGCATTAAGGATTAAGTCCCATATATGACATTATATATTACCAGTGGAACAAAACAAATCTCGATTAGCTAACAATAAAGAAATTAAATAGTTTGTGAGATGGCTCAGTGGGTAAGGGCACTTGCAGCTAAGCCTGACGACCTGAGTTCAATTCCCAGGAGAAACAAATACCACATGCTGTCCACTGATGTTCAAATGAACACATCATGGTATTGCTACCCAACTCTCCAAAAAAGTGGAGAAAAAGCCATTTTTTTTAATTAGGTATTTTCCTCATTTACATTTCCAATGCTATCCCAAAAGTCCCCCATACCCTCCCCCCCCACTCCCCTACCCACCCACTCCCACTTTTTGGCCCTGGCGTTCCCCTGTACTAAAGCATATAAAGTTTGCATGTCCAATGGGCCTCTCTTTCCACTGATGGCCCACTAGGCCATCTACTGATACATATGCAGCTAGAGTCAAGAGCTCTGGGGTACTGGTTAGTTCATAATGTTGTTCCACCTATAGGGTTGCAGATCCCTCTAGCTCCTCCATTGGGGGCCCTGTGATCCATCCAATAGCTGACTGTGAGCATCCACTTCTGTGTTTGCTAGGCCCCAGCATAGCCTCACAAGAGACAGCTATATCAGGGTCCTTTCAGCAAAATCTTGCTAGTGTATGCAATGGTGTCAGCGTTTGGAGGCTGATTATGGGATGGATCCCTGGATATGGCAGTCTCTAGATGGTCCATCCTTTTGTCTCCGCTCCAAACTTTGCCTCTGTAACTCCTTCCATGGGTGTTTTGTTCCCAATTCTAAGAGAAAAAGCCATTTTAACCAAAGAAAAGCACTAGGTCCTTTTTTATCATTGGTATGATCTGACAAGAAGCAACTTAATGGAAGAAGGAGTTGTTTGTGTCATGAGCTAAGGACATAGCCATGCTGTCAGAGAAGGCACAGTAGCAGGAGTGTGAAATGGCCAGTCACATTGTATCCATAGTCAAAAAGAAGATAACTAGGAATGCTTGTGTATGGTACCATCCCTGGTGATGGTACCACACACATTTAGGGTCTTCCTTAATGTTTTCCCTCCCCAGCTAAATGTCTCTGGATATACCCTCACAGACACACCTAGACTCTCGTAGGTGATTTCAAATCCAGTCAAGTTGACAACGAAGTTTAATCCACATGGAGATATAAGATCTACATGACAAATAATTTAAAGTAGTTCTATTAAAGAAAGTCTCTGTGAAGTCGTTCTGGGTCTTCATGATTTTCAGTATCCCTACATCTCTGAAACACACATACATAACTAAATACAGTCAGCAAGATGAGATGTAAACAAAATAAGAATACCAAGAAAGATGGAGAAACCATAAAAATCCTAAACAACTGCTAGAGCTGAATTGAAGAATTCAGCCCAGTGCCTCTAACGCAGCACATAAGACCAGCAAGGAGAAAAAAAAATGACCAAATTCAAAGACAGATTATTTAAAATTATCCACCCAGAGCTAAATAACATATGAAAAAGAACAAAGAAAGCTTACAGGATTTTTAAGAAATAAATTTTTTTATTACGTATTTTCCTCAATTACATTTCCAATGCTATCCAAAAAGTCCCCCACACCCTCCCCCCCCCACTCCCCTACCCACCCATTCCCATTTTTTGGCCCTGGCGTTCCCCTGTACTGGGGCATATAAAGTTTGCCTGACCAATGGGCCTCTCTTTCCACTGATGGCCGACTAGGCCATCTTTTGATACATATGCAGCTAGAGTCAAGAGCTCTGGGGTACTGGTTAGTTCATAATGTTGTTCCACCGATAGGGTTGCAGATCTCTTTAGCTCCTTGGATACTTTCTCTAGCTCCTCCATTGGGGGCCCTGTGATCCATCCAATAGTTGACTGTGAGCATCCACTTCTGTGTTTGCTAGGCCCCGGCTTAAGAAATAAATTAACCAATACACATGCACCACAGAAATTCCAGAGAGGGAAAAACTGACAGAAAGCTGCCTCCTCCTCCTCCTCCTCCTCCTCCTCCTTCTTCTTCTTCTTCTTCTTCTTCTTTTCTTCTTCTTTTCTTCTTCTCCTTCTCCTTCTCCTTCTTCTTCTCCTCCTCCTCCTCCACCTCCTCCTCCTCCTCCTCCTCCTCCTTCTTCTTGTATAGAAGAGAGTTTATTCAGGGCATAGGGATGGGGAGTCAAGAGGGTAATAGAGGCAGAGAAAGGCAAAGAGAGAGAGAGAGAGAGAAGAGAGGAGAGAGAGAAGAGAGGAGAGAGAGGAGAGAGAAGAGAGAGGAGAGAGAAGAGAGAGAAGAGAGAGGAGAGAGAGGAGAGAGAGGAGAGAGAGAGGAGAAAGAGAGAGGAGAGGAGAGGAGAGGAGAGGAGAGGAGAGGAGAGGAGAGGAGAGGAGAGGAGAGGAGAGGAGAGGAGAGGAGAGGAGAGGAGAGGAGCTGGCCATGAGCACATGGAGAGGGGCGGGGGGAGGGAATTGGGAGACATGGGGGAAGGGAAGCAGAGAAAGAGCGAGAGAGGAACACGAGAAAGCCTTTTTAAAGAAATAATGAGACAGTAGCTGTCATCAGTGCGATGACTGACCAGAAGTGTCTGTGGCATTTCTCTCCCTAAAAGAGAAGCAGAACAATGAAATGTAATTGCTAGTTCACAGGAGTTTTTAAGGGGAAGTACTGGAGGGAGATGCTACAGAGCATGAAGGCCCTGTAAAGAAAAGAACAAAATACACAGCATCTACCATCACCCCAGATAAATTCAATCCTGAACCAAGAGGGACATCACATGGCTGAGGATGGATAGACAGGGAGCTCCAGCATTCCCACTAAACCTGAAAGCTACCAAAGAAGCCTGCAGCTATCACTGTGGCTGACCACAGTTTAGGAAGTTTCAGACAAATCCAAGCTATTGCTTGCAATTTGTTCTGCTCTTCGCTGCAGTCCCTCTGTAGATGTACCCGAGGGTGAGATAGCTGGATCACATGTGAGTACTAATTAAAATGTTTTTGTGTGTTGTATCTAGATCATTTTTAGAAATGCTGTACCATTATGTGTGCCTACTTGCAATGTGCAGAGAAATCTGAATATTCACTGTTTTCTGTTTGTTTGTTTTTTTAAATCACAGCCATCCTAATAGATTTTTAAAATTTATTTGTATGTGTCTTTGTGCATGTGTATATGGTGGGGGGCATACACCTGTGAATTCACCTGGATATATTTGTGGAGGGACAGAGGTGACACTGGATGTCCTCTCCAGTGCTCTTTACTGGTTTCTAACTGTGGCTTTTTCTGGAATGTTGGGTTCTGTGTCTCAGTAAGCTGGACACCAGCAAACTCTAGTATTCTTCCTTGTTTCCATACCCCTCAGAGTTGGAGTTACGGTCATTTGCGGGGACACCTGGCTTATATGGGTGCTGAGATCTGAACTCTGATCCTTAGAATTTTGAAGCACATATCTTAATGATTGAGCCATCCCCTTAACCTCCATATTTAAATAGTTCTTTAGAGGGGAGGGGAGATGACTGTAAGTGTATTTTTGTTATTTTTGTTTGCTCTTTGTTTTGCTTTGCCTTAGAGTTGAAATAGCACCTTTTCTACTTTTCACACAAACTTTTCATCAAACACATGGCAGGCAAAAACTTCTCTCATTTTTGGGCTTTTTTGTTTTTCTGTGCCAAAACATTCTAGACTAAAATAGTTCCACTTGTCAAGTTTTCCTTTTATTTTCTATGTTCTTTATTTTATAATCAAGAAGTCAAGACTAATACCAACAAGCATTTCAACTCCTCTGGGACTCCTTTCCCCTCCAGCATCACACAGGCTTTCTCCTTCCTCTCCCATAGAGTTCCTGAGATCCTCTGGGACTTCCCTTACCTCCTTCTCCAAGTATCCCCTCCCACCCAGTAGACTGCTCCCTTAGGCAGTATCTCTGAGCTGCTGGTTAGGCAAAGAGCTCTTGACTCCTCCAGGATCTCCAGTCTCCATACATCAGACTGGACTCCCAGCACTTCCAGGTAAACCTTGCCTAGGGCCACACTATAGATCTCCTGACTACACACCCAGCCTTTGGAGCCCTCCCGCTTCTAGCCCCAGTTTGACCAGAGTTTACTCAGGGTAGAGCAAACATGCTTGAAAGGGAAACATCAAAAGTCATCAAAGTAGAGGACCACCAAGGGAGACACCTTGGAGAGTGTTCTTGCAGACAGTGGACTCTCAAAAGAAGTCTGGGATAGAATCTTTAGCTCTTAGTATCATTTCCAGGAAAGAAAACATCTCGGCCATCTGACCACAGAGTCCTCTCCTGAACATCATAGATGTCTACCCTGAAAGAAGAAAGGTGATCTTAGCAAACAGAAAGTCATGGCTAGCAAAGCGCAAGCCCCAGCACAGTGACAAAAGTAACCAAGACAACGTGCCCCCTTCTAAACTTACCAATGCCAGAACAATGAACCCTAATGAGAATGACTTGGAAGATCTTTCAGATGACAAGTTCAAGAGAATGATTTTACCTTTGCTCAAATGACTCGAAGAAGATATGAATCTAGGAGAACAAAAACAAAAACTGAATCAAATGTGAAGTTGATCCAAAATATGAAAGTAGAATGCACTATTTAGAACTGCTGAAGTGATGATGTTTGAAATAAATAATCCAATATGGCAAAAACAACAACAACTCAGTAAAAAGCCTTACCTACAGAATGGACCATGTTGAAAACAGAGTGTGAAATGGAAGACAAGATTATGGAATTGGATGATTCAGTGAAAGTCAATGAGGAATTTTAACATACATATGAGAAAAAAACACAAATGAACTTTGGGACACCAAGAAGAGACCTAACCAAGTTATCATCTGACCTTTAAACACACAAAACAATACTCACATACACATATCACACACACAAACACACACTCACACACACACAATCTCAAAAATAGTAGTAACAACACGTAAATCAATTATTTCTTGTTTGATCAATCCAGGTGTGGTTATTTGTCAGCTTAAAACTTCCTGCTCAATTTTTTTCAAGTGCTTGTATTCTCTGTCTTTGCACTCATTGAATTTTTCCTTTTTTTTTGTTTTGTTTTGTTTTTTGAGACAGGGTTTCTCTGTGTAGCCCTGGCTGTTCTGGAACTCACTCTGTAGACCAGGCTGGCCTTGAACTCAGAAATCCACCTGCCTCTGCCTCCCAAGTGCTGGGATTAAAGGCGTGTGCCACCACTGCCCGGCTTCATTGGCTTTTCTTAAAACAATTGATTTATTCATTTAAAAATATTTTTAATTGCAGTGCTGGGAACTGAACCCCAGTCACCAATACAGCTGTTTTATATTCTCTGAGGGTTCTCTCACATGAACCCGTGCTTGCTCAGTATCCGGTGCATTGTTTTGGGTGCTGGATGATACCATGGCCTTTCAAAAGATAGTCAGGGTTGTTGACAGGTGACATCATTTAGACATTGAAGAATCTGTTATATCCTTTTTGTCTTCTCAGAAATTCTAAGTAGGCTGCTTTTCTCTGAGACTGAAGTCAATTCCATCATTTCAACACAAGGTGGAGCCAAGGTCCAGATTTGCTAATAGCCAGCAGTTGCCCTGAGGTCTTGGTTTCAATACTAGAAGGTAATCCTAGCTCAGGTTTATCCCCAGTCCTCTATGGGGACTCTAAACATGAGACTGTTTAGAGAATGGTCTTTTCTCATATGCCTTGGGGTCAAGATAAGCCTAGATGGCCACCTGCAGTTTCTAAGCACTGTAAAATTTTACGTAAATTTAGACATTCTAGATAATTTTTTTAACCTAAATTTAGACATTGTAGATTGTTTAGGCTTCCACAGTGCACTTGTGGCCACGAAACCCACCAAGCAGTGTCATACTCTAAGTTCACAGCCTTCAAAACCGGTGCAATATTGTGTTAGGCCAAGGCCTACATGTCTCTCATCTGAGTAGCATCCAGGCTTGACCCTGTTTAGCTTTGAAAATAAGGCCCATACGTCTATGAAATGCTTACTGCTAATTTGGGAATCCTTGCTGCCAGTCACAAGTGATACTAACTAGAACAGAGGTCTGATAACCTAAGGCCATGTGACTTCACCTGGCATTGGAGCTGTGCCAGACACTGTTCATAAGTATGCCTGGGAATGAGGGGCTTTTATTCTTCCCAGTGTGAGTTTTCCTTAAGCCTGGAACTAGATTTCAAAACAAAGCCTTGTGATTATTACCTAATCCTATTTCCAGAATATAGGGTCTTAAACCATGCTATTCTTCCCAAGGTTAGGGTAGCATGGATGCAAACACTTTTTAGCTACTGAAGAGGATGCTAAGATGAACTGTACCTGACTCTCATGGCCATAAGGACCTTTCCTCATTCCGTGGAGCACCGAATCCCGTGCTCCAGCCAGTGGGGATACAGGCTGAGACATGGCTCTTTCCCCTTGGAGCACAGCTCTCTGCCTAGTGTTGGAGCCAGTCTAGAGTCCTGTTCATGAGTACAGACTTGGGAGAGCTGTGCTAAGCTGGACCTTGTGTGGATCTTACATCCTAGGGGCTTGCACAGTCTCAGGAGGAGGGAAATAGTATACTGCCACCCCCTAAGGCTGGTAAAGCTAAGTCTGGGACCCAGGCATACAGATCTCAGTCTGATTCTGGAGCCACATTAGAATCTCTGCCTCTGAGCACTAGTTATATAAAGGGCCTACCATTTCTTCTTTCTCTCTCTCTCTCTCTCTCTCTCTCTCTCTCTCTCTCTCTGTGTGTGTGTGTGTGTGTGTGTGTGTGTGTGTGTGTGTGTGTGTTGTCTCACCACAGTGGGCCTGGCATAGGCTCTGCTTCCTGGTATAGGTGTTGTTTTCACAACTGGACCTAACACAGTTCCCAAAGCAATGTCTGCAAGTTTGGGGCTTGTAGCGATGATCTGGAAGCTTTGTGTGATGCTAACTTTCCCTATGGTGGGCCTAGTACTGGGCTTCTTTTAAAATTATGATATTGACTGACTGATTATATATGAGTGTGTGCACTACAGTGGAGGTCAGAAGACACCTTGCAGGAGTCTCCCTCCTTCCATTATGTCAGTTCAGGGAATTGAACTTAGATCATCACACTTGCTGGCAAGCTCCCTAATCTGCTGCGCCATCTCACTGGCCCACTAGTTCTAAGTTTCAAGTTTAAGGCCTTCATTTAACCCTATGTCATCCCCCAGGGGAGGCACCCCTTCTTGCTCCGCAGTGCTCAGAGCCGAAATGCACGTGTGACAAGAGCAGGCTTTCCTGTGTGCTTTCTTCCTTGAGTGTTTTTAGTTTCTAACATGACAAGCGCGTGCTGTGGCTCCTTCCTGACGCCACGGTCTTGCTGCCAGAGCTTCGCCACTAGCTTACTCCCAAGCCAGCTTCTTCTCTTCTTTTCCTTTCCCTTCTCTTCTCCTCTCCTCATCTTTCCTTCTCCTTTTCTCCCCCACCTCTCATTTCTCGGTCTAAGAATAAAACCAGCCTCATAAAATCAATTGGAAAAATGTTTCATCTATTTCTGTCCTCCAGAAGAAATTCTGTTAATCCTCTAAAGATTATGCAATCTCTGTGGAGCTTGAAGTGTCCTTTATAGGTGTTTTTAAAATGACAACTTCAGCTGCCTTTCCCATGTGGGGTTTGGTGTTTGTTTGTTCAGTTTCATTAGTTCGTACTTCTAGCTTTATTATTCTCATCCTCTTCTGCATTCTTGAGGTTCACAGCTTTCTTCTTTATCAGAATCATTCCAGGGCTCTCTTCTGTGTTCTCTGTGCTGTACATTTCTCCCTCAGCTCCACCTCAGCATCTTCCCACAAAAGCTCATATGTTGTATTCCATCGGTTCAATGAATGTCTTCTGAACCTTCTCAGAGCTGCTAGGTTTAAGTGTGCACTGTTTAATTGCCACGAGCTTGGAGATTCTCCTTTTGTCTTTCTGTTGCTTTCTAGCATGTAACCTTTATGGATAGACTTGAAACCCAGCGCCAGGCCCCGCCCCCACCCTACCCCCATGGTGAAAGCTAGTGTCCGCCAGAGTCCTGGCTCCTTTCTGTCAGGAGAAAACCATTATGGTTCCTACTTCTGAGGGGTTTAAAAATGATTTTCATGATTCATTTTCTGGTCAATTTTCGTCTGTATGCCATGCACTTTTCAAAAGATTGCATGCTCTGTTGTTGCTGGGCAATGCATTAGACACAGTTGACACAGTTTTTCAGTAACCACACTAGTTTTCTATGTCTTATATAAGAGTTACTACAGGCTTATTGGTTAAAAACAACACAAATTTATCACTTGATATATGGAAGTTTAAAGTCAAAGGAAGTTCTGTTATCATGTCTCTTCTATATTCTATATTATAAGAGTTTTATAAGAGTTGCTATAACCCTGGAGAATCCAGGTAGAGACGGGAAGATCTCTGGGGTTCACTGGCTAGTCTGTGTTAGTTACTTTTCTATTACTGTGCTGAAACAACATCACCAAAACCAACTCATGGAAGAAAGAGTTTATTTCAGCTTGTGGTCTCAGAGGGCTCAGACTCCATCATGGCAGAGAGGCATGGCAACAATCGGTAGGCATAGCAGCAGGAGCCGAAAGCTGGGGGCTCACATCTTCAAACACGAGCAGGAAACAGGGAGAGAAAGAGAAATAATATAGATAAAGAGTGCCGGGGAGAGAGGAGAGAGCACTGGAATAACACAAGGCTTTTAGTTTCAAAGCTCTGCCCCTGACATACCTCCTCTTGCAAGGTCTCGCCCCCTAAGCCTCCCCAACAGTACCACCAACTAAGAACCAAATGTTCAAATATTTGAAACAGGGGGCGGGGGTGGGGGCATTTGTCATGGAAACCACTGCACAGGGTAATCAATTGGATGAGCTCCAGGCAAAAGAGAGACCTTGTTTCTCAAAAGAAGATGGATAGAAAGAAAGAAAGGAAAGAAAGAAAGAAAGAAAGAAAGAAAGAAAGAAAGAAAGAAAGAAAGAAAGAAAGATACCTCCACATGTACACACTCGCATACCTAAACAAAAAATGAAGTCTGAATCAGGTCTCGCTAGGGAAATAACAGGGTTCTATTCCAACAGCTCTATGTGTTTCTGCCAACCACGGTGGTGTCTTTCAGTTCTGTGTGTATGCTGATAGCCCATCTAATAGTCCTATCAGTTGCTGCAGTTGTTTAAGAGCCCAAGGAGAACCGTGGATTTGTTTATTCCTCCTTTAGGTTTGTCAGTTTTTGCTTTGAGTGTTTTGAAGCCCTAATCATTGGTGTACTCTGTGGATCACTGTGTCAGCTTGGCATATTGAGCCTTTTGTCTTTATGCAGCATACGTCTTCATCCCTGGTAATATTTGAATATACGCCCTGAAGCTTACTTTATCTGATTTTAATATAGCTACTCCTGCTTTGTTTGATCAGTGACGAGGTGGCATACAATTGCCTTCCTTTCACTTTCCGCCTTCCAATATCAGTATATTGGAAGTGGTGTTTTGTAGAGAGCCATGTTAATTTACCCACTCTGCCAGCTTCAGTCTTTCAATAAATGCACCTACATTTACATTTAATAAAAAACTGATACACTGGAACCAAACTCTTCATTGAATTGTGTGTTTTCTTTCAGTTTTGGTCTCTTTTTTTATTAAAGCAAACTCATATCATTTTAAATGAAATATCTCAAAATGTACACTTCAATAACATTTTGAACATTCACACTGTTCAACCACATCTACGTGTCATTCTCCCATATCAGTAAGGAAAGAACCAAATTCCCACTAAGCAGGCATTCTCTATAGCCTGCTCTTCTAAGCCCTTTCTCCGCCACTGATCCACACTAACCTATTTTCTTCCTCTGTGAATTTGCCCATTTGAAGTATTTCATATCAATGAAATGACACAATTGTGAACTTTTGAGACTAGATTCTCTTGATTACTATCCTGTTCTCAAGGTTCATTGGCAGTCTATTATCAATATTTCACCTCTTTTAAAAAAAAATTTTTTTTTGGTCTTTCAAGACTAGGTTTACTCTGTGTAGCCCTGGCTGTCCTGGATCTCTCTCTGTAATCCAGGCTAGCCTCAAACTCACAGAGATCCACCTGCCTGTGCATCCTCGGGGCTAGGATTAAAGGACTGCACCACTACTGCCCACCTCTCTATACTTTTCTTTATTGTTTATGTGTATGAGTGTTCTTCATGCATGCATATATATGTAGCATGTGTGTGCCTAGTACTCACAGATGTCAGAAGACAATGTCACATCCCCTGGAACTGGAGTTACACATTGTGTGAACCAACATGCAGGTGCTGGAAACTGAACCTAGGTCAGAGTAGCAAGTGCTCTACCCACTGAGCTATCTCTCTAGTCCCAATTTAAATATATAAATAAGTACAATAAACATTGATAGAAAGTAAATATAAACACCAAATAATTCTTACACTGGACATTTTAAGTTTAATCAATATCACGAAACTCTATCTGTCTCTTTTCCTGATGCTAGCGAAGGAACCTAGTACCTGGTTCATGTTGTCTAAATGCTCCACCAACCTACTTGTAAGAGAGATGAACCAATAAGCCTGTCACACTGTACTACCACTTTTCAATACTGTCTAGCCATTCTCCTCTCTCGGACTTTCTCAATATTTTGAGCCAAAAGTATGCTTTTTTGTTGTTTTGGTTTTTTGAGACAGAGTTTCCCTGTATAGCCCTGGCTGTCCTGGAACTCACTTTGTAGACCATGCTGACCTCAAATTCAGAAATCCGCCTGCCTCTGCCTCCTGAGTGCTGGGATCAAAGGCGTGCACCACCACGCCCAGATTCTTTTTTTGAAAAGTATGCTTTTTAATTACAAAATAATTATATATACATATATATTGTTAATGTAATATATTTTGTATATATATGAGTTACAAGATAATGTCTTGATATTTATTTATTTTTCTTCTTTTTTTCCCCTCTTTTTTTCTTTTTTTTTTTTTTTCGAGACAGGCTTTCTCTGTGTAGTCCTAGCTGTCCTGGAACTCACTCTGTAGACCAGGCTGGCCTCAAACTCAGAAATATGCCTGCCTCTGCCTCTCAAGTGCTGGGATTAAAGGTGTGCGCCACCACCGCCCAGCGATATTTATTATTTTATCATGGATTATATTTTTTAAAAGATTTATTTATTTATTTATTTATTTATTTAATGTATGAGTACACTGTCGCTGTCTTCAGACACACCAGAAGAGGGCATCAGATCCCATTACAGATGGTTGTGAGCCACCATGTGTTTGCTGGAATTTGAACTCTGGACCTCTGGAAGAGCAGTCAGTGCTCTTAACCACCGAGCCATCTCTCCAGCCCACATACCAAGCTATTTAATACATTTTTCAACACATGAAAGTCTTCTACATAGTAAGAACATTTAGTACATTTTCTTAAATCAACTTTTAAAAAGTAATTATTAATAAGTATGATCGTATGCTGTCCAATATTTGGCAAAACCCGATCAGGATGGCCCTGGGGTTCCGCTTCTATTAGAGTGGTTGCCTAGAGTGCACAGAGCCCTGAGTTAACTCACTGGTACTGTGTAAACTGGATATGATAGCACTTAGGAAGTAGAAGCAGGAGAAACAAAACTTGAAGACCTGTAGACATACCTTTTGAGGCTACTTTAATTGGGTTCTATTATCTACCACCCTTTAAACCCTTATTCCAACCCAGTCTCTTCCAACCCTCAAGCACTAGGAAGGAGAGAAAGAAGGTTAGAGGGGAAAGGGGGTATAGGCCTCTTTTAGACTACTTCCTGATGATTAAGGGCATTAAGTTCCTTGGGGCAAGTCCAATCCATTGTCAGGATGTATCTAACCAGCAACCCAGCACTCTAGCACTCCAGCACTCCAGCACTACAGCAATCTAGCAATCTAGCAATCTAGCAATAGCAAGCACAACATCAGGGACCATCAGCAGGATCAATAGCTGCCACAGGCCCTCTCAGGGCTCTTGTATTCATAACCTCTCAAGAGTCCCCAGAATTCCAAAGGTAAACTATCAGCAGCTAGTAAAAAAATCACGCCCATCCTATAACACGAGAAAAATCATAGCATGGTTAGCAACCCATTTCCTACACGTGGGGTTAAAACAACCAACATATTCTCATAACATAACTAGATTTTTAAAGACCAAAATTCTCACTACACAGACCAATCTTTGGTTCAAGGTTAATCTGGGCTACATCAGACCAGCACCACAAGAATCTAAAGAAGTTTATTATCTCTGAATCTCTTTTTTAAAAGAAAGTTCCATTCAGGTGCTGGAGAGAGGGCTCAGCAGCTAAGAGCAGTTGTTGCCCTTGCAGAACTAATGTTCCAATGTCCCCAGCTCTAGAAGACTCAGTGCCTATGCTTACTGCTTGCATATGATACACATACATACACACAGGCCAAATATTCATGCACGCAGAATAACGTTTTGTTTTTTTAATTAAAACGAGAGTATATGATATCCCTTGGCACTGGCGTTACAGGCAACTGTGAGCCACCGAATATGGCTGTTGGGCACTGAACTCAGATCCTCTGCAAGAGTAACTAACTCTTTTAACCATGAATTATAAAACCACGTGTTTTGCCTCTCTGTGCTTCACGCTGTATTTCAAATGACAAAAAGCCGTCTTGTGTCATTTGGTAAGTCAGAATTCCCTAACTCAAGATTTCTCCATGTAGCTGTCACACCCTATGAACTCCTAAACCATAGTCTATAAAAATCTACAAAACTGAGAGCTTACATACACATTTTGAACTCTTGAAGAAGACTCAAGCAAACATAGCTTTTGGTCTGAGGAGCTACTCCTGAATTTAAACTGGAAATTTTGGCCAGGCAGTGGTGGCACATACCTTCAATCCCAGCACTCAGGAAGCAAAAGCAGGCAGATCTCTGAGTTTGAGGCCAACCAGGGTTTTACAGAGAAATCCTGTTTCAATAAGACAAGAACAAGTGATGGAGAAATGGCTCAGTGGTTCAGAACACTGGCTGCTATTCTTGAAGACCTGGATTCAATTCCCAACACCCACATGGGAACTCACAACTGTCTATAACTCCAGTTCTAGGGGATCCAACACTGTTATACAGACATACATCCAGGCAATACACCAATGTATATAAGAATAAATAAGGTAGTTGGGCAGTGGTGGTGCACACCTTTAATCCCAGCAATTGGGAGGCAGAGACAGGCAGATTTCTGAGTTCGAGGCCAGCCTGGTCTACAGAGTGAGTTCCAGGACAGCCAGGGCTATACAGAGAAATCCTGTCTCGAAAAACAAACAAACAAAAAAGAACAAATAAGGTAAAAAACAAAACAAAAGCAAAACAAACAAACAAAAAAAATCATGGAACCTTTGAGCTAATGTTTCCCCCAAAATGACTCTTTGCAAACTTTATATGCCTCAGTACGGGGGAACGCCAGGGCCAAGAAGTGGGAGTGGGTGGGTAGGGGAGTGGGGGGAGGAGGGTCTGGGGGACTTTTGGGATAGCATTTGAAATGTAAACGAAGAAAATACCTAATTAAAAAATAATAAATTTTAAAAAAAAGTACTCAGGACCACTGCAAAGTTTTCTTTAGTAACTCTTCACTTCCCTTAGCTTCTGTAGCACAAGAAGTGGAAATCACCATTTTGCTCAGAAATTATATTGAGGAGGTGGAATGAGTTGAACAGAAGCAGAAAGACCCATGAAGAAGATGCCACATGAGAATCTAACAGACAACCTGGGAGAATCCAACATCAAAACTCTGAAAATGCTAGCAGAGTTTTCTGACATCTAGCCCTGTGGCATCAAAGAGCATGAGAACTTGATCAAGAAAGCAGCGCTGCAGCCTCTGGGGTGGGGGGTGGGGGTGGGGCACAATGGTCTGTAACAAGAAGGATCCCAACCAACCTCAGCTCTTTACTGAACTGAATCCCAACCTTGCAAAGCTCCCACTGAGGCGAGCCTGGTCAGACCCATCCATTCCTATCTGGTGGGAAAACATCCTAAGGGAAGTCTGAACACCTCCTTTTCTTTAAAATTTTATTACATTGAGTTATGTAAGGTCATTTTCATGCAAGCCTTTAATGTGCCTTGAGTATTTTCCACTCCCATACTTGACTCTTCTACCTTGTTTCCCTGGCATCTCCTCTTCATTGTAGCTCTTTGCTCCCCTAGAGCAGTGCTTCTCAACCCTCCTAATGCTGTGACCTTTAACACAACTCCTCACGTTGTGGTGACCCCCAACTATAAAATTTTTATCATTTCTACTTCATAACTATAATTTTGCTACTGTTGTGATTAATAATGTAAATATCTGATATACAGGCTGATATGTGACCCCAATGGAGTCGAATCCCACAGGTTCAGAACTGCTGCCTTAGACATTTCTTTTCTACTTTCTGATTATCTATACATAGATGCTTTTATGAGAATAAATCTTGGGAGCCCCCAAAGAAAGAAAACGTGGCAGGTTACTCTTGCTGAGACTGGCTAGATTCCCTTCGTGTGATTGTCTCTAGTAATGGGATTTTTGAGGTTAAAAATATTCTGCAGAGCAAAAGAAATAATTAAGCAGTGAAAAGATAGCAACTAGAATGGGGAAAAAAATCTTTGCTGGCTACACATCTGACAGAGGACTCACACCTAGAGTATACAAACTCAAAAAAAAAAAAAAACTAAATTAAAGACCTGTGACAATTGATTTATGGTGGCTTACAACCATTTGTAACTTCTGTTCCAGGGGACCTGACACCCTCTTCTGATCTCCATGGACAACAGGCACCCTAGGACATATGTCCATGCAAAACACCCATACACATAAAGTAAAAATTTAAATATCTTTTAAAACTAAATGGCATAAAATCAAACAACTGAATCAATAAATGGTTTAATGAAATGAGCAGACAGTTCTCAAACACGAAGTACAAAAGGCCAATAAACATTTGAAACAGCTAAGAAAGCTGAATTTTCTTAGAGTTCACTTTAGAGGCAGTGGGACCTGGGACAATGGAGTGGATAAATGAGGTGGTCTCAAGTCCCATGCAATAGCCAACTTTAGTCAGAGCATCAGACAGTTTATCCTCTGAGAGTTAAGAGAAGTCGCATGGGTAAAGTGTACTGTCACAAGGGCAAGTCACAGGAGGCAGGCAAGCTGCACTGCACGTGACGGGCAAAGCCACTTGTGGCAAATACATGTCCGTCCCCCCCCCATGGAGGCATATAAACAAATAACAATGTCCAATAGTAATGAATAATCTGAAATAAACTCACCTTTTTCTGATACACCTAGGAGGGACACAAAAACATAATCTAAGAATAATTTTGCGTTTTTGAAGAAACTGAGGGCACAAGACTCTTGTTTTGGTTTCTTGGAGTTTTATCAGAAGCACTCAGAAATCTCTTCATAAGAGTCTATTGTTGGCCCATGTTCCAACACTTAGCTTTAAAAGAAAGAAATACAAATAAAAACTACATTGTGATTCCATTTCTCCCCAGTCAGAATGTCAGCTGTCCACAGAGCAGTAAGATCCGCAGTGCTGACTGGGGTGGGTGGTATCTCACAAGGTCCCATCTCTAAATAAGGAACAGTCTCTCATTCTTGATAGGTTATTCAAACCCATATAGTCAGCTACACCACACACACACACACACACACACACACACACACACACACACACACAAATATAGATGTATAAGTGAAACATAATAATTAAAGAACTCATGAATTTGGGAGGGAGTGGAAGAACACAGGAGGAGCTGAAGGAGGGATGGAGCAGAAATGATCAAATATGGTACCCATATGTGACATTCTCAAAAAAAAAAAAACCCATTGTTTTTGAAGTCTTGGCTAGAGAGATATCTCAGTGGATAAGACGTTTGCTGCACAACTTGAGGCTCTAAGTTCAGATTTCCAGTGCATGAGGGATGGACACAGGCAGATCTCAGGGGTTCACTAGCCAGCCAGGCTAGCTAAGAAAACAGCAGTCATCTACAGTTTCCAAATCGCTATCTCAGGAAAATAAGGTGGAGAGCAACAAAGGAAGACACTGGGCATTGATGCAAGCTCTGTCCTTAACACATGCTGCCACAGGTGAGCACATACACACGTGCATGCAAGAAACAGTGCATGCACACATGTGTATGTATGCACACACACAAAGATAAAATATTTTTTTCTTTTTTAAAATTTGACTATTTCTATGTAACTCAGGCTGACCTGGAACTTAAAATTCTCCTGCCTCCACCATTCCAAGTGCTAGGCTTACAGGCAAACACTACCACACCTGGCTTAAAGACAATCTTCATAGAAGTAGCTAAATTAGCTTCATAAGCAGCTGACTTGGTCTTCAAACTGGCATATGTAGCCTACCTCAAAACCCTTTGCAATCTATTAAAGCTAAAATTGTGGCCATATTTACGGTGATGCCTTCAGTCATTTTCATTCCCGTTTCCGTTTACAATTTACCACAACTGTTTTCAGTGCTGTGGGCTTCCATATTCTGAGCGGGTCCCCCAGGCAGAGGTCTGTATTCAGCAGGAGGCATTAGGGCATGGTGGAAAAAGCATGGCTCTGCCTCTAGCAAGCTGGGTAACCTTGAGCAAATTAGTTCCCCTTTCAAAAGCCCAGTGATGTTTCTCATCAGTGAAATGTATCCATTTTATAGGGTTGATGTGGCAATTATGTGAAAATTGCTTTTACTGCAATATCTATTATGATATAGGTGTTCCAGGAAATGCAGTCAATGTCCTCTTTGAGTTTGTTTGGATTTAAAAAAAAAGACTTAAGACCAGTTTTTTATTTCACAGCAAAACTGACGGGAAACAGAGACTTCCAATCCCCTAGCCCTCACCCACTCTTGTGCAGCCCCTCAGTGTCTTCAGGTATGATGTCCTGTGTCTGCAATTCCTCATTCAAGCAGGGAGGATCAGAAGTTCAATGCCATCCTCAGCTACATAGCAAGGTCAATGCCACCCTAGGCTACACGAGTTCCTGTCCCAAATGCATTTTTTAAAGGAGGACAAGAGAAATGTCTAAGTCAGCAAAATACTTGGCATGCAAGTATGAAGACATAAGTCCAGATCCACAGCGGGGTTCACCTCAGCTTGGGGAAAGCAGAGGCATGAGAATCGCAGGGCCTCCTGCTCAACGGTCTAACCACTCAGCAAACTCCAGGTTTGATAAGAAGCCCTCTCTCAAAAAATAAGGTGAAAAGTTGGTGAGATACCTCAGCAGGTTAAGGCAACCACTGCCAAACCTGTAGACCTGACTTTGACCTCCAGGATTCACATGGTGGGAAGAGAAAACCAACTCCTGCAAGCTGTCCTCTGACCCATCTGTCTGTCTCTCTGTCTCTCTTTCTCTCTCTCTCTCTCTCTCTCTCTCTCTCTCTCACACACACACAATAAATAAATAAATAAATAAATAAATAAATAAATAAACAAGTGTAACAAAAGCTAAGATGAAGAGTGCTTGAGGTGGATACCCAGGTGCACATGCATCTGTACTTGCACACACAAGAAGGGGCATAAACACAAAACATTTTTTCCTTTTGTTGAAAGCAAGATTTTATTCTCAAGTGGTATATCCTGATTATGGCTTCCCCTCCCTCTACTTATTCCAGTTCTTCCCTACCTCCCCTTCCATCGGGATCCACCCCCTTCCCGTCTCTCATGCAAAAACAAGTTTCTAAAGGATAATTTAAAAAAAACATAGTAAAATAAAACAAAAACAGTCACATCAATGTTGGACAAAACAAACCAATGGAAGGAAAAGAGCCCAAGAGCAGGCACAAGGAACAGACTCAGGAAACCCATAAAAATACTCAACTGGAAGCCATAATGTGTATACAAAGGACCTGTGGGGAAAAGGAGAAAAGAAAAAATATAAATAATACAAAAATAAAAATATCAAGATAAAATATTTTTTAAAAGAAAGAAAGAAACAAAGAAGCCCAGACACTATATTATGAGACAAGGAACCTCCAAAGATGCTGTGAGTTCATTTTCTGTTGGCCTTCTACTGCTGAGCATGCAGCCTGCTCTCAAGAGTAGTTGATTTCCTCTATGAACCATCCTAGGAGAAGACTAAATTTCCATTTGCAAATGGCTATCCATATTAGATAGCTTCTGTGTTCGGGATGGAGCATGTGTCCACTTCTCCTTTCAGCTCTAGGACCTCATCTGGTGCAGGCCAGTAAAAGTCCTGTGCGTGCTGCCTCAGTCTCTGAGAGTTCATATGTGTGTCAATCTTGTTGATTTAGAGAGTGTCTTAGTCAATGCTCTGTTGCTGTGAAGATGACCCAGGAAAGTTTTACAAAAGAAAGCATGTAATTAGGGGCTGGCTTACCATTTTAGAGGCTTAGTTCATTATCATCATGGCAGGGAGCATGGCAGTTCACACAGCACTGGAGAAGTAGCTGAAAGCTCCATCCTAATCCACAGGGAGAGAGCTGGTCTGCAGTTTTGAAACCTCAAAGCCCACATTCAGTGACACACTTTCTCAAATAAGGCTACCACTCTCTGATAACCAAACATTTAAATCTATGAGCCTATGGAGTCCATTGTCTTGTAGACAACCATAGTATTTGTTCCCACCTCTCTTTCAGGAGGAAGCATCTCTGATGATGGCTTAGCAAGGCACTAATCTATGGGTATAGCAGAATGTCATTAGGGATCATTGCTAGCAGTCATTTTATTGCTATGTTGCTGTTGCTCTTTAACCAATAGTATTTTGTTTTACCCTAGGACCCTGGGATGTCTAATTTCAGGTTCTTTGTCACCTACAGTGTCAGGTATGGGTTCCATCTCACGAAGTAGACCTTAAGTCGAATCACATATTGGTTGGCTACTCCCACAAGTTTTGTGACACCATTGCTATAGCATATATTGCAGGAAGAATAGCATTGCAGATCAAAAGCTTGGTGTTTAGGTTGGTGTTTATGTTCTCCTTTGGTAGCATGCAAAGTATCTTCATGTATCAAAAAGACTAGCACATGGGGTAATGGATTTATGGAAGCAATGGCTTGACTTCCCCATAGTCAGTGAGTTGTGCAGATGCTGTCTTCAGGAATGGAGCCCTGCTCTCAGTTTGTGGAGAGCAACCTAGTCTTGGAAACAGACTGGGTTGTTTGAGGATTCCCATGGGACCTCTTTGGACAACAACTCAATTATATGTAACCCAGTCCCAGTACTGGAAGCTTCATTTGGTGACAAGAGGTGTCCAGTTGAGGCTCTGTCTCCCCCATGATTTGGCAATTTCATATAGAGAACATTTATATATGCATATATTTTTGGAAGCTTCTACTCTATTAGGTCTGATGCTATCCCTGAAATGGCCTTTAATTTTAGCTGTCTTTCCCTATTCATCCTCTCTCAATCAAGGTTAAGCTAAATAAAAACAAATGGGGAAAGAAAAGGGAACAGAAGACAGGCAAGTCAAATGGGGAGGGGTGTTAAAAAGTCAAATGTTTTGTTTTTGCATATGAGAATGAAGACCACTTTCAGCTGTTACATTGTCTAGATTCCAGAAAATGTCACTACCACTCTGAAGGGATGCACAGTTATGGTGAAGGGTTCCAGAGGAAGCCTTTGAAAGGTGTTGAATCACATCAGTGTAAAAATGTGATCTCCTTGGAAAGAAAAAGAGGAGGTTATAGGTTGAATTCAAGATGGGGAAACAGAAGGGCCATTGTGTGAAATATCTGGAGTCACTTACAGAATGTGATGAAAGGAATTACCCTGGGCTTCAGTTACACCATGAGGTCTTTGTACCCACCCCCCATTATCAACGCTGTTGTTGTTGTTGTTTTTTTTAAATCAATATTGGTATTCAAGAGAATGAATCTATTGTTAAAATCTAAAACTTGTTTAACAGAAAATCTCATCCGCAGGGTTTGGATGAAAATGGGTGCCCCTTGCTCTGTTTATCAAGCCCGGAAAGATGAATGAATCTTGGAAGGAAACAATATTGAGGCAGTCCCTAGGTGACCAACTCCTCCTTCTGTCAGGCTCCCAACTTGGGGTGCCCAACTTCCCCATGGCCTGGCACCTGGCTTTAGACTTTATCTTCTTACTCCCATAGGGAGTGGGGAGGATGGGTAAGGAAAGCTGGAGCTGGGCTGGGTGGACCCTTTGACCTGGATAAGCTCCCAAGGGCCCCCAAGTGGGCCTGGAATGGGGCCAGAGGGTGGACAAGGCTTGGGGGTGTTGGGGATCTCCCCACATACCCCACTGTGATAGTTTGTATATGCTCAGCCTAGGGAATGGCCCTATTTAGGAAGTGTGGGCCTGGTGGAGTAGGTGTATCACTGTGGGTGTGGGCTTTAATACTCTATCTAGTCCTAGCTGCCTGGAAGCCAGTCTTCTCCTAGCAGCCTTCATATGAAGATGTAGAATTCTCAGTTCCTGCACCATGCTTACCTGGATGCTACCATGTTCTGCCTTAATGATAATGGACTGAACCTCTGAACCTGTAAGTCAGTCCCAATTAAATGTTGCCTTGTTCATGGTGTCTGTTCACAGCAGTAAAACCCTAACTAACTAAGACAGCCATCACCTACCATAAGAGTTCTATGGAGGAGGAGTAGCATATTGTGAACCTTAGGTTGGACTGGGACAAATGCCCTAAGTTGGCCTGGAGACTTTGCAGCCTTAGGCCGAGCTGGAGCATGAGTGGAGAGGAACTCAGAGAGGGCCTCTCTTAAGCACTGTACTCTCCACCCGAGTGCTGTGAAGTTGGAGAAGCTGGAACCAAGTCCCCGGGAGTCTCAGGACATGAAAGCCCTGCAGATAGAACTAGAGTAGTTTGCCAAACTGCTGAAGCAGAAGAGGATCAGTTTGGGGTACAACCAGGCCAACATGGGGCTCACCCTGGGTGTTCTCTTTGGAGAAGTGTTCAGCCAGACCACCATCTGCAGCTTTAAGGCCCTGCAGCTCAGCTTCAAGAGCTTGTGTAAACTGCGGCCCCTGCTGGAGAAGTGGGTGGAGGAAGCGGACAACAATGAGGATGTTCAAGGATGTATTGCAAACCCTGGTGTAGGCCTGCAAGAGAAAGCAGATGAGCATTGAGAACCCTGAGAAGGGGAACCTGAAAAACACATTTCTGCAGTGGCGGAAGCCTACCCTGCAGCAGGTCAGCAGCATCATCAAACAGCTTGGGCTGGAGAAGGATGTGGCCCGGGTGTGGTTCTGTAACCTGCACCAGGAGGGTAAACAAATGATCAAGCATCGACTATTCCCAACAAGTACGAAGCTGCAGGGCCTCCTTTGGGGGAGACCTATATCCTTTCCTTTGCTTCCAGGGCCTCATTTTGGTGCCCCGGGGTATGGGAACCCCCATTTCACCACACTGTACACATTGGTCCCTTTTTGCAAGGATAAGGCCTCTCCCTCTGTTCCTGTCACTGCTCTAGGCTCTCCCATGTATTCAAGCTGAGGCGACATCCCTGCCTGGGGGTGAGGTGAGCCTAGGGGAAGAAGGTGGATAAAGAGAGCCTGGAGCCACCACGGCTTTGGAGTTAAGTTCACTGACTGAGGAAAGGTTCAAAGCACAGAAAGGGTAGAGAGGAAGATGAAGTTATGCTGTTGAGTGTGAGCTGTCACTCACCATTTTGTTCTTGAATTTAAAAAGCCTGGGACACAGTAAAAAGAAAAAAAAAGATTGAATTTGTTTCAAATTTAGCAATCCGCAGCAGTTAAAAACAAAACAAAAGGATTCTAAAACCTTTTGGATAGTGTCTATGTTTATGCAAAAAGAACGGAGCAATAGGCTGAAAAGAAAAACTGGAGGAAAAATCCTACAGTTTCTCCTGCTGGTGCAAGCATAGCTTGCGTAGTACACAGAAAACTGTTGAATTGTACACTTAATTCTGTAATATGTGAATTATGTATCACTGTTATTTTTAATACAAAAAATTAAACATACCAATCAAATCATCCAGGTTGCCAGAATAGAAGTAAAACCAGACTACTGCACACAGCATACATTAAATCCACCTTAACCATTGAAAGGCAAAGAATGGGGAGAGATACCTTTTGCTTATGCTAAGCCTGAACAGATTGATGAAGCTTTACTAGAGATATAGCAGAATATTTCATAATGATAGAAGACCAAGGGAAACATCAAAGTCTGGTTTTCAGTTATGCTCTGGAGCCACAGTAAAGCCTAAGACATTGAAACTACTAATGGAGAACGCAAGAGAAGCACTTCAAGATGCTGATGTAGGACGAGCTCAGTTGGCAGAGTACTTGCCAAATGTGTAAAGTTCTGAGTTCATTCCCAGAACCACATAAAGCCAGCATGCTGGTGGATACCTGCATTGTCAGAATGGGGGTGTTAGAAGGAAAGGAATCAGGACTTGCAGCCAGCCTTAGCTAAGTAGTGAGTTTGAAGCAACCCTGGGCTACATGAGACTGTCTCAATTAAAAAGAAAAGGTATAAATATAAGCAATGACTTCCTGAATGGGACACGGATGGCTCCAGAAATAATGGCAACAATGGATTAATGGCATTGCAGCAGATGAGAAAGCATCTTCTGTGGACCCCTGAGGTGGCTCGCTGGTAAAGGCACTTGCTCCCAAGCCTGAGGACGTGAGTTCAATCCCAAGGTTCACAGTGTAGAAGGAGAGATTCAGTTCCCAAAAGTTGTCCTCGGACCTTCACATGCTTGTTGATGTGACTGATGTACCCCACTCCCATACAATAAATAAACATACATTAAAAACGGTCTTCACAGGGAAGGAAACAGCCAGGTGAAGAGAGAACTTAAATAGAGAACCTTTGTCAGGTACTTGTTGAATATGAAAGTAAGTTTAAGAAATTAGGCAGAACAAGAGAGATGGCTTAATAACTAAGAGCACTTATTGTGAGATCAGGAGGACCGGAGTTTGGATTCCAGCACCTATGCTACAAGCTGGGTTTCTGACACACACATGGAACCACAGAGCCTAGGAGAGCAGAAGACAGAAGGATCTGTGGGGCTTGATGGCTTCTGGCCTAGATTCAGGGAGAGACCTCATCTCAAAGAAATAGGTAAAGCAAGACACCCAGCGCCATCTTCTGCCCTCTGCATGTGCACAGGCAGTCCCCACACGTGTGCATAGACTCATACACAGACATACATACTTACATATGAAAATAAGGAAGAAATAAATAAACTAACTTTAAAAATTAGCCCAAAGAGCAAGAAATCCAATCAATAAGTGGACAAATGAACAGGTAATTCTCAAATGCACAAATGAGCAATAAGTGCATGAAAAAAAATTCAACATCTTTAGCCATTGTATTACTTCTTTTTCCATTGCTGTGATAAAACACCATGACCAAAAGCAATTTCAGAGGCATAAGAGTCCACCATGGGCCAGGCACTGGTGATGAACACATTTAATCCCAGTACTCTGGAGGCAGAAGTGAGTTTGAGGCCAGCCTGATCTACAACGCAAGTTCCAGGACAGCCAGGGCTATACAGAGAGACTCTGTCCAAAACAAACAAACAAACAAACAAACAAACAAACTCAGAGTCCATCATGGCAAGGAGGCATACTTGCAAGCAGCAGACACGGTAGCAGGAAGCTGAGAGCTCACATCTTCAGAAACAAGCAGGAGTCAGTGAGGGCAAACTGGATGGAGGGTGAAGTATACACTCTCAAAGCCTGTTCCCAGTAGCATACGTACTTCCACCTAAAACCCTAGAAACAAAATTGCCCACTGGGAATCAAGCATTCAAATCCTGGAGCCAATGAGAACCTTCTCTCATTCAAAGCACCACGGGCAGAAAAGAAGTGTGAATCAAGCCTATGGTGAGAGCTGAATGTGGCGGTGCGCACTGCACTCAAGAAGCATGGGCAGGAAGACGCCATGATGCACACTGCACTCAAGAAGGACAGGCAGGAGGGCATCACAAGCTCCAGCCCAGCAGCGTCATCTACATCGAGAGGTTACTTTATTTTATTTTTTATTTTTTTATTGGATATTTCCTTTATTTACACTTCAAATGTTATCCCCTTTCCCGGTTTCACCCCCTCCCAGAAACCCCCTATCCCATCTCTCCTCGCCCTGCTTCTATGAGGATGTTCCTCCACCCACCCACCCACTTCCACCTCCCCACCCTCAATTCCCCTATACTGGGGCATCTATTGAGCCTTCACAGGACCAAGGACCTCTCTGCCCACTGATGTCTGACAAGGCTATTCCTCTGCTACATATGCAACTGGAGCCATGTGTAAAGCACCAAAATTTTGTCTTGTTCTGGGCAGAATGACCATTTTCAAGAAAACAAAAAGCTAGTAGTGGCAAGGTTGTAAGCCTCAAAACAGAAAACCTAATCCAGGTTTGTAGGTCTTTTTTTTAAAATTAGGATCTACATATTTTTATTTTTGCGTATATGTACACTCTGTATGTGTTCAGTGTTTGTGTGTGTGTGTGAGGGGTGGGTTTTGTTTGTTTGTTTGTTTGTTTTTGTTTTTTTGAGATGTGTTCGGTGTTTATGGAAGCCAAATGAGGGTGTTGAATCCTTTTGGTTGTGAGGTGCTGTATGCTGGGAACCAAACTCAGGCCCTCTAGAAGAGTGACAATTGCTCTTAACCACTGAATTATCTCTGCAGCCACACTTAAACACACCTTTAAATTATATTTATTCATTGTTTGTGCATTGTGTGGGTGTGCCTACGCCATGGCATGCAAGTGAAGGTGTGAGGACAACCTACAAGAGTTGATCCTCTCCTTCTCTTGTGTGGGGCCCATATAAAACCCAGCCTATCCAGCTCATCCCCCTTAGCAGCAAGCTCCATTATCCTCTGAGCCATCCCCAAAGCCCTCAAATATACTTTAGTTGGGATTGTAAATTGCTCCAAGCAGTATAGAAACCAGCATGAAGATTCCTTAACAAACTAACAATAGAGCTACCACATGACCCTGCTAAACTGAGCTCATGTATCTGCCTGAAGAAACCATAGACAGATCACTACAGAGAGTCCTAAGCACCATTTTCTCCTGCGTCATTTACCATAACAGTGAATGCAATCAGCCTTGGTGCCTGTCAGCAGATGAGTAGATAAAGAAAATGTGTTGTGTAGACACAATGGAGTATTCCTCAGCCATTAATAAAACCATGTCATTTTTAGGAAAGTGGACAGAACTAGAGATCATAATGTTAAATAAAATACAATAGACTCAGAAAGAAAAAAATTATATATTTATTATCGTGTGGCATCTAGAATATAAAGAAATACATGAAAGCAGAAAGGGGATTACTGGGAATGTAGAAGGAAATCAGGGGCAGGAAAATAAGAGAACAGGATCAAAGTAAGGATATTTATACATGAAACTGTCGCAAAGAATCTCATTAATTTACACAGTTAATATATGCTAATTTAAAGAGATTTGGCACATTAATTTTAATATTAAAATGAAAATTAAAAGTGCCTAGAATAACCAAGACGATCTCAAAAAATAGAACAGTATTGGCAGGTGGATTTGATTTGGGGCGCGGGGGTGGGGGTTCTGGGCAAAGCTAAAGAGCAGGTGGAGAAACTAAAGAAAGGCAACAGGGCCCTGGGTGCCAGTAACAGTGACCATGCATTGCAGTGCTACTCTGAGGCAATTAACCTAGGTTCCCAGAACCACCTGCTGCGCAGCAATCCCAGCTGCAGCCTATGCCAAGAAAGAGGACTACCAGAAGTATAGACTGTCAGCAAAATCAATTATCAAAGCCTGGTTGGGAAAAGAGCTACTGGCCAAAAGCAGCAACTCATGAGCTCTTTTCTTACGATGTGTGGATGTGTGTGCATATGCTGTGTGCATGCATGCCCATCCACGGAGATCAAAGGAAAAGCTGGAATGTTTCCTTCACCTTTTACTTTATTTGAGGCAGTCTCTTGTTTGCAGTTGTGTGAGCAAGGATGGCTGACCTTCTCAAGCTTCTCAAGACTCCCCTATCTCATTGTCCCATATTGCTCTATGCCTGCAAGCCTCTAGGAAGTCGCCTATCTCATTCTCCCATTTGCTTTATCCCTGAAAGCCTCAAGAAGCCTCCTATCTCAAGTCTCCCATCTTGCTCTATCACTGGAAGCCTCTAGGAAGCCTCATATCTCATTCTACCACCTTGCTCTATACCTGCAAGTCATTAGGGAGCCTCTTATCTCAAGTCACCCAATTTGCTCTATCCCTGCAAGCCTCGAGGAAGCTTCCTATCTAAGACTCCCTTCTTGCTGTATCCCTGGAAGCCTCTAGGAAGCCTCCTATCTCATAGTCCCATCTTGCCTCTATCCCTTCAAGCCTTTAGGAAGTCTCCTATCTCAGACTCACATCGTGTTCTATCCCGACAAGCCTATAGGAAGACTACTATCTAAAGTCTCCCATCTTACTCTATCCCTGCAAGCCTCTAGGAAGCCTAGTATAACAGTCTCCCATATTGCTCTATACCTGCAAGTATCTAGGCAGTCTCCTTTCTTTTTCTCCTATTGATCGATCCCTAAAAGCCTATAGGAAGACTACTATCTCAAGTCTCCCATCTTGCTCTATCCTGGAAAGCCTCTCAGAAGCCTCCTATCTCAAGTCTCCAATCTTGCTCTATTACTGCAAGTCTCTAGGAAGTCTACTAGCTCAGACTTCCATTTTTCTATCCCTGCAAGTTGCTACGAAGCTCTGATTCAAGTCATTCATTTTGCTCTATCCCTGCAAGCCTCTAGGAAGTCTCCTTTCTCATTCTCCCATCTTGAGATATCCCAGCAAGCATAAAAGAAGTCTACTATCTCAAGTCTCCCATCTTGCTCTATTACTGCAAGCCTCTAGGAAGTCTACTATCTAAGACTCCCAGTTGCTCTATCCCTGCAAGTATGCCTGCAAGCCTCTAGGAAGTCTCCTATCTCTTTATTCCATCTTGCTCTATCCTGGAAAGCCTCTAGAAAGCATTCTATCTCAAGTCTCCCATCGTGTTCTATTCCTGCAAGCCTCTAGGAAGCCTCCTATCTCAGACTCCCATCGTGCTCTATCCCTGCAAGCCTCTAGGAAGCTTCCTATCTCACATCTCTCAACTTGCTCTACCCCTACAAGCCGCTAAGAAGGTTCCTATCTCAGCTCCCCTCTTGCTCTATCCCTGCAAGCCTAAAGGAAGACTCCTATCTCATTCTCCTATCCCAAGTCTCCCTAAAAGCCTCTAGGAAGTCTCCTATCTCAGAATCCCATCTTGCTCTATCACTGCAGGCCTCTAGAAATCCTCCTATCTCAGACTTACACCTTGCAATATCACTACAGGCCTCTAGGAACCTCCTATCTCAAGTCTCCCATATTAATCTATCCTTGCAAGTGTCTATGAAGTCTCCTATATCATTAATCCATCTTGCTCTATCCGTTCAAACCTCTAGGATGTCTCCCATCTCATTCTCCCATCTTCCTCTATCACTTCAAGCCTCTAGAAAGCCTCCTATCTCAAGGCTCCCACCTTGCTCTATTCCTGCAAGCCTCTAGGAAGACTCCTATCTCATTCTCCCATCTCTCTCCTTGCAAGCCTCTATGAAGCCTCCTATCTCATTTTCCCATCTTGCTCTACCCCTGCAAGCCTCTATAAAGACTCCTATCCGAAGTCTCCCATCATGCTCTATCCCTACAGGCCTTTAGGAATCCTCATATCTCAAGTATCTCTTCTTGCTCTATCCCTGAAGATCTCTGGGAAGTCTCCTATCTCATTCTTCGAACTTTTTCTATCCCTGCAAACCTCTAGGAAGAGCTCCTATCTCAGACTCCCATCTTTCTTTATTGCAGCAAGCCTCTAGAAAGACTCCTATCTCTGTCTCCCAAGTTGCTCTATCCCTGCAAGCCTCTAAGAAGACTCCTATCTCAGTCTCCCATCTTGCTCTATCCCTGCAAGCAAGCCTCTTGGAAGCCTCCTATCTCAAGTTTCCCATCTTGCTCTCTCCCTTGAAAACCTCTAGGAAGCCTCCTATCTCAGACTCCCATCTTGCTCTAGGCATACTGGAATTACATATGTTCTGTACTGCATCCAGGTTTAGAAGGATACTGTAGATGGAAAATTTGGATTCAAAAAAAGTGATAGAGCTATAAAAAAGAAAAAACTGGCTATTCAACCTTGGCAGAAGACTATAAAGTTCTGGCCCCATGAGAGCTCTTGGTGGCTTCCTTAGAGTTGATCTGGACAGTAAAAGAATGAAGCCGCAGTAACACTCCTGTTTTCTCCTGCTCCCCAAGAAAGGAGAGCAACTTAGAGTCAAGGGTAATTGTGCTATCAGAGAACAAGATGCAGGTATTGAATGAGTCTTGGAACTGATGACTATGTGATAAGAACAAATAAACAAAAAAAACAAAAAAACCTTCTAGTTTCTTTGGCATGTTATGTCAAATGATCATTTGCTGGGGACACAGGTGGAAGGATGTTTTGCTAAAGCAGACTCAGGTGAAAGAATATTTTCTGGAAGCAGAAACAGGTGAAGGGGTATTTTGATATAGCAAACACATGAAAGGACCCGGGATGAAAGAGTATAACTATGACTCCCCAGACAGTGGGAGACGAGCATTGACTATTGGTTTGATTTGTGCCACCTCACTTCTCTATGGACACCCATGTATTGGTTCGCCTTACATAGCATTGTTGAGCTCAACCTGTGGTAATGCTGCCACTGAGAAAAACTTGCCCAAGAACTGCTTGTGAGGTTCCCGAGGCAGATTTCTGCTTCTGGGGCCTTGCCTTAGGCCCGTTGACAAGCCTGGCAGTTTCTTCAAGCTTGAACTATGGCTGCCTGGTGTCTGCTTGCTGAAAGAACTGGTCTGTAGCTGCTGAATCATATTTGGTGTTCGCTATGGGACTGAACTGCTGCCAAAGAAAATCAAACTTGCCCCCAAAAAACTATTGCTAAACACGCCCCCATATCCTAATAATTTTTGTCTTCTACTACCTCTGTTAGGTGGTGGACTAGAGGAGAGGTTGAAACCTTATTAAAAGTAGGGTGCAAAAAAACATGTATGCCTACAGCCAAGCTCTCTACCAACTGAGGTACACTCCAAGGCCACTGTCTTGAAACATTAGAACTGAGTTGAAAGCAAGACTCAACCAAGATGGCTTGCATGACCAACCAAGAAGCACTGTGCTTTAAGAAAGACGACTACAGTAAGTGCCTGGTGCTGTAAGAGAATGTAAGTGGTGTGCAGAGAAGTCTACAGATAAATTGCCAAGGCTTATGCTGAGATTGGTAGTTACTAAACCCAAGAAGCAGAGCAGAAGGGTGCCATCCACTTCTACCACAAGTCTCTCTGGCTCCAAACCCCAGCCATTTCTCAAGAAATGGCCACAGGGAGCTGGGGAGATGGAGTAGGTGCTCTTTCAGAGGACTGAGGTTAAATGCCTAACACCCATGTGATGGCTCACAACCATCTGTAGCTCCAGTTTCAGGGATCCCGATCTCTCTTCTGGCCTCTTCCAGGCACTGCATGCACACGATGCACAGGCATACATGTCTGCAAAATAATCAAGCACATAAAATAAAAATAAATCTAAAGAAATGGCAACTGACAGGGAAATACCGAAGGAGCAAGAGCTGGTGGACTACTTTAACTCCCACTTTGTTTCGGAGAAGAACAGTGGTGTCTAATACTTTTAGAATGGGGCCAGCCCCAAGCTATAATGCACTATATGGAAGCAGTTAACTTTGAGATGCCAAACTGCACACGGAGGTGTCTGCTCCACTAACCCCCTGGTTGTTTGATCACCCACTGAAGAATGGATTCATCTGGAGCAGACTTCTCTCACAATTACACATGGAGAACAGCTGCCTTAGGAGACAGAGAAGTGTGAAATAGCCATAGCTGTGCACTAGAAGGCACTGGGCATGGATTGCAGCTGTAAAGAGGGGCACGGATGGCTATCAGCATTGCATGATGGTATAGTACAAACCAATATGACGTCCCTAAAGATGGAAAGAGAATGGTCATGGCCAACCTAAGCTGTGACTGATAAAGAATAACCTCCAGGTCATACTGCTCCCCCTGGAGTAGCTGTTGAAAGACACCTTCATTTTCAGCCATTCAGAAACCCATAAATAATCTTATGGTAGGTCCAACAAGATGGCTCAGCTGGTAAAAGTGCTTGCTGCTAAGTCTGATGACCTGAGTTCAAACCTTGGAAGATATATGGCAAAGGAACAGAAACAGTCCTATATCTGTGCTGTGGCCTGCAACATCTCCCCCCACCCCAATAAATAAAGAGATGTTAAAAATTAAAAATTCTGCTTCAAAGACTAGTCTGCACTGGTGAGATTGTGGACTACAGAAGCTACACAGCTTCTGGGGCAGACCCCGTTTCGGGCTCCAGACATCTGGGCACCTTCCCTGCCAGAGGAGAGGTGTCCACCCTGCCCGGGAGGACTTTGCCGGAGCACCTGGGGGAGCCATCTTAGTTCCATGATCCCTCAGAGACTAGTCTGCACAGGTGAGAGTATGGACTACAAAAGCCACACAGCTTCTGGAACAGGCAAAATTGATACAGCTTCTGGGGCAGACCACATTTTGGGCCTTCATCTTCGGCCAGGAGGCAGGTCTGAACGCCAGATATCTGTGCACCTTCCCTGCAAGAGGAGAGGTTCCTGCAGAGAGTACTCTGACCACTGAAACTCAAGAGAGAGCTAGTCTCCCAGGTCTGCTGACAGAAGCTGACAGAATCACGGGAGGAACATGCTCCAACCAGAGACAACTATAACAACTAACTCCAGAGATTACCAGATGGCGAAATGCAAATGTAAGAACCTTACTAAGAGAAACCAAGACCACTCACCATCATCAGAACCTAGCACTCCCACCTCAGTCAGTCCTGGATACCCCAACACACCCGAAAACCTAGACTCGGATTTAAAAGTATATCTCATGATGATGGTAGAGGACATCAAGAAAAACTTCAATAACTCACTTAAAGAAATACAGGAGAACACTGCTAAAAAGGTAGAAGTCCTTAAAGAAAAATAGGAAAACACAACCAAACAGGTGATGGAATTGAACAAAACCACCCAAGACGTAAAAAGGGAAGTAGAAGCAATAAAGAAAACCCAAGGTGAGACAACGCTGGAGATAGAAACCCTAGGAAAGAAATCTGGAACCATAGATTTGAGCATCAGCAACAGAATACAAGAGATGGAAGAGAGAATCTCAGGTGCAGAAGATTCCATTGAGAACATGGGCACAACAATCAAAGAAAATGGAAAATGCATAAAGATCCTAACTCAAAACATCCAGGAATTCCAGGACACAATGAGAAGACCAAGCTTACGGATAATAGAAGTAGATGAGAATGAAGATTTTCAACTTAAAGGGCCAGCAAATATCTTCAACAAAATTATAGAAGAAAACTTCCCAAACCTAAAGAAAGAGATGCCCATGAACATACAAGAAGCCTACCAGAAAAGAAATTCCTCCCAACACATAATAATCAGAACAACAAATGCACTAAATAAAGATAGAATATTAAAAGCAGTAAGGGAAAAAGGTCAAGTAACATATAAAGGCAGGCCTGTTAGAACTTCAGACCAATTTCCCTTATGAATATCAATGCAAAAATACTCAATAAAATTCTTGCTAACCGAATCCAAGAACACATCAAAACAATCATCCATCTTGACCAAGTAGGTTTCATTCCAGGGATGCAGGGATGGTTTAATATACGGATATCCATCAACATAATCCATTATATAAACAAACTCAAAGACAAAAAACACATGATCATCTCCTTAGATGTGGAGAAAGCATTTGAAAAAACCCAACACCCATTCATGATAAAAGTCTTGGAAAGATCAGGAATTCAAGGCCCATACCTAAACATGATAAAAGCAATCTACAGCAAACCAGTAGCCAACATCAAAGTAAATGGTGAGAAGCTGGAAGCAATCCCACTAAAATCAGGGACTAGACAAGGCTGCCCATTTTCTCCATACCTATTCAACATTGTACTTGAAGTCCTAGCCAGAGCAATTCGACAACAAAAGGAAATCAAGGGGATACAAAATGGAAAGGGAGAAGTCAAAATATCACTTTTTGCAGATGCTATGATAGTATATATAAATGACCCTAAAAATTCCACCAGAGAAGTGATAAACCTGATAAACAGAACCTGATAAACAGCTTCAGTGAAGTAGCTGGATAAAATTAACTCAAACAAGTCAATGGCCTTTCTCTACAGAAAGGATAAACAGGCTGAGAAAGAAATTAGGGAAACAACACCCTTCTCAATAGTCACAAATAATACAAAATACCTTGGCGTGACTCTAACTAAGGAAGTGAAAGATCTGTATGATAAGAACTTCAAGTCTCTGAAGAAAGAAATTAAAGAAGATCTCAGAAGATGGAAAGATCTCCCATGCTCATGGATTTGCAGGAACAATATAGTAAAAATGGCTATCTTGCCAAAAGCAATCTACAGATTCAATGCAATCCCCATCAAAATTCCAACTCAATTCTTCACTGAGTTAGAAAGGGCAATTTGCAAATTCATCTGGACTAACAAAAAACCTAGGATAGCAAAAACTCTTCTCAATGATAAAAATACCTCTGGTGGAATCAACATGCCTGGCCTAAAGCTTTACTACAGAGCAATTGTGATAAAAACTGCATGGTACTGGTATAGCAACAGAGAAGTAGACCAATGGAATAGAATTGAAGACCCAGAAATGAACCCACCCACCTATGGTCACTTGATCTTTGACAAGAAAGCTAAAACCATCCAGTGGAAAAAAGACAGCATTTTCAACAAATGGTGCTGGCACAACTGGTGGTTATCATGTAGAAGAATGCAAATTGATCCATTCTTGTTTTGTTTTGTTTTGTTGTTTTTTGTTTGTTTTTGTTTTTTGAGACAGGGTTTCTCTGTATAGTCCTGGCTATCCTGGAACTCACTTTGTAGACCAGGCTGGCCTCGAACTCAGAAAACCACCTGCCTCTGCCTCCCGAGTGCTGGGATTAAAGGCGTGCACCACCATGCCTGGCTGAATTGATCCATTCTTATCACCTTGTACCAAGGTCAAATCTAAGTGGATCAAGGAACTCCACATAAAACACTGAAACTTATAGAGGAGAAAGTGGGGGAAAGCCTCGAAGATATGGGCACAGGGGAAAAAAATCCTGAATAGAACAGTAATGGCTTGTGCTGTAAGGTCAAGAATTGACAAATGGGACCTCATAAAATTGCAAAGCTTCTGTAAGGCAAAAGACAGTGTCAATAACACAAAAAGGCCACCAACAGATTGGGAATGGATCTTTACCAATCCTAAATCAGATAGAGGACTAATATCCAATATATATAAAGAACTCAAGAAGGTGGACTCCAGAAAATCAAATAACCCCATTAAAAAATGGGGCTCAGAGCTAAACAAAGAATTCTCACCTGAGGAATACTTAATGGCTGAGAAGTACCTGAAAAAATGTTCAGCATCCTTAATCATCAGGGAGATGCAAATCAAAACACCCCTGAGATTCCACCTCACACCAGTCAGAATGGCTAAGATCAAAAATTCAGGTGACAGCAAATGCTGGCGAAGATCCAGAAAAAGAGGAACACTCCTTCATTTTTGGTGGGATTGCAAGCTTGTACAACCACTCTGGAAATCAGTCTGGCGGTTCCTCAGAAAATTGGACATAGTACTACTGGAGGATACCGCAATACCTCTCCTGGGCATATATACAGAAGATGTTCCAACTGGTAAGAAGGACACATGCTCCACTATGTTCATAGCAGCCTTCTTTATAATAGCCAGAAGCTGGAAAGAACCCAGATGCCCCTCAACAGAGGAATGGATACAGAAAATGTTGCATTTTACACAATGGAGTACTACTCAGCTATTAAAAAGAATGAATTTATGAAATTCCTAGGCAAATGGATGGACCTGGATGGTATCTTCCTGAGTGAGGTAACCCAATCACAAAAGAACTCACATGATATGTACCCACTGATAAGTGGATATTAGCCCAGAAATTTAGAATACCCAAGCTACAAGATATAATTTGCAAAACACATGAAACTCAAGAAGACCAAAGACCAAAGTGTATATGTACACTTTACCTCTTCTTAGAATTGGGAACAAAACACCCATGGAAGGAATTACAGAGGCAAAGTTTGGAGCTGAGACAAAAGGATGGAACATCTAGAGACTGCCACACCCGGGGATCCATCCCATAACCAGCCTCCAAACGCTGACACCATTGCAAACGCCAGCAAGATTTTGCTGACAGGACCCTGATATAGCTGTCTCCTGTGAGGCTATGCCAGTGCCTGGCAAATACAGAAGTGGATGCTCACAGTCAGCTATCAGATGGAACACAGGACCCCCAATGGAGGAGCTAGAGAAAGCATCCAAGGAGATGAAGGGGTCTGCAACCCTATAGGTGGAACAACAATATGAACTAACCAGTACCCCCCAGAGCTCATGTCTCTAGCTGCATATGTATCAGAAGATGGCCTAGTTGGCCATCAGTGGAAAGAGAGGCCCATTTGTCTTGCAAACTTTATATGCCCCAGTACAGGGGAACGCCAGGGCCAAGAAGTGGGAGTGGGTAGGTAGGGGAGTGGGGGGGAGGGTATGGGGGACTTTTGGGATAGCATTTGAAATGTAAATGAAGAAAATACATAATAAAAAAATTTAAATTCTGTTCATAGTCAGGAGGTGGTAGCACACGCCTTCAATCCCAGCAACAAATGAGGCAGAGTTAGGTGGGTCTATAAGTTTGTGGCCAGCCCGGTCTACAGAGTGAGTTCCAGGACAGACAGGGCTACACAGAGAAACCTTGGATAGATAGATAGATAGATAGATAGATAGATAGATAGATAGATAGATAGATAGATAGATAAAATTTAGAAAGAATCCCATGATGGCACATGAGACCCAAAATATGATGCAAATTGGTCTGATCTCTATTCAGTGAAGCAATTATACCCTTCTCCCATAAGGTAAAAGAAAGCTTGGATGGATGCAAGTATAAGAAAGAGGCGAAAAAAATGAGCCTATCCTGAGCTGAATCTCCAGGCAAAAATGGCTCATTAGTATATTTATCCAAGCCTAGGAGGACTTCAAGCTCATTCAGCCACTACCCTGGGCACTTGTTTCTTCACCGTAGCCCTGACTCTATCTCTTTCCTCTGTCCCCTGTCTTGGCTGCTCCCCAGCAATTGGCTATTGTTTATTTGGAGACCTGGGCACAGAGGGGGAAGAGAAAATGCCCCTCCCAACCTGGAGTCTCCACTGTCTTCACAGGGTTAATGCCAAGTCTCTTCTTTAATCAAACAAATTGATGTGACATCACAGAACAATATTGAAGAGATTACATTGTAATACATTGAGGACAATTGTAAATCTGGAATAATAAAACCAGATAGCATAGAAAGATAAACAGATTAACGACACAGGCACAGGACAGACAGACACACACACACACATACACACACATACACACACACACAAAGAGAGAGAGAGTAATGGCTCTGAATACTCCCATTATTTAAAATAAATAGATATTTATCTCTTGCATCACATCATACACAAATAACAATTTCAAATGTCTGGTGGATCTAAAGGAGAATGGTAAATCAATAAGCTTCTACAAGAAACCATTCGAGAATATCTTCATGACCTTGGCAAAAGGCAAGTATTCTTTCTCCAGACAGCATTGTTTCTGGTTACATTTAAGAACAAATAAAACACACACATGAGCTCTGTATTTTCGCCTTTATGAACAGCTTGGCATTGGGATGGGTTTATCTAGTGGCCGCCTCAACTGCTTGTTTCCTGATGGCTTTGTAGCTCCTGGAGGAAATGTTATGATTAATCTCAGCATGGTAAGATTTGCTGTACAGCAGTAGCATTTCTGGCTCCATGACACAAGGGACTAGGAGCTCTCAGGAGCCAGACTGGCTTGCATTCTTGTTGCTCCTGTAACTGGTGTTTGACATCAGTATTTGGCCTTTAAATCACTGATGCATCCTCTTGCCAGTGCCTTTGGGTTTTCCTGCATTGTACTTCATTTTGACATGTCGATCTGACTAGTGATGTATGATCTCTTGGTCTTTTTGTTGTTGTTGTTGTTGTTGTCTTCAGCTGCACAAAATTTCTGAGCAGAGTGATGATGTCAAGTTGATGATGGCCACTTCCATGGGCAGCATAGACAAAGGGCAATTACTTAGAAAAAAAAAACAGAGGCATCAAAAAAAGCTGAGAAATGAAACTATAAAATGAGAACTTTTCTATTTATTAAAAGAGTCTATGGAGAAAACACAAAACAGTTGAGGAAGTGAGAGACTAAACCGTCATTGGCTAACTGGCAATGGGCCTGCTGGTATCTGAAATACAGAAAGAATTCCCACAGATAATTAAGAACAGTGTGGATAACCATTTAGAAATATGGTGTGGGATTTGTGCACAGAACAGCAAATAGATTATTAACAAAGCAGAGCAGGGCCAGAAACTTATTCACAGGATGGAGAAAGATACATCCTGTACATGGCGGCCATGAGAAAGCTATAGTGGCCAAAGAAAACTGCCGTGGAGATGCTAATTTCAGCTGAATAAAACACCATGGAAAGAATAGTGGCTTGTGCCTCTGGTCCCAGCTAGGGAGGGTAAGGCTGGACCGTTGCTGGTATTTAGGGCATCTAAAGAAGACCCCCTCAGCTCAAACAACAACATCAAAACTTGAGAAGAATATTGTATATTTTTAACCAGGCTGGCAGGAAGGAGGATGTTCTAAAGAAACACTTGTGCCCCTCACATCGGCTATCAGACCATTGAAACAATGGGCCTCAAGAACTTGGAATTTCCTTAGGAGTCACAAGCTAGGAGAAGGAAAGGGTTGGGTGCCTGGTGCCAGCCAGAGGAGGAACTGGTTTTCCAGTAAAAATTATCACACAGTTCTGATAACCTATGAGACCATCCTGCAGGATGAGACAAAGCCAAGACAATGGTGAATTAATGATGGGTGAAACTAGACCCTGCCCAAGATTTCCTACTTGTGCAAACCCACGCCTCTCGACATAAACCTCATTTCAGGTCCCCAAACATAAAATTGAGGAATTATTGGATCTCTTTGTTCCTCTTACCAGTGTGACCACATAGAACAAATCTCCTTTTATGGCTTAGTCTAGTTTGTTAGGGCTGCAAAAACCCAGGATCTGACCCTATTAATTACAGTAACATGTTAATTAAAAGTCATCCAAAAAAAACCTCTACTGGATATAAACGTGTATATCCACCATGAGGTACCAAAATATGTGACATCAAAGCCAACAGACTTGATGCAATGACGACTTTGATATGTATAATAGATATATGATAATTAAAAATAAGGCAAAATGTGTGCTGCAGCAATGGTCCAGCAGTTAAAAGCATTTGTTCTTGCAGTTGGCCCAGGTTCAGTTCCCAGCATTTACCTGGCAGTTCACAAGCGCCTGGAACAGTGGATCCAGAGCCTCTTTTGACCACAGAGAGTTTCTGCATGAACACGGTGTGCATATATACACTCAGGCACACATACAAACACATACAAATAAAGAAAAATGTAAAAGATAAAATGCTTTTGAAAAAATTTTAACAGTTATGGGAGAGATGTGTTGAGGTAAAGGTCAAGGAAATAAAATTCTTTTTTTTTTTCAGTGCTAGGATTCAAATACAAGGCCTTACAGATGCTAGGCAAGCACTTTACCATTAAGCTACACCATTACTGTGGTTTGTTTTTTGTTTTGGGTTTTTTTGTTTGTTTGTTTGGTTTTTGGTTTTTTTGTTTTTTGAGACAGGGTTACTCTGTGTAGCCCTGGTTGTCCTGGAACTCACTCTGTAGACCAGGCTGGCCTCGAACTCAGAAATCTGCCTGCCTCTGCCTCCCAAGTGCTGGGATTAAAGGCGTGCACCACCACTGCCCCACTCCATTACTGTGTTTTTTAAAAAGAGATTTATTTATGGTTATTTTATATGTATGAACATTTTGCCTGCATGAATGTAAGTGCATTACATATGTGCCTTGTGCCCTCAGAAGCTAGAAGACATTGTTAGATAGCCCAGAACTGGAGTTACAGGTGGTTGCGAGTCTCCTGATACAGGTGATGGAAATCAAATTCAGAATCTCTGAAAAAACAGCAAGTGCTTTTAACTTCTGGGTCATCTCTACAGCCCGTAGCCTTTAGGCTTGTTTGCTGTTTGCTGTTTGTTTGTTTGTTTGTTTGGGACAGTTTTACTCCATACCTATGTAGACCATGCTGACCTTGAACTCAGAAACGCTCCTGACTCTGATTCAGAAGTGCTAGGATAATAGGTATGTGCCACTATACCTACATGAAATAGAAATCTTAATGTGATAAATGAGTAGAAGTCATTGCAAAAAATCAAAATACACATTCTTTTGAAGTGTTCTTCAAGATGTACCATATGCTAAGTCTTGAAGTAGGATCCATTTGAAATATATGTAAGAAGATTGAAAGCATGCACAGTATATTCTTTGATCACAATGAATGAAGTTAGGAAATAATAACATAAGGAAATTGTAAAATACACAAATGTGTAGAAATTAAACAACATATTCCTAAGTAAACAATGGGACAAAGAAAGGAAACTGTAAAATAGTTTCAGATAAATGAAAATGCAGACACAATCTATTAAAATTTATGGGATATGGCTAAAAGAAGATTTACAGGCAACTTTATAGGTATAAACACTTGCTTTAAGGAAAAAACAAGATTCAGAGCTAGAGAGATTGCTCGGTGGTTACGTGTACCTGTTGCTAGTGCAGAGGACATGGGTTTAATTCTCAGCACCTAGACAGAAGGTGACTCACAACCTCCTGTATCTCTAGTTTCAAGGGTTCTGACATCTGTTTCGACCTCTGTGGGAATCAGGTGCACATGAAGCACATACATACGTGTAAGCAAAACACTCATGTGTATAAAATATAATAAATAAAACAAGATCCAGGGGCCAGATGAGGTGGTGCCCATCTTTAATTCCAGCACTTGGGAGGCAGGGGCAGGTGGGTCTATGAGTTTGAGGCCATTCTGGTATGCATACTGAGTTCCAAGCCAGGCAGGGCTGTCCAGTGAGATTGTCTAAAAACAAAACAAAAACACAAGCACCACAACCAAAAACAATATTCAGGGCTGGCAAGATGGCCCAATGGGTAGGCATTCACTTCTAAAGCTGTCACCATGAGTTTGATTCCCAGACACACATGGTAGAAGGAAAGCAGCAATTCCTGAATGCTGCCCTCTGTCCTCCATACAGTACCACTGTGGCACGTGGTGCACCCACATGCCCACACTAAAATACAATAAATAAGTGTAATTTTAAAAAATGTTCAGACTTGGGAGACAGAGACAGGCAGATTTCTGAGTTCGAGGCCAGCCTGGTCTACAAGGTAAGTTTCAGGACAGCCAGGGCTATACATAGAAACCCTGTCTCGAACCCCCGCCCCCAAAAAATGTTCAGGTGAGGATATAACTGAATAAGAGTGTTTTGTACATGCGATGCCCTTGGTTTGAGCTACAACAAAAAGTAAAACTAGTGAAAATAAGAATAAAGGTTCAAGAACAGAAAAAGAATAGAAATTGACAAAATGGAGAATAGAAAAAGAATTGAGAAAAAAAACAATGGAGACAAAAAAAATTTTTGCACAGTTAAAAAAAAACATGAAAACATTGGGGGGAAAGTGAGAAAGCTCAATCAATAACCCCAAAAGAAGAATCAGAGAGATGAGGTCAGTCTAAGGGTGTCATAAGGACAACCAAAATGCCAGCAGATTTGATGACTTAGATGGTATAGAAAAATGAATAGAAAGTCACGGACCGCTTCTTCTTCTTCGGGAAAACACCAAATGGCGGATGACGCCGGTGCAGCGGGAGGGCCCGGAGGACCCGGGGGCCCAGGATTAGGAGGCCGCGGCGGCTTCCGCGGAGGGTTCGGCAGCGGTCTTAGGGGCCGTGGTCGTGGCCGAGGCCGTGGCCGTGGTCGAGGCCGCGGGGCTCGTGGAGGTAAAGCTGAAGACAAGGAGTGGATCCCCGTCACCAAGCTGGGCCGCCTGGTTAAGGACATGAAGATCAAGTCCTTGGAGGAGATCTACCTGTTCTCCCTGCCCATTAAGGAGTCTGAGATCATTGATTTCTTCCTGGGTGCATCCCTAAAGGATGAGGTTCTGAAAATCATGCCAGTGCAGAAGCAGACTCGGGCTGGCCAGCGGACCAGGTTCAAGGCTTTCGTCGCTATTGGGGACTACAATGGTCACGTTGGTCTTGGTGTTAAGTGCTCCAAGGAGGTTGCTACTGCCATACGAGGGGCCATCATCTTGGCCAAGCTTTCCATCGTCCCTGTGCGGAGAGGCTACTGGGGGAACAAGATTGGCAAGCCCCACACTGTTCCATGCAAGGTGACAGGCCGCTGTGGCTCTGTGCTGGTGCGTCTCATCCCTGCCCCCAGAGGCACTGGCATTGTCTCTGCTCCTGTGCCCAAGAAGCTCCTGATGATGGCCGGTATAGATGACTGCTACACTTCAGCCAGAGGCTGCACTGCCACCCTGGGCAACTTTGCTAAGGCCACCTTTGATGCCATCTCCAAGACTTACAGCTACCTGACCCCCGACCTCTGGAAAGAGACTGTCTTCACCAAGTCTCCTTATCAGGAATTCACGGATCATCTTGTGAAAACCCACACCAGAGTCTCTGTTCAGAGGACCCAGGCTCCAGCTGTGGCTACCACATAAGGGTTTTTATATGAGAAAAATAAAAGAATTAAGTCTGCTGATAAAAAAAAAAAAAAAAAAAAAGAAAGTCACGGACCACAACTGACAGAAGAAAAAAATAGAAGCAAATCTAACTAGACGCAGTGATTAGAGACTGAATCCATTTCAAACGTACTCCAAAGAGAGATGCCCAAGTAGATGTTATCGGCACCCGAGAACATCACAAATCCCTCCATAATGTAGAATCTCATTTCATGATGCTGGTATCACTCTGAAACTGAAACCAGACAATGACATAGAAGGAAACGAAGGCTAAAGGTCAATAACCCTGAGAAAATAGAAAAAAAAAATATCCTCAACAAGATAACCTTCAAACTAAGCCCAGGAACCTGCTAAAAGGAATAAATACACGCAACCGGTGAATTTGTCACAGGATAACTGGGCAATTTGACTTTCAAGATTAACTTATACAGAAACATGTAGAATTCACAAGGATTTCTATACTTTTTTTGAGACAGGGTCTCACTATGCAGCTTTAGCGGACCTAAAACTAGCTATTGAGCCAGGCTGGTCTGGCAAGATGGATTAGAAGATTAAATGCTCTTCCCTGCAAGTGTAGTGACCTAGGTAGATCCCCAGAACCCACGTGACTGGCAGGAGAGAATGGATTCCCCACAGGTTGCTCTCTGACCTACACATAACTAGCTAGCTAGATAATAGACTGGAAGAAGAATTACAAGTTCAAAGTCATCCTGGGCTACCTAATTAGTTTGAAGCCATCATATGCTACATGAAACCCTGTCTCAAAAATATACCCATTATATCTAATTGTACTGGCTTAAGTTTCATACATGAATCAATATAATATTATTGGGAGTTCAGAAATCAACTCTCACATTGATGAACAATTGATTTTTCACTAATGTTGCCAAATCAATTCAGTGAGTGAAAAAAAAATGGTATTTACACCAAGCAGTGCTGGGACAACTGGAAGTCCCCAAGTGAAAGAGTACAACTGCATCCCTTCCTTCCCTCATGTTCAAAATCTGACCCAAAATTGACCACTAGTCTAAAAATACTTGAATATGAAATAAAAAGTTTTTATCCCATCAGGGTCTGGGGTGCTTAGAGTTTAACCAGTGGTAATACATGTGCCTAGTATATCTGGGGACCCTGGGCTAAAGTGTTAGTTTTGCCATTGTTGTGACATAATGCCTAGCAAAGTGACAAAGCTACTAAAGGAAGAGTGTATTTTGGTTCAATTTGAGGGTTCAGTTTATCAAATCAGGGAGGACGTTGTGTCAGGTTGGTCCTCTCCTCCTCTCTGCTCCCCTATCTGGCACAGATTTCACTGTGTCTAATCCTGGCTAGCCTGGAATTAATTCACTATACAGACCAGGCTGGCCTTGAAGTCACAGAGATTCATCTGTCTCTGCCTCCCCAGGCCTGGGATTAAAAACATGTGCCACCAAATTTCGTTGCTTTCTCCTTTTAATTCAGTCCAGGACCTCAGCCCATAGAGCAGAACTGCCCATGGTTACAGAAGGGCTTTCTACCTCAATCTCAAAACACCCTTGTAGCTTGCCAAGAGTTTTGTGCCCTCAATGATTATTGATGCTATCAAGTTGACAATCAATATTGGCCATCACAACAAACAGGTTTTCAGACTTACAGGAATTATTTTACAGATCGTCCAAAAAAGTCTGTTCTTAGGTACCTTCATATTACTTTTAATCGATCAGTTATTTGCCTAATAGCTTTTCTGATTCTGTAAATTCATCATACAATTTTATTCATATATTGAATCCTATCATGTTTGAAGTCCACAAATTACTTCCAATGAAACCATAAGTGAACTTTCTCTTTTAATTAGAGAAACCATGTCAAGGTACAGAACTAACATGAAATTGTAAAATGAAACCTAGATTCCAATTACTTTAGAGTTGTAGAGGATTTTTGAAAGTCTTATTTAACTTGACTGCCCTTTTCTGGTGACATTTTATTTTCAGTTCTAAAGCTGTCTGATTTCCAAAATTTACATTTTCACCATCTGCAGAATATGCAAATGGGAGAGCAAAGTTTAGTTTGTACTTGGACAAGATGTCAACAATTTTTTTCGTTTTGTTTTGTTTTTTTTTTTTTTTTTGCATTGTGCATTCGGCAGGTTTTTTATGCTCTCTGTAGAAATCAGGAGGATCCGGAACTCACGTTTTCAAATTTTAAAAGTACTTAGAAGGTCAGAGAAACAGAATCTAACACAGAACTTTCCTTTTTTTTTGTTTTGTTTTTGTTTTTCGAGGCAGGATTTCTCTGTATAGCCCTGGCTGTCCTGGAGCTCACTCTGTAGACCAGGCTGGCCTCGAACTCAGAAATCCGCCTGCCTCTGCCTCCTGAGTGCTGGGATTAAAGGCATGTGTTATCACCACCTGGTTATAACTTTTCATACAGTAGAAAGCACAATCTTCTTTGAGATTTGACGGAGTCAGCTGGCCACTGGCATAGACCAACACATCTGACACCCTAATTTCCCTTTGTTCACTCACAAGAAATGCAGTTGTGAAGCTTAAATCGGGAAAGGCAACCTTACTCCACTTCATAAGCATCGGAGGGAACACTACAACAATGCAGGTTTGTTTATATGGTGTGCCTTAGCTAAATTAGTGGCCACCAATTTCCCTTGAACATTAGTGGTTTTGAAGTTTTTAATTTCAGACATCAAATAAATGTAACAGACATTTAACTGATTTGCAAGTATTTGTCAACCACGGTGGAATTTGAAATGCAGTTTCCACATGTGCTTTCCCATGCCTCTTCCTCCTTGGTAAAATTAAACCATTCAGCATGCTCTAGTTTGGTTGTTGAACTCCCTCGTCTAGTTGAATATGTCCTCTCATCTGCTATTAAAATCTCCAATATTTCTCCTCCTCCTCCTCTTCTTCCTTCTTGTTTTCCTTTTTGAGAAAGGGTTTCACTATGTAGCTCTGGCTGACCTTTAGCTATGCAAACTGAACTGGTTTAGAACTCGGTGATCTGCTGGCCTCTCCCCTCCAGAGTGCTGAGATTAAAGGCACATGCCACCAATTCTGCCTCTAAAAGTGTTTCTTTGTAAGTGTTATTACTGATTTAAATCGCAGGGATGCGTCTGTCCGTGAGGATGCGCACATGAGCACAGGTGCTGACCGAGAGCACGGGTGTCGGATGCCTCCAAAGCTGGAGCTTCAAGCCCTTGTAAGTGACCTAGTCTAGGAGCTCAAGTGAACTCCAGGCCCCTTGAAGTACAGGATGTGTGCTCAATCACTGAACTATCCGGCCCCTCAAAGAATATTACCTACTACTCTGTGAGGGCATCCTTCTCAGCACATATGGTCAATAATCCAAATGATTCTGTCTTTGTATTAGCATTCATCGTATGAGTTTTCCCCAGAAGTGACACTCTCCTATCCATCCCAGACAGGATACTCAAGACAGCACAACAACAAAAAAAATGAGTCCACTCAAGTGAAGCACGCCTGAAATGAGTTTTACGGGGCTATGAAGGAGCTCAGATGACTCTAAAGCAACTGTATCACCTAAAAGTCGACCCCAGCATGGGTGACGTATCCCGAAGGTTACATTTCTGGAACGCCCTGCCCGCTTGCAGGCAACTCCATGGAAGTCTCTCCTCCCCGAAGTACAATCCCCTAGGGTGTGGCCCCCAGTCCTACCTTTCTGAGCTTCCTGGGTCTTTTTTTTTTTTTTTGCTGATTTTTTTTTTCAATTTTTTATTAGATATTTCCTTCTTTCTTCAAATGCTATCCTGAAAGTCCCCTATACCCCCCCTGCTCCCCTACCCACCCACTCCCACTTCTTGGCCCTGGTGTTCCCCTGTACTGGGGCATATAAAGTTTGCAAGGTCAAGGGGCCTCTCTTCCCAATGATGGCCGACTAGGTCATCTTCTGATACATATGCAGCTAGAGACATGAGCTCTGGGGGTACTGGTTAGTACATATTGTTGTTCCACCTATAGGGTTGCGGACCCCTTTAGCTCCTTGGGTACTTTCTCTAGCTCCTCCATTGGGGGCCCTGTGTTCCATGCAATAGCTGACTGTGAGCATCCACTTCTGTGTTTGCCAGGCACTGGCATAGCCTCACAAGAGACAGCTATATCAGGGTCCTTTCAGCAAAATCTTGCTGGCATGTGCAATAGTGTCTTGATTTTCTTGTGTTTTGCAAATTGTATCTTGGGTATTCTAAGTTTCTGGGCTAATAAAGTCTTTTAAGTTTTGTTAGCGCTAGTGTCTCGTGAGCCCCCTTCTTCCAGGCAGGATGGAATGTTTCAATTCAGAGGAAATAGTTTTGGAACAGCTTTCACCTCTGATGACTAACAATAGCATTCACAATACACCACTATTCAGACGGAAGCAGAGTTGATTGACAGTTGAGTGTGACTTACACCTGGATCATCTACTTTCTATTCATAATAATGTCTTCTCTTGGGGCCTGGAGGAAGACAATCTAAGTGGTAGATTAACATATGAATCGATTAGAAAATAACAAGCAACCTGCGTGCTGTATACAATTATATGCTAAATTGCTTTGTGTGACTGTTAGTACCACAGGAAGGTACCGGATCTCAAGCCCAGAGTATATGGCAGCAGCCTTAGACTGGAGAAATGTTTTCAAACATATAGCTATCACATATTGATTGGAGAACTTTAGACCAACAGTATGCTAGGTGGTTGGAATAGAAAAAGCTATAGGATGTGGTCGTCCCTTTTCTCAAACAGACCACTGTCTAGTGGGAGTGGCAGAAGAAAGCATATGTAAGTTCAGTAAAATATGGACAATAATAAGTCTGGGATGGGGACAAACTGGAAAGAAGCCTCATCTAGGCAAGGGGTAAGACATGGCTCTAGGGACACATGGGGCTGGCACTTAAACTGAATCTTGAAGACTTAAGGGTCTTGGTACAAGAAAATTGTAAAAAGGGAGCTTCAGGATGGAAGAAGTGATGCTTAATAAGATAAAGGCTTTTGTTTCTTTATTTCCCTTACCAGAAAAGCTGGGGGACACTCAGTTACTTGTACATAGAATAAGGGAAAAATGATTCCAAATCAGCAACTGTAAAGCTAACTCTTCTACAATTCCTTTAGTGTGTGTGTCCAAGTGTGCAGGCATGTTCACCCACGTGGAAGTCAGGGGTCACCTTGTGAGAATTAGCACCCATTGGGTAGGTCTGAAGGTAAGCCCAATCCCCCCACCCCAAATCTAAAAGGCAGTCCAACTCTCCAGATATGAGCTCAACTTGGACTATAGGGGGATTTCTGTTGATTAGATAAAAGCCAGTATTCCCCAGGAACTTTTGGTTCCCAGCTGTCGAAAGGAGTCATTTACTTTATCTCTAGCAGAAGGGACATATGGTTACCTGTCACACCTATTAGCATATCAAAGCACATGATAGGATCGCAATTACCTGTTACAAATTTTAAAGTCCCTGCTAGTAGCATCCTAGGCCTTCTCACCTGCTCCTCTACTTTAGACTGCAGCGCATAGGCTTCCCTCCCCAGTGACCTACTCATTCTCCTTGTAACCCTGCTATTCTCAATACGTGTTCTCTCCCTCTCCTCCCTCTCCCTCTTCCCTCCCCCTCCTCCCTCTCTCTCTCTCTCCTCCTCTTCCTCCTCCTCCTCCTTCTCCTCCTGCTTCTCTTCCTATGTTTTCTATTGTCTAACCCTTGCTATTCTTTCCTCTCTCTCAGATAGCCCTGGCATGTCCAGTCTGCTATCCATCATTGATCTACTTCTTTCTCTTTCCTCTCTGGACTCTTTCAAATGCCTCTGGCCTCTCTCTCTCTCTCTCTCTCCTCTCTCTCTCTCCTCTCTCTCTCTCTCTCTCTCTCTCTCTCTCTCTCTCTCTCTCTCTCTCTCCCTCCCTCTCTCATCACCAGTTAAAAACCTGCCTCTTAACTATGCCATGGAGCAGTTGTGTCCTCGGTTTATACAGTACCCTCCTCTTTAATGGATGAGTACTGAAGCATGAGCTCAGTCCAAGGGGCTTGGAGATATGTGCCTTTACCCATCTTGTTGGCCCCCTAAAACTAACTCTTGTAGCTAATATTTGAGGAGTTCTATGGGACAGAAAATATTAACATTGTTTTTCTTTAAAATAAAGTGTTTTAAAGCTATAACTTATTTTTACTTTTAAATGTGTGTGTGTGTGTGTGTGTGTGCTACACACAGGCATGTGAGCATGTTAAAAGCAGTGCTGTCGGATATTCGAAAGCTGGAGTACCAGGCAGGTGTGAACCAATCACTGTTGTGTGAGTTCATCCTGCTCTTTGCCTCCATGTCTTGTGATTCATTGGGAATGTCAGATACAATTTCTCCCGTATTGTAGTTTTATCATTATACAACCCTTGAGGTGGTACAGATCTGTCAACTTGGTCATGTTATATAACCAACAATCAAAGTAGGATGAAAGCCAGTGGCAGCAACACATATTAGTGCATATCCTTACTAAATACTGTGTTTGGTGATGATATTGATAATAATAATGATGATAATTATTATTATTATTATTATTATTATTATTATTATTATTATTATTATTTGGGTTTTTTCTTGAGACAGGCTGTCCTAGAGCTCACTCTGTAGACCAGGCAGACCTCGATCTCAGAAATCCACCTGCCTCTGCCTTCCAAGTGCTGGGATTAAAGGCGTGTGCCACCACTACCCGGTGATATTGACATTATTGAATGAAGTTTCTTGGGCCTTCCAATGTTACAAACAGATGAGGCACCTGAGATTTTATATGTACTACACTGTAGTGGCGTTCTCAAACTTTTAAATTTTATGTGCACCACAGCCTTACTAGATAAACGCATAGCCCCAGGGGCTGGAGAAAGGACTCCGAAGTTAAAAGTTAAAAACTCTGGATGCCCTTCCAGAAGACCTGGGGTTGACTCCTAGTACCCACAAAAGCAGCTGTAACTCCAGTACCAGGGGATCCAATGCCCACTTCTGGCCTCCTTGGATACCAGGCATGTATGTGGTATACAGACATACATGTAAAATAATGCAATAACATTTTAAAAAGAAAATTATAAAAAGGAGCTCTAGGAAATGAGGAGTGATGTGTGATGAATCAAAAGTTCGCATGTCTCTATTTCACTTGTCAAAAGAGCTGGGGACATTTCTATGTGTGTCACTACATGGGTGAGAGTCAGAGAACAGATTGCGGGAGCTGCATCCCCACTCCCAGAAGCTTTGCTCTGGACCTGAGTTTTGGAGCCCTTTGAATCAGCTTCTTCCTTTTGTTGTCTCTGTGATCTTGGGAGAGTTACTTAATTGCTCAAAAATATCTTCCTCGATAAAATGCAAAAATGACAACTCCTAAGTGGAAAAGAAGACAGGAGATACAAACAGAAACTACTTTGTTACATTGTAACTGTCGGTTACATTGTCACTGGCAGTTAACTCCTCATTTTGCAGATAGCAATACTGTGCTTTTCAGTTATCCCCGTATCACCATCAATATATTAAGTTCAGCTTCTGTGTTTTTTCAACAGTACTTTACCTGGTGTCCATAGTTCCCTAAATCATTCCTCTGGCCACCATAGCTAGTTTCCTGGGCAGGGGCTATATCAATCAGACTAAGCCTCGAATTGCCAAAGAAGGTATATCAACAACTAGGTCCATTCAAAACCCTAGCTCCTAAAGAGCCAAAGAGCCGCATGGACTGGACAGACTTAGGAGTGCTGCAGAGCCTTGATGATAAACTTCATGGAAGACAAAATGAGTTGTAGAATGCTGGGAGCTAACACTAGTGGGGACGTGAAGTTCAGTGTAGTTGCCAGATGCTGTAACAGCCAGCAGAGCAGGGAAAACTAGCTGTCATATTTGTTGGGGGAAGAAACATGATTTAAATCATTATCTGTCTTTGTGCACTGTGTGAACCTTGTAAATGATATTTCTTTTTTGACTGATGTAGAAATTAACGCTCAGAGTGGTCAAATAATGATTCATATTCAGGCTCCTTTCTCTCTTAGACAACATCTCATACAGAGAAATCACGTTTGTTCACCAGAACATCTACAATATTTAACCCAAGCAATTTAAACCTCTTAAAAAATAAGAAATATAAAAATGTTTGGTATAAAAACCATGACTATGACCAGGGAGAGTAGCTCTGTGGGAGAACAAACAAAGGCATGGGTTCAGTCTCCTCTGCCACTAAAAACTAGTAGAAATAAAAGAGGTGACACGTCTGTCATGGGTGAAAGTTCACATTTATTTATGTGCTTCCTCCAGGTAAACTCCCCAACCTCACCTCCCAAGGCCATGTTTAATCTAATGTCTAGGAGGCACTTGGTGTGTCTTTGGTGAATGAATGAGTGATCCACCAGTGTTGAGTATACCCAGAAGCTCATAGGCAGATAGGGCATACTTAGCTTACAGTCAAAACATTACACCAATCTTTCTGAAATGAATGAAAAGGTTTCTTAACTATGAGGTTCTTCCATGTGAGCCTCAGCAGAAGACCTGAGAAGTTGAAGACTTTCAGACTCCCCAGGAGATGGTACCAAACAAACATTTGAACAACAACAACAACAAAAACCACCACTGTATTTTTAGCAGGCTCCTAAGATCTCATTTCCATAACTTTAACTGTTGGGCACGGAAGAGCAACAGACCAGCACAGGGTGTGATTGTGTCTTGGGAAAATTCTGCCTTATATCATAAAGTGAAAGAAGAAGGAAACTTTAAAAGAAACCAACACAGCATCCAAGTGACAGATCTAGGGAACTGTTGCTTTGAGCCAAGGAAAATGGAAGATTCAGGGCTGGAGATATGGCTCAGTAGTTAAGAGCATGCTGCTGCTCTTGCAGAGACAGGTGTGTGTCCAGATCACATCCTGGGTCCAGAACCCATATGGCTGCTCACAACCACCTGTAAGTCCAATATCAGAAAGCCCAATCTACCCTTATCTAGCCTCTATAGGTACCAGGTACACATGCGGTACACAATACATACAAGTAGGTAAAATACCCAGATGCATAGATAAAAACAAATCTTTAAAATGTAAGAAAAGATGGAAATTTCAATTTAAGAAGATAGCCCCCAAAGTGTATGATATAACTTATATGGGATGAAAAAAAAAAGTCAAGAAACAGGGAAAAGATTCATCATGGGCTTTGAGCATGACAACAGAATTCAGATTTTCCTGAACCCTTGACCTATCCTCAAAGATCCAGATCAAAAGAATGGCTCTCAGGGATGTGCTTCCTGGCTTTCTGGGCACTGTCCAAAAATCCTTGGGGAGTCTGATTATGTTAGAGAAGTTCATATAGTGTGCTGAAACCTAGTGAGTGGCCTTACTACATCTTTTACATGGACAATTCCTTGAAGCCAGGACCTGTGTTTTATTTTCAGCTTTTTTTTTATTCCCTCGGTTTTATTGAGATAGATATACTTCAAAAATACTTTATATATTTAAGTTTTATAACTTGATGAGTTTGTGGGGATTTTCTCATATTTATTTTTTAAATGTATTCATTTTTATTTTAAAAATTTTCTTCTCTCTTCAGCCCCGCTTGTTCCTGCCCCACTCTTGAACGGCTTTTTTTTTTTTTTTTTTCGGTTTTTCAAGACAGGGTTTCTCTGTATAGCCCTGGCTGTCCTGGAACTCACTTTGTAGACCAGGCTGGCCTCGAACTCAGAAATCCGTCTGCCTCTGCCTCCCGAGTGCTGGGATTAAAGGCGTGTGCCACCACGCCCGGCTTCCGAAAGGCTTATTTTTATTTATCTGTATTATATATTTATATGTATGTGAGTACAATATCACTCTCTTCAGACACACCAGAAGAGGGCATCAGATCTCATTAGAGATGGTTGTGAGCCACCATGTGGTTGCTGGGATTTGATCCCAGGAACTCTGGAAGAGCAGTCGGTGAGCCATCTCTCCAGCCTTATTCATTTTTACTTTATGTGTACGGATATTCAGCCTGCATGCTTGTCAGTGTACCATGTGTATACCTGGTGCCTTTGAAGTTGAGAAGATGACATTGGTCCCCCTGGGACTCAAGTTACAGGTGGTTGTGAGTCCTAGGGACTAAATCCAGGTTTTCTGCCAAAACAGCCAGTGCTCTTGACTTCTGAGCCATCTCTCTAGCTGCACATTGATTTTTGAGTCAGGATCTTGCGGTGTAGCTCAGGCTAGCTTGGAAATCTCAAGGTCCTCCTGCCTCTAATTCCTGAGAGCAGGGGTTATAGTTGAGCACCCTCAGTCACATCCAGCGTCCACTTGCTGTGTTAGTAAGGAGCTATGCCATGTCCCCTTTCAAGTCTCTATAACCTCCAATACTAGTTGCTATACAGAAGCCACCTGTAATGTTTGTTGAATAAATGGCTGAAGAGTAACCAGAGGCACAGGACGGTAGAAGCAGATGGATCTTTTGAGAGTAGAGGCAAGCTAGAGCAAAGCAACTGGTGCCCCAGGGCAGAGCCAATTGGATCAGAGTGAGATGGATGTATTAGATGATGTTGGGACCGTTGCTGAGTATGAAGTACAAAAAAAGCAGTAACTGGAGCCCGAAGGAGAAGAGTAGAAGAGGATTGGTACTGGTGAATCACTAGGAGATCAGTGTGGCCTATGCTAGATCCCCAGGCACTAAGAGCAGGAAATAACAGGCTGCATCCATCAGTCATGCTAATTGGGACTGGTTACCACGCCTGGGCCCGAAGGTAACTGAATCCACTGATAACACTCTAGGAACTCTCTTTTACTTCTCCCTGTCTGTAAGGTACTTACTGCTTACATCTCCTGTTGTAGCCATTTGTCTTTTTCTTAGTAGACTGTAATGAGCTGAAAGCAAAAGCTGTGTCTTAATCATTATTGTGCTGTAGCTGACCACAGTGCTTTGTACACATCGGGCAGTGTACGACTCTTCCTTAGGTGTGCACCTTCAGCACATCATTCCGTATTGGTTTACTTGATGGCCTCAGTATTTAGATCGTGAACTCAATGGGCTTGTGTCAGATTAATCTGTTTCCTTTTGGCTTGGAACTTCGTTTTGCAAACTTTTATTGGCTTAAATTGTGTTCAAGTAAGTGCATGAATAAAAGAGTGGATGAAAGAATGGTAAAAATGTGGGACTAGGGTGTCAAAAAGACCTATGCTGTTCAAGTGCATTTTCTCTTACATATTTATCTGTATGATTGTGGCATCAATAAACCTATAAAACTTGGGAGATGGTGGTGGAAGGCCTCTGATTTACATACAGTTTAAATGGAATACTCATTGTGGATCTTCCTATGCAAATCTCTAGTCACTACCTTAAAGAGTAACCGCAGGCAAAGGGCAGTGGAAGCAGGTGGATCTTTTAAGAGTGAAGGCAAGGTAGGGCAAAGCAACTGGTGCCCGATGCTTCTACAGCACAGGAGAGATGTGAAGTAAGGGGGGGGGAGCACAGGTCTAGGTGCTAAAATCAGGACAGATAGATAACTCAGCACCTGCACTACAGAAAGATACCTTAAAGCTAAATGATTGATTTGTAGGTCCTCATTGAGTTCCATGTGAATGAATCAATGTTACACCACTATGATTACTGGTTTCTTGTGCAATGAAATTTAAGGTTGACCTTGAAAAGAAAAAAAAACCCATAAAGATTGATGGAACAACATGTAAAAACATTGGATCCAGAGTGTAAATTCACTCCCATTGCAGGAAACATGGCTAAATCAGACAGCTTTTTAAAGCCTCGCTGGTTCGTTAGATTTTTTTTTCTTTTTAAAAAATGGTTTCCCCTCACAGAGGCCAGAAGAAAATAACAAAAGTTGACCCTCACATAAAGTATACTATGTCCCCAGACATTAATGTGATTTGTACATATTAACTCATTTCTCACAACATTTTGTGAGGGAGACCATTGCGTTCTCCATTTTAGAATTGATAAGTCTGAGGGACGAGAGGTAATACAACGTGATCAAGGTCACAGAGCTAGAAGTGAGGGAGCTGAGAGTCACAGTCAGGAGTATGCCTCCAATAAGCTAAGAGAGAAAGGGAGGGAGGGAGAGAGAGAAAGAGAGAGAGAGAGAGCGCGCACTGGTTTAGGTATGTAGCTCATTTGTGTGGAATATAAAGAAAATCACTCATCTTTTTTGATTATGGCAACTCCAGCATTTACAAAGAGTCAGCCAGCTATTACGGTAATACATGCTTCAGTTGCATCCTTAGTCTTCTTCACAATAAACTTGGAAGGTATTTCATCCTCATTTCCAAGACATTCCGTCCTCCTCCTCCAAAAAAAAAAAAAAAAAAAAAAAAAAAAAGGTTGAGTGATTAAAACGATTAGCCCAAAGACGGCCATGCAAATAAGAAAACTGCACTGGGAGCTCTTTGCCGGCAGTGAAATCAGGCGAAAGGAGGACCCCACAGGGATGCCAGGAGAGTACAATGAAATAATGGATGTAAAAAGGCCTCGACGAACAAGTGCAAGGGCTAAGGCCTGTGCATTTGCTTCGCGGGAAAACCGGTTCCCCAGGACCTGGTCCCAGGCTTTCTGGCCCCAACCCAACGCCTTCTCCTCCCAGTGCCTAGCTTTCTCTTCAAATCTCTTTCTCCGTCTCCTCCACTCCTGCCCCCCAAGCCTCAGCCGGGCGGCAGAGCGGAGAATAGAAGGTCCGCGCGCGAGCAGGAGGCGGGGCACCCCGAACCTTTCGAGGGGCCGGTCTGCGCGCGTGCGCCGTCCTTCGGCGGCTTCAACCGCCCCGGCTCGGTGGCCAATCAGAGTGCCCGGCGCGCTCGAGACGTCTCAACGTCCTGTGGGTCGTGTGCGTACGGAGGGAGGCAACGTAAGGGCGCTCGGCGAGCCCGTCTCTCCTCGAATGAAAGGAAACTACCCCTGGCGACAGAGCCCCGCTCTTCGGCAGTGCCGGAGAACCGACTCCCGCCTTCCCCGTCTTCCCTCGTGGGCGCTGTCCTCCCTTCGCCCAGCCGTGAGCCCCACTGGTGAGTTCCCCGCGGTAGCCAGGGGCCCCCCATTCTCTCTCTGGCGGGAGAAGACGAAGAGGATGGCGGTGGCCAGGCCGCCGCCCCTGCCCGTTGTTACGGGGGGGACTGGCGGTGGTCTCCTTCATTGTCAGGGACCCCCAGAGGCGCCGCGCATTGTCGGTGCTCCCTACAGAGGCTGGCGACCTAGTGCCGTGGGGGCGCTGAGGGACATGTTAGGCGGCAGCCTAGACTTCGGGGGAGGGGGCTTCACATCGGAGGAGAGAAATACTGGGATGGGGGCTTCAAAAAAAAAAAAACTCTGCTGACGCTTAGATGGTTTCAGTGGTAAGGAGGGTGACTACTTCCGAAGTGTAAGAGAAAAAAAAAATGGTTAGGATGGCATGAGGGTAAGCCTTACGGAATGAGGGGGAGAAAAAGAAAAACTCCCCAGTAAGGGGAATCGGGCGAAAGTGATGGATAAGGAGATGCTTCGGAGTCAGGTCCTTAGAGGACGAACTCCTGGGGAAGGGAGGAGTGTGAAGAAGGTGATATTTTCCTGAATTCCAGAGACTTGGCCAAGGACAATCGGAGGGGGGGGGGACCCCGACTTTCTGGCTGAAAGGAACCTACTGAAGTGTTGGGAAGGAAGAGACTTTTTCGAGTTTATCCAGCGCCTTGGTTAGAGGGAGATCTAGGAGGCTAGTGTGCGATTGGGGAATACATAACGGAGAGAATCCGCTCTGTTTCCTGCCTGGTCCTTTATTACATGGGCGAACAGCACGGCGTTCTTTTGCAGTTTCTATTCGTTTCGATATTCTGTGTGAAAGTGAAAAACAAATCTTTTGATGTTTGAAAAGCCTTTAATTTTCCTCTGGTTCCTACGTAATATCGGGTCTTATTCATACAGTTCAAATTTCTTCACTACCCTTTGGCTTGAAACAACTGGAAAATTCCTTTAGTTTCCTTTTGAATAACCGCAAAAAAAAAAAAAAAAAAAGCAGTGCGAAGCATGTAATAATATCGTGCAACCAAATTCAGGTGCCCTTCCGGTACATTTCCTATTCATTTATTTCTCTTCACTGCAACTTTGCTGAGAGAAAGACCGTGTTATCTTTGGAGGATCGCACTTATATCTGTGAATTTCAACTGGCTTGCATGCGGAAGGTTTTTCATCTTCCGGAACTGCAGTTTTGTTTTGTTTGTTTTTTTCGGTAGAAAACGTTCTTTTAAGATACTAGCCATTGACTAAGCTCTCGAGTTGGTTCTCGAATGCCCTCCTTGGTCATCCAGGTGGTTTCTACCTCGATGCTTCACAGCATCTTGGAAAATCGGAAATGCATTCATTGTTTCAGCGGGGTTTCTTTTTCAGACATTTAAACTGTATTTCCCATAAAATTACTGTTGTTTCTTTCACCTTTACACATTATCCATAATGTTACCTTTCTTTGAAACATCTCATTGTTGGGTTAAAGTATTGAACTTTGAGCTTTGCCTGTTCTTGAAAAACCTTTAAATTAAAACGAAAGCGCTCAATAGATGTTTTTGAGCCCCATAAGTAATGCTGATTGAATGTCCTTATTCTGCTTAACCCTAGACCACAAGTGTGACAGTAGTAGATAAAAATCTGTATTTTTTTTGATAGACAGTTTTGCTAGGCGTCATTGTTTCCATGATGGGCTCTGCTGCTGCATGGTTTATAAGGCAGATGTAAAAAATCAGCAAGCTCTGCACACATGCATTATTTGAATTTTAGTGGAAAAATCCAATTAGTCATTGCATAGCAAGGCAAATTTTTAATCGTTTGTTGCACATTTGTGTGTTTCTGTTCACTTTCAAATAAAATATAAATTACCAAGAAATGTGTGAATGCTTTACAATGCAAAGTAAGTATATGTGTGTATGTATGTGTGTGTGTGAAAATATATATATATATATATATATATATATATATATATATATATATATATATATATATATTCTCTTTTAGATTTTGGAATCTTTGGTATCTAGAAAAGCAGGTTCTGAAAATTAAGATGAAAAAATACACTGTTTGTTAGTTAAAAGAGGCAATAGTGAATAAAGATAGAATGGAGCGGGGTACCATTTCAGATTCAATTTGGGGAATAAAGGATGATTTTCCCTCTAAGAATTTTGCTTATCTTCAGCCATTTTTTAAAAGCTAGTGCTGGGATTGTTTAGAAACAACACATTAAAGATGCCTATGAAGATAAGATTTGTAATGTAGCATCTTTTCAGCTGCCCCGGCTGACCTGGAGAAATGCTGAATACATACATCATGGTGACTTAACAGTGCCTATAATTCATTGCATGGTAGTAAAGAAAACACATTTAGAACTCCAGTAGCAGATCTGGGTGCTATTTATGAATCTTGGTGTTTTTGCATAGCTCTAAAAACTGGAGCAGCTATATTTTTCATAAAGCAAGTGGACATATACTTGCCAGAGCAAATGCAAACACACTTCCTCTTTTGTTTCTTTTGTTTCTCTGCTTTCTTCTTTTTTTTTTTTTAATGCTAAAAGCTTTGCTGCCTATTTCCAATTAGTTTCAGGGTTTATAGCCAGTGTTCTGAAATCAGTATTACTGAGAAGTACCCCATGGCACTTGGAAGACTGGGGTATTTAAAATTATAGGTAGCATTAAGAGTTTGTTAAAATCAGCAAAGGAGAGACAGCAAAACCTTTGAAGTCTCGTTCAAAAGCAAATAGTGGATATAAATTAATGAGAAGAAATGTTTTCTTTGTGGCTTCATATTACTTTACATCCTGATGATCCTCCGTGAATGGCTCTGAATGGCGCATTACCTTGCTGCTGCTGCTGCTGCTGTTACTGCTGCTGCTGCTGCTGAAGAGATGCTTCTCAGAGAGTTACCAACTAGTTAGTGAGCCATGTCTCTAAGCACAATGTCCTGAGAATATTTAAATGTATATAAATGGCAATAACTGAATAAACTAATTTGAAGACAGACGTTTGAGATTCTATTGATTGTGATGAGTGTTATGCCAACCTGGGTCTAAGCTGCTTATTCCCAGTAATTGGGCGAATTATACAGATCAAAACACTGATTTGAAATTTGTTGAGTGATGGTATTAAATGATGTCTGTTGAGAATGATGATCCAAATCTGTAGACTTCTGTGTTACAGCTTTTCTTCCCTTTTTTGGTTTGACGGTACAGCCTATAATTATAATCTGATCAAATGTGAGGCTCATTCAGAATTTTCCTTCCACTTCACAGCATTGCTAACTTATATATGGAAGTTAGCATTGCTAACTTATATGTGAAAGTTGCTGCATGTAGGAGATCACTATCAGATTGCCTTTTAATAAGTAGACTTGGGATAAATCTCAGTCAAATAAAATGGTTTAGTAAATAGTGGGATCCTAAAGACTGCATTTTATGGTACACGAGTAGAAGCTTTATTATTTCATTACAAGAAAAGGGAACAATAGCAATAGTCTAAGGTCAAAAACATGATTTTCTTATATTTGAAGTATTTCAAGTTTTAAAAATAACTGTTTCAAAGTTATGCTTAATTTTACTTTTAATACTTTATTCAGTATGTGAACTGGACAAAATCAAGCAACTAAATAATTCAGTTCTCTCAATATTTTGTAGTTTTCTTTGTAGTTTTAACTTGTTCTTAGATCTTCATCATTCTGTTTCCTTGGTGGACATATATCTAAACTTGAAATTTATTTTTTTATCTTTAATTATACTAGTGGATGATTTAATTTTGTGATTTTGGTTTTCTGGATGGTCCTCAGGCTCACCTTGTGGTGCAGGCAGGCCTCTTACTTATGACCTTTTACCTGAACCGAAGCTGTGTTATATATTCTTATCACACAAGAGGAATTTGATTTCACATCTTCTAATTTGGATTTATTTTGATTTCTCTCAATGACTCTAGATTTGATTGCTTTCTTGCCACTTCTTTTTCCCTTTCTTAACATCTATTATGTATGGAAGGCATCTTGGGTTTTTGATATTTATCTCTACTAGTATTTAAGTAAACTATATTACAACCTGGGTCAGATATAGAGCTACTTGTGTGGATCCGTATAAGGTCATTTTGAATGGAAATTAACCATTTTGTTGCCGTTTTTATCCTCTATAGCATTTCTTGAGGCTTAAAGTGGCAGTCTCTAAACACTTTAAAAATCATGTCAAGCTCAATTGAACAGAAAAAAGGGTCTACGAGACAGCGTAAATGTGGCTTTTGTAAGTCAAATAGAGACAAGGAATGTGGACAGTTACTGATATCTGAAAACCAGAAGGTGGCAGCACACCACAAGTGCATGGTGAGTATACTGGCATCCATCAAGGCACCGAAAAACCATTCTCGAGAAATAATCTTTTTTTTGTTTTTTGTTTTTTTTTTTTTTTTGGTTTGTTTTTCGAGACAAGGTTTCTCTGTATAGCCCTGGCTGTCCTGGAACTCACTCTGTAGACCAGGCTGGCCTCGAACTCAGAAATCCACCTGCCTCTGCCTCCCGAGTGCTGGGATTAAAGGCGTGCGCCACCATGCCCAGTTCGAGAAAGAATCTTAATAACTAACATATTAGTATTACTAAATATGAAAAGCAAAAAAAACCGGTTAGATTTGTAAGAAATGGTTTAACACTATACAATGTCATTTTAATAGAAAATTTATTTTTAAGTTTAGCATCTTAGTCATTGTCTTGATGTAATTATATGCAAACTGTAATTTTTTCAAATGTTATTTATAGCTGTTTTCGTCTGCTTTGGTGTCCTCACATTCTGATAATGAGAGTCTTGGTGGATTTTCTATTGAAGATGTTCAAAAGGAAATTAAAAGAGGCACAAAGCTGGTAAGTTGGTATTTCTGCCTCTTAAGCTTAGAATTACTTAAAACTCACGAAGAAGGAAATTACTTATTTTAAAGTGTTTTACTTTGTAGATTTCCTATAATTTTAAATTGTGGGCTGTTTTTATTTTCTAGCGAGTAAATCCAAAGCTTGGTTTGTTTACAACTCAACAAAAAGGAGTGAATCAATATCTTGAAATATTTCTTCTCCAAAGGAAAATCTTAAAGCCTGTGATTACTTACAAAATAAGCAGGTTACTTAATTTGCATGTATCATGTTTCAAATCTTCATTCAAATGTAATTTTCATAATTCTGGTATGTCTTCCCTTTTCATCATAAAGTTAGGATGGGTCATCACAGACTGAGATGACAGTGGCCCAGTCAGCAGGGAAGTGATAAGTCTTGCTAACAGAATCTTGGTCTGGGGTTTGGCTATATGACACAGCATCTATGACTTTGGATAACTTTTGGTGAATTTTCCAGGAATTTTTCCAAAGCTACGCTAGAGTTATGTTCCTGTAGTTATCTTTACCACCAGTAACCAGTGTGGCCAGCTGTTATATTGGTCCTTGGGAAAAGTAGCGTAATCTCAATTGGTATTTACAACACCGACTTATCGTGCAGTGCTTCATTGACTGAAAGATTTCTTTTCATTTGGCTGTTTTTTCTTGTTTGATCTCTTAATTGGAATTACATCCATTGTTGTAGTGAGATCTTAACTGTGAATGCTATCTTATCATCCCAACCCTAAACTGTAAATAAGAATAGAAAAGACCTGGGGTTTTTAAATGTGATTTCCCTTTGATGACTTTTCTTTGCTTCATGTAACTGTAGTATGCTGATCATTTTAAAGGGACCAGGATACCATATTTTTATTTCCTGGTCCTTAAAAGTAATTCAGATTCAATTAGAGAATGCTATTTACTTGAAAATAGTGCTGTAAACCTTATGGCTTAGCATACCCTTTGTCATTATAATAACCCTTCCTGTTCTTGATAAGATAAACAGGGCACACTTGATAATGCCTCCGGTTCTCAAACCTGGTATTTGCCCCTGTTACTGACAGAGGATTAAGAAACTTGGTGCCATCATTTTGAATGTTACATGAGGCAGGAGTATACATCTGTCAGTGGTGCTGTATTCAATCGAGATTTCATTTATTTGAACCTGTTTGTAAAGAAAATACCAGAACTGGATAGAAGTTTTACTATTAGGAACTATTTTGTTTTGAATGTCATAAACTGGTGTGTTAATTTCTCCCACCCCCAGCCCCACCCCAGGAGTAGTGTGCTATAAATAGCTCAAATTGCTCCTTGATCTCGTGAGTGGAATAATATTGAGGGTTAAATGCCTAGAAATAGTAATAGGCTTGGGCTTGAATCCCATCCCTGTCACTAACTGGGTGACCCTGAGTAAGTTATTTCCTTCCCTAAGCTGGGCCTTCTTATATAAGGGATAGTGCACACACCTGACTCACAATGTTATTACTAGGATTAAAAGAGAATACGCAGGACTAAGCGTGCTGCTCAGTTCTTGGTTAATATTAAGATGTGACCAATGGTAGCCACCTCTGGTTATTCTTTACAGATAAAATCCTGCTAATGTCATAGAAGACTAATTGAAAGCATGCTAGGCAGACAAGTCATGAGATGAAATATTTTTAGGTGCTTGAGATTGAATCCATGGCTTAAATATGCAGAGCATATGCTTTACTCCTAAACGACACCCCCAGCCCTATAGCTTTCTTTTCTGGGAAATTACCATGGACACATTGTTATCTCAGACAAGTCACTACCTTCCTTGTCTTTTGCTGCCGATCAGTAGATACTGTTTTATCATCACATACTACTAAACAGCAATGAGAAGAAATTGTTATAAAAGGTAGAAGGATTTACCAGAGGCTGGTGGGAATGACTCATTGATAGAAGATTTCTCAAGCATGCACACTATTGCCAGCACTAATGCACTAAGAGTTACGACTTGTTTCAAAGGCTACTTGACACTGTGGCTGTCTTGAATTGTGGGATAGCGGCAATTCGGCATCCAAAGTCTTAGAATTTAAATTACTCATTTGGTGAATTGGGAGAGCAACATTTATCTATTTCAGTTTGAAATGATTTCTTAAATTTAAAATTTTTGGTTTATTTAATGTGCCTGCATGTTTGCCTGCTTGTATGTATATATGTACGTATGTGCACTGTGTGAATGCCTGGGGCACATGGAGGCCGGAGGAGGGTATCGGATTCCCCTGATATTGGAGCTGCCATGCACGTAATCTTCTGAAAGGATCCTATGAAAGAGCAACAAGGGCCCTTAACGACTAATCCATCTCATTAGCCCCTTAAATTTTCCTCTAAGATTTAGTTTTGTTTCACTTATGTGTACAGGTATGTTTATATGAGGGCAGCTTCCCATGGAGACCAGAAGGCAGCATTCATTGCCCTGGAGCAGGAATTATAGGCAGTTATGAGTTGCCTGATGTTAATGCTGGTAGCAGAACTTGAATCTTTTACAAAAGTAATATATACTCTTAACAGCTAAATTCTCTCTCCAGGCACTGACATAGCTTAGCTTGCAGTTTTCTTCCTTACATTATATTGTTTTCTTTTTAATGAGGTACTGCCAATTAACCAATATTCTTTATTTTAGTTATCTTTACTTTCCCTGGTATAGCTTTGTCTAAGCAATAAAAGGACCTCAGTTCATATAGGAGAGAATAAAAAATAGCTTTATATATCTAAACTATGTATAAACCAAGTAACTGGTTTCCCTGGGCAGCTTTTTAAAGCATTTAATTCTGTGAGCCTTTTTGCCCTGACTCCAGTTCCTGTGCATCTCGAGATGAAAAGGGTCATGAGTACCCACTGAAAACAGTCCAAAGCAGGAGTCCAGTCTGCTGTGTGCATTCATGGTCAACTTCAGCCAGTACCTGCTGTTCCTTCTGAAGGTGTTCATTTGCCCCATAGAAGAGGAGCTGACTCAGGGCTTGATGCAGGATGCAGGTGGCTGGATGGGAATCTTGCAGAGGCGGGGATGCTCAGTAGAGCAAGAAATGTGGGTAGATGGTTCCTGCAGGTATACAGCTCCTCTACCCATAAGCACTTTTCTCACATTTCCATATCAGCTTCAAGGATCAGAGATGGAAAGTCATTTTGTATGACTGTATTTATCTCTTTTCTCCATTTTATTAAGTACATAAGCCCAAAGCTGTGCTTGGTAGAGCACACCTTTAATCCCAGCACTTTGGAGGCAGAAGCAGGTGGATGTCTGTGAGTTCAAGGCCAACCTGATCTACAAATGGACTCCAGGAAAGCCAGGGCTACACAAAGAAACCCTGTCACCCCCCCCCCAAAAAAAAAAAAAAACTTTAACTAACTAAATAAAATATATAGGCCCAAGATATAGGAAGAAAAAAAGAAAATAACTATTTGCAGTTCTTATTTATTTTTCCCATAATGACTTCCAGTTCTTTATTGAAGACATATAAGATGCCATATCTGTACTCTGTTCCAGCTATATTTTGTTTTTGAGTCAAGGTTTCATGTGACCCTGGCAGGCCTGAAACTCACTGTGTAGCTGAGGGTGGCTTTGATTACTAATCCCCCTGACCCCTCTTTCCAAGTGTCGAGATATTATACGTATGTGCTGTAGCCACCTGATAAGTCTATCCTTGTTCACCACGGAGACAAAAAGGTGATTTCCCAGGGAAGTTCTAAGTAATGGTTGCTCGTTTGAATTTGCTGTGAGGAGACAGTGGAGCGTGGTATTTGATTAGAAGAATGGATTCTTTCGGAAGCACCTCGTGATAGCACTGAGATCTCAGGCTGAGAGTCACTTTTACTAATTGCTCCCTGGGTCAGGTCAGAGAGATAACGGATGTCAAAAGAATTCCGGAGGTCACGCAGTTCACCTTCCTTACCCCTAGGCAAGATTTACCTAAGCCATCCAGGATGATACACTCCTCTGCCCTGTTCGGGTGTTAGCAGACTGATTCTCTACTCAAGTCACATGAAATACGAACAGTATTGTATTTGAGAAAATCATCCCTCTGTAATTTTAGTACATCTCTTCATTTGAAGCTCTTTATTCTATTTCCATTAACGAACTATTCAGGATTGTTGTTTTTTTCTCCCTTTATTTAAAAAGAATCCTTCCTATACACAATGGCCATTCTCACATGATTCTGAAACTATCCTATTTTCAAATGAGAATTTTCTACTACACCTTATGAACTCCGCTGAATGGATTTTTTTAAAGACCTTTTATTTTTATTTTATATTTACACGTGAGTACACTGTTGCTGTCCTCAGACACACTAGAAGAGGGTATCGGATCCCATTCCAGATGGTTGTGAGCCACCATGTGGTTTCTGGGAATTGAACTGAGGTCCTCTGGAAGAGCAGCCAGTGAGTGCTCTTAACCTCTGAGCCATCTCTCCAGCCCCTGAATGTCTGAATGAATGTTTTATACTTTTTCTAATAGTAGAACCTGCTGATACTTACGGAGTACTTGATATGTGCTAAGGAGTAGGCTATTTTAAATACAGATCCTGATTAATCCTCACAGTCATACTGCAAGAAAAGAAAGTACTCATTCCTGCCTTATACAAAAGGAAACTGAGGCTCAGAGAAGTAAAGTCTGTGGTCATATAGCTAGCACTTGGCAGATCACAGATTTGAACCCATGGCCAGAGCTCCTAATCATCAGGTTATACTACCTGTTCGTTTTAGCTGCTCCATGCCAAATCACATTTTTAAAAAGTATGATGGCTTTCTAATGCAGATGGCAAAGTTTGGGACATGCTCAGACTCCTATTTAATGTATTTTGTCAGTAGCATTATCTTACTGTTAGGACAGAACCCTATATGTATGCTAGGTAAAAATGGTCTATTCTTACTCTGGAGATATTTTTTGTAGTCTCGGACCATAAGAAAACACATTCTACATAGCATTTATGCAGTTGGAGGGGGGCATGCAACATGGCAGAGGCAGGGTGTGTATAGTTATGATCTAAATAGCCAACTCCTAGTGAGTGTTCATTCTTTTTGGAGGGTGTTCCTTATTTAAAAGGTTAAGACTTCCTAGAGATAGTCAGGTACTGGAATGAATGTAGAAAACACTTTGAGTTTTACCAGATTAAAATTGAGTAAAGGCAGGCAGTGGTGGCACAAGCCTTTAATCCCAGCACTTGAGAGGCAGAGGTAGGTGGCCAGAATGAGTTCCAGGACAGCCAGGGATACACAAAGAAACCCTGTCTCGGGGGGAAAAAAAGAATGGTTAAAAGTTTTTTTTTTTTTTTTTTTAAGATCAGACAAGAATTTTAACTGAGAACAAAAAAGGCAAGTAGGATTTTTTGGAGACATGATCTATACCACAGGTTCTGTGGAGAATGAAGCATAATGATTGCAATTTACTGGCCTGCTTGTTCTCCGTTGATGTCCTGCAGGCATGTTAAACTACCTGTCTAAACCAGTATTTAGAACCTTCGGCTCTGAACTCTGAGTCTCTTTCTTTCTGAATCCCTTACCTTCAGTCCTTCCACATCTGTTGTGTAGATTCTCTCTCTGAGCATGCTTTGTCTTTTTAAAGGTTTATTTATTTTATATACATGAGTACACTGTAGCTGTCTTAAGGCGCACCAGAAGAGGCCATCAGATTCCATGTTGTGAGCCACATGGTTGCTGGGAATTGAACTCAGGATCTCGGGAAGAGCAGCCCTCTCTCCAGCCTGTCTTTTCTTTCTTAATGGTACCCTCTATCAAGTTTTCCTCTTCTTGTTTCCTAATAAACATAACCACTTGTACTTGCCTAACTACCTTTAATAGCTACTACCAGGCTTGTGAGATGGTTCGGCTCTGGTAAAGGTACTTGCCACCAAGCCTGACAACCTGAGTTTGATCCCTAGGATGCACATGGTGGAAGGGGGGAACCAACATGATTCTGAGAAAGCCTGTCTTAACGGACTGTTCCTGGCCTGCTCTCCTTTCTCAGCTTTTCAGACATCCCCTCTATGTGTTCCTTCACTGCTGCTTCACAAAAGTTCCTTTTGTACGGCTCAGCTCAAACTCCTGCTTGTCACTGCCGTATAGACCAGCACTGCATGCTTTGTAGTCAGGACACATGGGCAAGCTTTTTCTTCCATGGTGAACTGTGGTCTCCAAGAGAGTTGAAAATATATTCTCTTTGCCTGGTGTATTATCACATGGGCATAGTACATGAATGTATTTGGCACAGTGCTTTAAATCTTCTTTGTGATCAGTAAGTGGGCACTGATCAGTCCTTGCATTTCAAAGAGGAGTGGGTCTGGATAGGAAAAAGTGAGAAGCCTTTAATAACGGGCTGGGTTTAGACTGGAATAACATAAAAAAATCCCGATTTGGTTAATCGGTGTTGTAGTATTGTTTTGACGCTTTGGCAGTTTGAAAGGGGAGTAGAATTAACTTCGCTTAAAAAAATTAGCCTGGTTATTTCTTCAGTATGGTGGGGAATGTGTATTTCTCAAAGATGAGAAATGTTTTCGAATTATCTCCTTAACCATCACTCACCCAGTGTTGTTACTTTTGTTATATTCTTGGGCATTCTATTTGTCAGGTAAACCTTCGGTTTTATCTTTATATGTGTTTATCAAATAGTCCAGCACCTACTTCGTGCCAGGCACAGTGCTAGATACTTTGGAAATAGACTTAAAATAAATTAGCCTTAGAAGTAAAGAGCCATGGGAGAGCTGGGAAAGAAGACCACAGCTGATGTACCTGAGAAGTCACAAGGTTTTGTGGGAAGTGACATCTGAGCCTAGTATGGTGACCCACATCAGTAATACCAGCAACTCAGGAGGCTGAGGCAGGAGGAGGATGGGAGCTCCTGACAAGCTTGGGCTACAGAGGATAACCTTTTCCTGGTTTTTTTTTTTTTAAAGGGTGGTCTGATACTGTGGAACTCAAAGGTAGAAGGGAAGGTTTCAAGGAAGAAGTGTTGGGTGATGGTGGATGCTACATAGGTTCTTATAACAATGATCCTTCACCAACTTGAATAAATGAGAAAAGGACTGGTTTTAAGAAAAGCACACCTTGGCTTTTATAAGATAGAGTCTCAGTGTATACTCTGTGTACTGGCTAGTTTTGTGTCAACTTGACACAGCTGGAGTTATCACAGAGAAAGGAGCTTCAGTTGAGGAAATGCCTCCATGAGATCCAGCTGTAAGGCATTTTCTCAATTAGTGATCAAGGGGGAAAGGCCCCTTGTGGGTGGGACCATCTCTGGGCTGGTAGTCTTGGGGTCTATAAGAGAGCAGGCTGAGCAAGCCAGGGGAGGCAAGCCAGTGAAGAACATCCCTCCATGGCCTCTGCATCAGCTCCTGCTTCCTGACCTGCTTGAGTTCCAGTCCTGACTTCCTTGGTGATGAACGCAGTATGGAAGTGTAAGCTGAATAAACCCTTTCCTCCCCAACCTGCTTCTGGTCATGATGTTTGTGCAGGAATATAAACTCTGACTTTAAAATTTTCCTGCCCCAATCTTCTGAATGCTAGGAGTACAGGTGTCTGACACAAGGCAAACTTTTTAATAAAAGACTAGATAATAAAGTTGTAAGGCCTTCCCCAGCTACTTGGGCTTAATTGTAATCAAAGGCAACAAAGGCGTTTTTGCTTTGCTACAGTTAAACTTCATTTACAAGAACAAAAAGCAGGCCATGTTGCTCTCCCAGGACATTTGCCATAGAGTATTTGGGGAGGAAAAAGAGGTAAAATTTCCCTGTGAAGAACTTTTTCTTCATCTTTGTAACTGTGTACACGTGCATTAGGAATGTATTCATGCAAGTGGGAATTCTTTTTAAAAGCCAGTTGTGGCATGCAGGTTAATTTTAATGTCTGTAGGTATTTTATCAGAAATTTCTATTAAAGTGAACTTTGCATTCGTGGTGATTAAGTAGACTAAGCAGTGCTGGAGAAAACTGTCTGGCTATTATGGAAATGCATTTATTTAAATGCAATCTTTTTTCTTTGCCTTCCTGTAGTCGTTTTGCAATTGGGAGCACTAACTTTATGTCATAGAATTCTCATTTGTGTTTGCGAATGGAGGAGAACTAAAACCAGTAATGTAAAGGCAGAGCTCCGCTCAGGAGGTGCAGCTCACTGCAGGATTGTTTGTACAGTATGGTCAAGAACCTGAGTTCAATCCTCAGAACCGCAAAAACCACTGGCCAGTAATGGCAAATGGGCTCTGTGTGGCTTGGGGGACTCTCTTGGTGCTTACTTGAGTGTGCCTGTGTTTTGGGCCTTCTTCACAGATTAAATATAGCAAGCATCCTGGCAGTTCACAATATTCACAGCTGCAACGACCCATAGCTGAGAAAAATCTAAACAAATATGTTTGCACTTGCAAAATGCCTGAAATTTTCAGCTGAAGAAAATGGGAAAGAAGCAAACTTGACGTGCTCCAGTGGGAGACTGTTTTTCTTATCAGACATGGTTTGGGTAATTGGATCGAGTTGGAATAGTTGAGTACTCAGCGGAAGGTCAGAGGGGATAGATTAGGCAAGAACTTCCCAGTCTAAGTTTACTGTCCTTCAGGTTCCAAGTCTCCCTCAACTACTTCATTTCCTCTGTTACTCTGGTAAAAAAAATATATGACAAGTGCTTTTCATTGGCTCTATTGTTTTTTTAGAGATACCTAGAATTTGAAGTCCAAATCTGTCTTCTAAGCAACTTGTCACTACTTTTCAAGGATGTGAGTGTTCAGATTTTATTGAGGGGTTTTAGCTTCCTTTTAGACTTCCTAAGCCTGTTTTGATTTGTGATCCCCTTCGAAAAGACTGGTTTTGAAAACACGAGTAGAGCTATAATATCACATCGAAGCAGTTTGTAATTCATACCCCATCCTTGGCAGTGCCATTCTTTTAAAAAAAAATTGTAACAAGTAATTTGGTGACTGTCAACTAACTTGGTAAGCCAGAGGCTGCTTCTGTCTATGTTGGCTATGTGAGGTTTTATTATTCTCCACTATGATCCTGGAGTTGTACAGCAATATTAGGGCATTTCTGACTGTTTGCTTTAACTGTACTGGCCTGCTTTCTGGTTTTTATGGGAGATGATGTTATTACAGCCAGAAGAACTAGCCAGGCCGCTGTAAGGTGAGCTTGTTTCTTGTGAAGACAGCCTAGGTATGGGTGTCCCTTTCTTTAGGTGCTTTTGACAATTTGTTTCTTTGCATTACAGGCTCAGGCTCATGGCTTCTTTTCATACCTTCTTTTGCATTTTCTGTATTCAAAGCAGTTTTCTGAAGCGAGTGTCTCCAACGCAGTTAACCACATTGATCTGCTGGGAGCATATATATGTGCTGGGAGTTCCTCTGCTACAGCTGAGCTCTGGGAGCCTCCTCTAAGGGTCTCCAGGTAGCCACTGGATTCTAGCTTTTCCACAAACGCTTTCTTTTTCTGCCTAGCCATGAAGTTGGCAACCTCTTTTTCATTTTCTTCCCCGTGGCTGCTGAGAAAACAGTGTTTTTCCTTTTGATCCTTAAGACTTGGTGGAGACTTGGTTTCATTATTGGCCTTGTTCAGTTGACTGAAGCGCAGGTATGCTTCGCTGTCTGCTTCCTACGGTCCAGCTAAATTTTAGTCTTTGAGTTCTTTGTGTGGCCTCTCATGCGTGACTTGGTTCCTCTTTCATCTGCGGGTCAGCTCCCTGAGACCTGCTTGTGTGGTACAGCTTAACCCACGTTAGCATGCCAGAACTTGCGGCTGGTCCCACAGCTTCTGAGCATCCTGCAGAAAGGCTGAGCGGTCCCCTGTGACTGGACAGGACCTCCTTTCCAAACCTCCAAGTTTGGAGCTGGGGATTCAGAATTGAGGTTTCTCAGCTCTTCCAGGAGTAAGGTGAAGAGGGGGTAAAAGAAAAAAGCATTATCGCTGACAATGTTTTTGCCTGTTTAAAAGAAGACCAACCGTGGAGTGGGATACAAGCAGAGTAAGCCGAGAATTAACATGTATACCTACATGGGGAAAAGGAAATTGGGCCTCAAGAGAATATTTAGTAGGTAGGTCAGCCTCCTCTCTCTTGAGCCGGGAAAGGACACCATTGTTCTTGAAAAACGTGTTCCTGTCAGTTTAGTTTTTATTTTCCCACATCTGAAGGCAACAGGGACACATTGGAAGTGTGATGAAAACGGCAACTGATGCTCTTCTTCTGGATGGCAAGTAGTGGGAAAGAGGGTGACAAACTTCAGAGCAGATATTGTCTGTAAAGTCAGCCGCTGGGTACGGAGCTAGGTCCCATCTCACATACCTTGATGTGCTGATGATGGTGGCAATGGTGCGGTCTCGTTTGTTTTTTGTTTGAGAGAAGGGTCTCTCTTTGTATCCCAGCTGGCTTGAAACTCACAGACCTGACCCTGCTTCTTCCTTCCTGGAGCTGAGATTAAGGCATGTGCCACTGTGCCCAACATGCTTCTAAATTTTATTTCATTCACTGACCATTTCATACATTTATGCAATTTATTTTTATCATGTGTATCCTCCATTACCTTCCTCCAGCTGCTCCTAGTGTCCCCCACCTTGTCACCCTGCTAACTTCATGACCTTCCTTTTGTTACTACTAGCCCCATGAGTCCAATTATTGCTGCCCATATGTGCATGTGTGGGAGGCCATCCACCGGGGTATGGGGAACCTCTCGGCAGCCAGGTCCCCAAAGGACAGTGCTTCTCCCTTCCTTTCTAATGTTTTTTGTTTTAGAAGAAGCCATCTCTTTTATTTCAGAAATGGTTCTCCCTACCTGTCTTCTTTCCTAGCTTCTTTAATTATGATATTTATCTGTAAGCTTTCAATTTTGTTTCTAGAAGAGCTAATCTGTTCTCCCTACTTTCTGTGTTTGTTGAACTGAATTGTACTCAATTTTACTTTTCCAGTTCTTGAACATAGAGCTCGTAATTTATTTTGTGTGTCTTTTGTTTGTTTGAATGTATGTGAGTTTTGTGCATGTGTTGGGCAGTGCATTCAGAGGTCAGAAGAGAATGTAGAGCTAACAGATTGTTATGAACCACTGTGTTGATTCTGAGAACTGAACCTGGGCCAGTGTTCTCATCCAAGGAACCATCTCTATTACTCACTGTTTCTGAGAAAGGGTCTCAGTGTAGCTCAGATTAACTCTGAACTCAGGTTGCCATCACACAAGACTCTCAACTTAGTCGCCAGAGTTCTGCTATTAAAGGCATATACCTATATCCAGTTCATAATTATATTTAGAAATACCTGAAGGTAAATTAGGTAAAGTCTTCCAATGTGTGTGTGTGGGTGGGTTGCGCGCATGCACTACAGCGCACTTGTGTAGTTAGAAGACAACTTTGTAGAGTCAGTTGTCTTCCTTCTGCCTTTATGTGCCTTTATGTGGCTTTTATCTCAAAAAGGAAACTAAGTCTCTGGAGAGATGGCTCACAACCGTGTGTAACTCCAATTCCAGGGGATCTGATGCCCTCTTCTGATTTTCTCAAGCACACAAACACCCATATACATAAAAAAAAAAAAAATAAGGAAAAAAAGTTTAAGTAAAACGAACACCCTCTCCCCAAAATCTAAAGCCCCCCCCCAATTTTCTATTCCTAATTTTGACAAATATTTTCTTCTGTAAAATATTTTATTGATATTTTGTCCTATTTTTCATTGAATAGAACTAATAACAAAATAAGCTTTTGAACACTTTAAAAAATATGGTCTTCTGGGGCTGGTAAGATGGCTCAGTGGTTTAGCTCATTGGTTAGTCTTCCAAAGGTCCTGAGTTCAAGTCCCAGCAACCACATGCTGGTTCATGACCATCTTTAAGGGGATTTGGTGCCCTCTACTGGCAGGTGCGTATACCTGCAGCAGAACCCTTATATGTTAAATAAAATTTTAAAAATGGTCTTCCTGTGTTTCCTATGATTACTTATAAAATTGCTTTCTGTTACCTTAGCTGCTTAAACCACTTATTTGGACAAATCTGAGTTTATAGATGCCACAGTCATCCCTCCCCCAATTATTCAAATATTTTGGTTTCCTTTGCTTTCTCAGTTGAGAGGCAGGCATTGAATTCATTGGCGGCTGCACTATTCCTGATACTTTTGAAAACAAATTTTTGTATAACAAAATACTGAACGTTGTAGAAAAATCAGAAAATACAGAGAATTAAGAAAATCATTCAAAGATAACAACCCAACATTTTGCTATTTACTTCCCACCCCTTTTCAAAGACTATATACTGGAGACCTTATTGAGATTGAAATTCACATAGTTTCATATTCTCTATTAGCTTTCCACTTAGCATATATAAACCCATTATTTTGAAGCTGGGATGTTACTCATGCCTGCCATTCCAGCACTTGGTAGGCTCACAATCTTGAGTTCAGCTTGGGCAACAATGTGAGATGTTCTCTGAAAGAAAAATTCTCAGAAGGAGATTCATTGAAACATGTTTCAGTTGTTTTAAAATTGGGACTATTCAAAACAATTCTGCAATGAATATGCTTGTACAGTCATTGTTTATGCCTGTTACTATTTTCAGTAAATAAGTTGGAAATATAATTGCTAGAACAAGAGCTATAAACTTTGGGAAGGTAGTATTTCTAATCCTTTGCTTTGGAGGGGTTGAAATTTGAACCTAGGGCTCACACATGTGAGCAAGTGTGCTATGTATGATCTTGCTATATACCCCGATCAGCACTGCGTTTCTTTTTATAGTAATTACTTGAAGTTTCAGTACTCATTTGAAGAAGTGGGTTATTTCTTGTGTAGCCCTCGTGTTTTCTGGGAAGTACCTACATTGAGAACTTTTTTTTTTTTTTTTTACTTACATGGGTATTTTTAAAAAATGATAGCATGAATGAGTTTGAGTGTTTGATTTCCTTAGAGAAGTACAAGAAATTTTATTGGAATTTATATTAGCCTGCTAGTGTGTGCATCGACATTACTTAGGGATCAAGTAGTCCAAATGTTGGATCGTAAGTTTCTGTCTCTTTGCTTGTTGTTTGATCTTGGAGGTAGAGTGTGTGTAATGTAGCCCAGGTTGGCCTGAAACTCAACCCTGCCTTAGCCTCCTGATTATTGAGATCAGTGTTTAGAACAAGGCGTTTGGCAACCAGGAAACAACGTGAAGGTTTTGTTGTTGCCTTACTGTGGTTCACTTTGATGTGGCATTTATAGCTTAGGAGATGGCGCATTAAAAGCCTGCTGGGTATGGTACACTGTGTTTTGTGAACCAAAGCTATTAATAATGATTGCTGTGTACCTTTTAAAAAAGGAATTGTTTTTGGGGCTGGCAAGATGGCTCAGCGGGTAAGGGCACTGACTGCTCTTCCAAAGGTCCTGAGTTCAAGTCCCAGCAACCACATGGTGGCTTACAACCATTCGTAATGAGATCTGACGCCCTCTTCTGGTGTGCCTGAAGACAGCAACAGTGTACTTACATATAATAAATAAATAAATCTTTAAAAAAAAGAGAGAGAGAAACTCTTAAAAAAAGAATTGTTTTTGAAATATAGAGCTGGTCAATCACTAATAAGTTCAGAATATAAGGTAAATTTGAGTTGAAAGAATCTTTTTTTTTCTGTTGGCTTGAATTCATAATGCAAAGGGTAAGTAAGATTAAATTAAAGCAGACAGGCATATTTTCACAGTATAATCAATTAGCTATCACAAAATATCCTCAACTCAAGAGATTCAAAGTAGTATATCTTTCTTTTACCCTCTCCACTGGCCTACCCTCCAGTTGATTTTACCAGCTTCCCCAAAATACTGTAGGGAAGTTTTTCTCAAAAGATTTTCATTTAAGTCTTTATTAATCTTCCTTAAATCTTTAATAAATCTTCATTTAACTCTGATTTTAAGAACTCTTTGCCGATGATATTAGGACTGGTGGCAGGACATTGTGACTGGGATAGCAGTAGCATCCTTACTGTGGAAGTTTTAGAAAAAAAAAGTCTCATGAGATATTTTTCCTAATTACTGGTATCCAGCAAGTTCTGGATTGCAAAAGAGATCTAGGTTTTTATAGTGTCAGTTGTATCTAGCTCAGCTCCATGATTTATAGCATTTCAAATGTTCTCCTGACCACAGTAGACCATCACACATTTATAGCATCCTACATATTTTGTCAGTAAAATAGAAAGTACCATCAGAATAATTTTATTCAATTTTTTTCAGGAGACAAAATAAGGAAAATAACATGAATTAGACTTTTTTCTATAACCAGTTTGCTTTTCCTGACAGAAATTGGAATGTCCTAGCCTGTTTGGGACAGTATTAGCAGAATTACATTTGAATATTGTTTTGTTGTTTTTCCCTAGATGTGTTCTCTTTGTCATTGTCCTGGAGCAACCATTGGCTGTGATGTGAAAACCTGCCACAGGACATACCACTACCACTGTGCATTGCATGATAAAGCTCAGATCCGAGAGAAACCTTCGCAAGGGATTTACATGTAACTGGCTCATTTTGCTTGGTTTTAAAGCAGCCCCGCTGTCCTTCAGGCTTTTCCATTTTCCTCCATTCAAAGCATTTCACCGTCACTATGAAGGCTTTTTTGATATGTATGATATGTAATAGTTAAAGCAATGATTTAGGAAGTGTCACACTGAGGTTTATAACATAATTCCAGTTTATGAATAAGGTGGACTGTGCTGCTCATTTTTGTAATTTGAAAATGAATTGAATTTAGTTTTATATACTTCACATTTTGTATTTTTCCCCTTCAGGGTTTATTGTCGAAAACACAAGAAAACTGCACATAACTCGGAAGGTATGTTTCATTAGCCAGTTTTATGTTTCAAGAGAAAATTAGAGTAAAATATAAATGAGTAGTCCTCTACTAAGTTTTTCCTTATGATAGGTCTTATTATTCAATATCTTTATAATTGGAGATGTTATTACATCAGTCCAATGTAAATAGTCAAAAAGAGCTAAATTTTTAAAGAAAAAAATGCCCCAGAAATCTTATGAATATACTGAAAACTCATGTCATATTAGGAAGAAACTGTGGTAGAGGTGACATGTTTCTCCACAGGTGGTTATTGGATTCTTGCTCCCAATAGCTATTACAGTGTGAGCCTAGGAATCCTAGTGCACTTTGGATCAGCGTGCACTCTGGTGAAATGTCAACACCCCATCTCTGCTTTTGCTTTTCATGGTTCACTTATTCCATGGTTCAGCTCATTGCATCATGAGCTGTCATGATCCAAAAATGGAAGTTTCCAAAAAGAAACAAGTTTCAAATCAGTTTGATTATAATATATTATGCTTTATTGATGTCTTACTGTGTCCAATTTATAAGTCAGGCTTTATAATGTGTAGGCATGTGTAGGGAAAACCACATTTAGTATTATTCATGATTTTGTGTATCTACTGGGAATGTAAAAACAAATCCCCCACTGAGAAATAAGTGGAGACATACTATGTTTTTTTTCTAGAAAGCAAAAGTTTGTAAGTAACTAAATTTAAAATAGAAGCTTATCAAGTTATTTTATAGTTTGTTTCCACTTAAATTTATAAAACTAGTTTAATAATATTTATATAGTGTTAGCCAAGTTGGATCAAACGTGTTTTTTTTAATTTTTAAATTTTTATTCTATTTGAATTATGTGAGTGTTTTGCCTGCGGGTATGTCTGTGTACCATGAGCATGTCAGGTGCCCATGAGCATGTCAGGTGCCCATGAAGTTCATAGGGAACTGGAGTTACAGATGGTTGTAAGCTGTCATGTGGTTGCTGGTAATCAAACATAGGTTCTTTGAAGACCAGCTAGTGCTCTTCCACCAGCACACTGAGCCACCTCTCTAGCTCCACATCAAACCTATTCGAAGAATAGATGGTTTTGGTAAATTTAGTAGCAGTATAAAATGGGTTAGATTCAATCTCGGATTATCCTATGTTTTCATTTAAATTTGACTCAATCTTTAATTTTTTTTTTAGCTTCAAAGACTGTTCTGTTCAAAATTAAAATAGATCAGATACAGATGTTTTAGGAAATTGATCCTTTTGAGACAGGGTCTCTATTATTTAGCCTGGGCTGGCCTGGAACATACTATACAGAACAGGATGGCCTGAACTCACAGCGATTCACCTGCCTCTGCTTCCCAAAAGTGCTAGGATTAAAGGCGTGTGCCACCATACTGGGCTTTGGAAGTTTGATCTTTTTAAAGACTAAGCTAGGGGTTAGAGAGATATATAGCCATCTTGTAAAATATCTGAAATAAGTTCCTGACTCCGATACTGGGCAGCTCTTGAGGTCTGATGTCTTTGGCTTCTATGAGTACCTATACTCATATATTCCTAAAACACAGACACACAGACACACGCACAAACACACATGTGAATAATAAAATAAATCTTTAGAAAATTGATGTACCTAATTTGATTCCTGGTGTAAATATTAAAACTGGTTCCCCTTTTGATCTCTTATAATTTGCTTTCATAATAGAAAATTGTACTATTTTCACATCTGAAGTCCACATTAATACAAATACTTGTGACTGCTGGTTCAAAATATAGTCATCATACACATGTATTAAAATATCCCTGTACTGTATATACATCATACTTATTATATGTTAATTAAGATATTTAAATGAAATGATTTAGTAGATATACATGCTAACCATGATTTGGTCATAACACATTGTATACATGAATTGAGTTATTGTGCTGTATTCTACAAATATGTACAGATAATAGTTGAATATTAATTCAACTCAACATTGAATATTGAGTAGACATACATGTACAGAAATAATAATTGAATTTTAAAAAACATTTTTGTGCTGTTTTTTAGAAAGAGTATAGGGCTGGAGATTAAGCATTTGATGCTATTGTAGAGAACTAAAGTTTGGTTCCTAGCATTCACATCAGGCCCCTCCATCTGCCTGTGACTCCAACTCCAGGGATCCAGCCCCCTCTTCAGGCCTTATTGGAAATAGACTGGATAAGCAATAAGAACAAAATACTTGGAGGTGATAGAGTGTGATTGAAAAGCCCATATAACTATTTTCCTAGTTTTTCCTCACTTAATTCTAGAAGTGAATTTAACATCTTTTGTGAAAAGTTCTAAGTAGGGACTAGTAGTGTGTCTCAGTGGTAGGTGGCTTGCTTGGCATGCATGATGCTCTGGGTTCTAACTCCAACACTACATTTAAAAAGGACGAAAGAGCCACTGCAAGGAATAACTATTGTAGGCAAGCTTTTCTATATTCCATTACTTCAAGATGTTAACGATGTATTTATGCAGTGCCCTTTTATGATTAGAGTGGCCATCTATGTTAATAGCTGAGGATTAAGATTCATGATCTGATTAATACAAGTATATGAGTATACTGGAACTAGATACTTGAAATACTTAAAGATGATTAATATATACTGATTAACATAGCTGGCTTCTATTTTACTTTCTAGGCTTCTGAAGCCAATACTGCCATCTAGTGGTAGAGAAGAGCCACTGCAGTGCATACTGTATAAGGAATGATGATTAAAAATTAGGTTTTTTAAACATTTATTTAGTGTACGAGCGTGTGTGTGTGTGAGAGAGAGGGGGGGGGGCAGACAGACAGACAGACAGAAACTAACTTGTGGGAGTCAGTTTTCTCCTATCATGTGTAACTCAGGATTGAATTCATGTCTTCAGCCTTAGCAAGTGCCCTTTTCTGCCTGAATCCTCTCAAAGACGCAACCAAAATGATTTTGAGTGCCTTTTGCTTAGTGAGAGTGTTCTAATTCTACTTCATATTTTACAAGCAACTTCAAATTGGCCTGATTTTGGTTCATGGTCTACTTCTGTAGAATATTGGTCCCTTTTGTTTCCTTGGAATATAGTGTGTGTTTATACTTACATTCTGGAATTTGAGGCATAATCTTCATGTATTGCAGTTTTTGAAGATATATTTTCATAATTATGTCCTGCATGTACATCTGTGTACTGCATGCATGCCTACTGTCCATGGAGAAGATCAGAAGGCGGCTCAGGATCCCCTGTAGCTAGAGTTCTTGAGTTATGAGCTGCTGTGTGGGTGCTGGGAAGAGAGTCAGTGCTTTGAACCAATGAGACAGACAGCTCTCCAGCCCCAGTGTTGGCATTATTTATATTTAGAGAATTTGGCTTTTTAGCTCAAATTTATTTTTTATTGAGTACTTTGTCAGAAACAGCTAAGATTTGTTCTGATGGGAAATGTGTTCTACTTTATGATGGTAATTTATGATGGGGAGTTAAAGGATTTTATTTCAGGCATTCTCCAAGAACTATACTTCATTGGTCTCTAGGGCAAAGGACTTGATACCTGTGACAGTTTCTTTAGCATTTACTATCTGTAGCTCAATATTTCTGATACTAATCTGTCATGTTAGCCTTATGCAACATGAAGTGTTATGAAGCACTAAATTCAAGAATAGTTTTATAATAAAGCAATTTAATTTTCCAACCCTAAGTAAAATATTATTTCATATTAAATGCCTGAAACTCATGTCATCTGTTTTGGAAATAAAACTTGGGAGGTTAAATCTAGTATCCGAATGAGACAGAGGTATCAGAAATGACACCAAGGTTTTTGATATACTTGAGTCAGTTACTGAATGATGCTATTTAAGTAGGCAGTGTTAGACTTGGAAAAGGCTTATGAAGAGAGTTAATGAGTTAAACTTTGGAAGGTCAAGTCTGAGATATATTACGCCTTATCCATGTAGGGTATCAGCTAAGTGGATGGGTGGGTTAATATCACTCTAGTTTTCTGAATAGAGACCTTGGCTAATGATAAGAATTTGCCACTGTTGGTCAGTATATCTCAGACAGTAGAGGAAAAGTTGCCTATAGAGAAAGCTCGGAGGAGATGAAGGCCTAAGACTGAGTCTTGAAGGCTGTTAATGGTTGAAGGATGGGCCTGCAAAGGCAGAGGGGACGTGGGTAGAGAGAAGGAGGAAAGTCAGCTTAGTGTTAAAGCTGTAGGGTCGAAGAAAGGTGGAGTGTAATCCCAGAAGGAACTGAATGGTTAGTTTTGTTCTTGAGAAAGCATCCACTGGCTCAATGACTATAGAGCCATTCGTGATTTCAGAGAAGGCTTTGGGGAGAGAAGTGTGCCCACAGAGGCCAGAAGAAATCATTGGAGCCTCTGGATCCTTGCCACTAGACAAGCAAAAAGATAGCATTGAAGGCCTTGGAACTGAAGTTATGTACGGTTGTGAATTTCTATATGGATGCTGGAAATTGAATCCAAGTCCTCTGCAAGAGGTGGTCTAAACTGCTAAGCCATCTTTCTAGCCCCTGATTAGGTAGTTCTAAGTTCATAAAAATCCCCTGTGAACATGTAGAGTCTCCTTAGCACTCAACAATATAGAGTAAAGCAGTGCATTTGTTTCAGTCTGTGATACAACACGGATACATGATTATCACCTGAACTCCCTACATTTTATAAAGGTTCAATGGTTATGTGAAACATACTGTGGATTTTCACACATCTGTAATGATGCATACCCATCTTTACACACACAAACACACACACACACACACACACACACACACACACACACACACATGCACGCACAGGTGGAATTTTCTTTGATGTTCTTTCTTTGCATTACCTAGTGTGGTAGCTATGTGTGGTATTAAGTAGTGTTCTTAAAAATTATACTCTTTTTCTATTATTATTATTATTTTTTTTGAGACAGGGTTTCTCTGTAGAGCCCTGGCTGTCCTGGAACTCACTTTGTAGACCAGGCTGGCCTCAAACTCAGAAATCTGCCTGTCTCTGCCTCCTGAGTGCTGGGATTAAAGGCGTGCACCACCACCGCCCGGCTTCTATTTTTCTATTCTTAATGGGATATTTATGCATTAAACATGGATAAGAGTTACCAGAATCAAGTCCACTGTGTTTTGTCATGTTGTGCTGTTTTGAAACAGGGTCTTACTGTGTAGTCCAGGCTGGCCTCCAGCTCAGTATCCTGCTGCTTTCAGTCTGAGTGCAGACACTTTGGGCATTTGTCACTATACTTAGCTAAGCCCTACACCTTCTGTGTTTGCCTGTGTGTGTGTGTGTGTTTGGATAAGAGCAATATTCTTTATTTTAATGTTTTAAAGCTATTCACTTTATTTTTGCACATTTTACAGTTTTTTTGTATGTGTTTGTGATGCACAAGTTTGTGTGTACATGCAGGGGCTAAACTCAGTATATTAGTTAGGGTTCTCTAGAGTCACAGAACTTATGGATAGTCTCTATAGAGTAAAGTAATTTATTGATGACTTACAGCCTGCAGTCCAATTCCCAACAATGGTTCAGTAGCAGCTGTGAATGGAAGTCCAAGGATCTAGCAGTTACTCAGTCTCACATGGGCAAGCAGGCAGGCAAAGGAGCAAGAGTCCCTTCTTCCAATGTCCTTATATTGTCTCCAGCAGAAGGTATAGCCCAGATTAAAGGTGTGTTCCACCATACCTTTAATCCCGGATGACCTTGAATTTGGAGATTTAATCTCCTGGAACCCATAGTCACTATGTCTCAAGATCTCCATACCAAGATCCAGATCAGAAACTTCTATCTCCAAGCCTCCAGATAAGGGTCACTGGTGAGCCTTCCAATTCTGGATTGTAGTTCATTCCAGATATAGTCAAGTTGACAACCAGGAATAGCCACTACACTCAGATTATCAGGCTTGGTGACAAGCATCTTAACCCAATGAGCCATCTTTCTGGCCCCTTTTTACTCCTTTGAAAAGCAACATTTTAAAGATAGTAAGCATGGGGTCAGAGAAATGGCTCAGCAATTCAGAGATCTGGGTCTTCTTCCAGAAGATCTTGGCTCACTACCCAGCACGCACATGTCAGCTGTCTGTAACTCCAGATCCAGAGGAGCTGACACTTTCTTCTAGCCTCTGCAGACACTGCACATACATGGTACACAGAAATAATTACAGGCAAAATGCCCATACTTGGACAATCAAAAGAGATACAACTTCAAAAGAAGCTTAAAATTAATAAACATGGTGCTGGAAAGGTGGCTCCGTGCTAAGAGCACATGCCGTTCTTTCAGAAGACACAGTCCCCAGTACCTGCATCAGGTGGCTACTCCTATAACTCAAGCTCCTGGGGATCCAGCATCTTCTTCTGGCTTCTTCAGGAAACAGCATGAATGTGTACACATACAAAAATACAAAAATAAATCTTCTTAAGAGATGTTAGTAATAGCAACTAGGTCTAGCTTATAACTATTACTACTATTCTATACTTAAAGAAGTAACTTGATAGCACAATTTGTAACCACTAAGCATTTGAGTATCTACAAGGAACTATGATTATGAAAGGTAGTTTATTTAAGATAATTTTTAGGTTGCAGATATGGTCACTTGAACCTTTGGCTCCAGCACTCAGTCAAGGTAGGAGGAATGCCATGAGTCCAAGGTCAGCTGAGACTACAGGGGCAAACATGTCTCGAAAAATAAAAAGTTTAAAGAGGTTTGGAGAAATGCTGCAGTTGCAGAGAGCCTGAATTTGGTTCCCAGCACCCATGTGATTCCTCATAATTGTTTATAATTCCAGTTCTCAGGGCTCCAATACCCTCTTCTGACTTCCTTCTGCGTCAGGCACATATGTAATAAACATACATTCATGCTTGCACATCTATACACATAGAATAAAAGTAAGCAAAATAAGTAAAATAGAGTAAAAATTGTACTAGACATATTCTCATCAGTGATGAATGAATAGTCCCCTTCTTACAATTAGAAAAGCTTATTTAAATATTGCTTATTTAAATCACCAAATAATACAGAGGTGTTATTAAAATTAGTTTAAAATTTTTGCTACATTTACTTATGCATGCGTGTGTGTGTGTGTGTGTGTGTGTGTGTGTGTGTGTGTGTGTGTGTGTGTTTTGCAGGCCATGCACATGCCACAGTGTGCACACGGAGGTCACAGGACAAAAGAGGGCTGGCTCTCTCCTTCCACCATGTGGACCCTAGGGACTGAGCTCAGGTAGTCAGGGTTGGCACCAAGCACTCTTACCTACTGAGTCACTATTTCACAGGCCCCCACATCACCACCAAGGTGAATTAATATTTGGTCTTTATACCATTTTGAATACTACATTATATAGTGAGGTTAAAAATGTTTACTGTGTGTATGTATGATGCATGTGTGTACCAGAGAGCACCTGTGGAGGTCAGGACAACTTAAGGGTATTGTTTTGTTCTTTCCACCATTATGTTGGTTCTGGGAATCAAATTTAGGGTACCAAGCTTGGGTGCATGCACCGTCACCCAATATGCTGTCTTGTGGGCCATTAATAAATAAATACTTATAGTGAATAACTGAGTGAAACACTGTTAGTGGTAGAATTATTTTCTTATTTATGGGAAAAATCATTGTATTTCTATGAGTTTAATGAAAATGTTTACAGCTAACTCACAAAATGGCTTTTTCTTGCCATTTCTTCTTGTTAGAGCTTCTTTTTGTACTTGGGACATGTTTCATTACTTGATGAGTTAGCTCAATCATAGATGGCTTTGAAGCTGAAGCTGTCCATTCATAATGGAAGAACTGTCTATATCAGTGCTGTGCAGTCGAAGTGCAGTGACGGAAGGAAGGAAGCAGGTCAGGCTGACACTGTTGCCTCTGGCCTGGTATGGCTAATTCGTTTTTGAGATCTGGTCAGTGTGACTGAAAAGTGAGATTCTTTTATTATAACTGACCTAATCGTGTTTAAAAGCCAAACAACCTGTATCACAGAACCCATTTTTACGGAATTACAGAATCAAAGCAAATGAGGTTATAATGGTTCCAATCAAAAGGTCTGTATTCAGTTATTTGAAACACTGGATTGAGCCCCTTTGAGTAGAACATAGACCAGGTAGGTATCCTCGTTTCTAGGGGCCATTTCATGCTAGCGAAAAGTGTAGTTCCTGCAGACTCATGGACCTACTGCTGATTGTTAAAACTGACCCATATAAATATAGCTTTTGTTTCTTTTTGAGCAGCTGATTTAGAAGAAAGTTTTAATGAGCATGAACTGGAGCCCTCATCTCCAAAGACTAAGAAGAAAAGTCGCAAAGGAAGACCGAGAAAAACTAACCTTAAAGGCTTGCCAGAAGACAGCAGGTCCACATCCTCCCATGGAACAGATGAAATGGAAAGTAGCTCCTACGTAAGTCAAACCTGGTGGGCTCCCACCATTGCCGGCACCCTGAAGACTTTCACTTGAACTGTGTCTACAGGGAACTTATACTGTTTGAAGAATTAAATAAGCCTTGAATCCATTTATAAGTGGTTTCCTCCTTTTATATTTACAGCGAGATAGGTCTCCACACAGGAGCAGTCCTAATGATACCAGGCCTAAATGTGGATTTTGCCATGTAGGGGAGGAAGAAAATGAAGCAAGAGGGAAATTGCATATATTTAATGCCAAGAAGGCAGCCGCACATTACAAGTGCATGGTAGGCATGGTTTTCTTATGTATTTTTTTCAAAAATCATTTAGCTGGTAATCTAATATGGTACTTTTGCTTTAAACATTGTTTTAGGGCTTTGCATAGAGAAGTATAGTAAAGTATTTCTTTACTCATTGCTTTGACAGAATACATAGGCAACTTAAGAAAGGGTTTCCGAGGAGTGGAGTGGTACGTTTGCCTTTAATCCCAGCACTAGGGAGGCAGAGGCAGGCAGGTCTCAGAGTTCAAGGCCAGTCAGAGCATCATAGTGAGACCCTGTCTCAAAAGACAAAATGAAAAAGAAAAGAAAAGGAAAATGAAGGGAGGGCGGGCACGAGGGTAGGTGGGCTTGTTTAGTTTGGATTATCCGGCAAGGGGGAGTCCATGGTGATGGGAAGTGAGGTGCAGTGGCAGGAGCATGAGGCGGCTGCTCGCGCTCTATCTACAGGCAAGAAGCCAAGGACCCCAGTCCACGAAATGGTGCCACCCATATTTATAGTATGTCTCCTCACCTAAGCCTAATCTATAAATTCCCTAACAGACATGCCTAGAGATTTGTCTCCAGGGTGATTACAGACTGGGTCAAATTGCCAATGAATACAAACCATCACAAGTAATATGTTATGCTCTGAAAAGTTTTTCAAGACAGGGTTTCTCAGTATAGCCCTGAACTGCCCTGGAACTTGACTAAGCTGGTCTTGACCTCAGAGATCTGCCTGCCTCTGCCTCCTGAGTGCTGAAATTAAAAGGCATGTCCCACCACTGGGCCCCAAATCTTAATGTACTTCAGACTTATTAAAAAAACAGGATTTGAAGTAATAATTATAGTTACCATATTGAAATACTCTTAATTTATAGTATAAGAATTTAATTTTATAATCATCATTAAAAACATTTATGAATATGTATAAATGTCTTGGGCTTCAACTTATAACCTAGTAAATATCACTGTTATGGTACTTAACACACTGTATTTCAGTTATTTATAAATTTTTTTTTTCCTAATAGACCCTAAAGTTCCTTGGAGAGATTCTGACCTGATCTTTTGAGCTAGATTTATTGAATTACTCATCTCACTTAGGATTAATTTTGAAAAGTTATTTATATAAGAAGTTGTTGCCTAAGTGTAAAGTCACAAGGCTGAGAACCTAGCACTTTGAAACCTGAAGCAGAAAGAATGTCTCAGGTTTGAGTTCAAAGCTAACCTATAGCACATAGTGAGACACTGTCTCAAAAGCCAAATAAATTGGGCCTATGAAATGGCCCAGGCAGGTAAAGGCATTTGCTGTCTCCAGGACTTGGATGTCAGAAAGAACTGACAACTGCCAGTTTTTTGACCTCCACCCACATAAAGAGTCACATATAGAAATATATAAGTATAATAAAAAATTTAAGACAACCCCTCAAAAAAGTCTCCAAATAAACAGAAATTCTGTACTAGAGTGCATATTAGATTCACCCAGAATTTTCTTTTTCAAAATATATATCTTAAGGGACCCCCATGGATTAGATTCTAGTTATATATTTGTTTTGGAAATAGAAAATAAGAAAGTATTTTAATTGTATCATTAATTGAAATTTACCAATTTAAACTATTTTTCAAAATTTGGGGGAATATTAAATAGTTAGGCAAATAGGGTGATGGTATTATTGAAGTCTTTGTTATTTAAAGCTGGGTATTAGCTCCAGTTGGTAATCTTAGTTGGGTTTTTAATTGTTTCCATTTTGGCTTATATTGTAATGAGACAGGAAAATGTTTAAAATAGTTGATACTGATTATTTAGGCAAAGTCTCTGGAAGATTTCGAAATGTAACAATTTGTAATTGTGCTGTTTAATCTTTCCTTGTAAGAGCTGCCCAGTGGTGATGGTTTGTGGTATTCTTTTGTAGTTGTTTTCTTCTGGCACTGTTCAGCTCACAACAACATCAAGAGCAGAATTTGGAGATTTCGATATTAAAACTGTACTTCAGGAGATTAAGCGAGGAAAAAGGATGGTCTGTGATTTTTTTTTATATATTTATATGTATTTGTATTATGCCGTGATACCTTTGATTCTTGCTTTAAATTAAGGATACATCTCCTATTTATCCAGTTATTAAGAATGTTGATATAAAGCACTTCATAGTTTTAAATATAATCTGGTCATTGGTCACTAGCTTTAAGAACTACAACTTGACTGCAGAGAGGATCAGTGGAGTGCAAACCTTTTTTTCAAGTTGGTTTTGAAAAATTTCAGACTGGTAACAAACAATACAGGTCCTTACCCTGATTCATCAGTTACCAAGTCCTTACGTCACTTGTACTTTCAATTCTTGTTGCTTCTACTCTTTTTTTTCAGCATTTGTTTGTATGTGTGCATGTGCGCACGTGTGTTTGGGCTGCTTTGCGTCTATGTGAGTGCATTTGGAGGCAAGAATCAGATGTCAGGTGTCCTGCCCTGTCTCTCTTTACCTTGTTCCTTTGATGTACAGTTTTTCTCTGAACCTGGAGCTAGGCTGGTGGGCTGCAAACTTCAGTGGTCTTCCTATGAAATGTCTTCTGTGCTTCTTTTCCATTTTTAGATTTTAATTTTAGGTCTCTGTCTCTCTCTGTCTCTCTGTGTCTTTGTGTACTTGTTTATGCATGTGCCTGCAGAAGACATAAAAGGGCATTAGATTCCTTACAGCTGGAGCAACAGGAGGTTGTGAACCACAATGTAGAATATTGAACCAAACTTGAATATTCTGCAAGAGTGGTGTAAATTCTTTACCACTGAGCCTCTCTCCAGCTCCTACATTGATTCGTGTGTGTGTGTGTGTGTGTGTGTGTGTGTGTGCGCGCGCGTGCACGTGAGAGAAAGTATATATGTATGTATTTAATTTTATCTGTATGGGTATTTTGTCTGCATATATTCATGTGCATGAAATGCCCGTGGAGGTCAGACAATGAGTTTGGGTACTGTAGAACTAGAGCTAAAGACAGTTGTGAGCCATCATGGGATTGCTGGGAATTGAACCTGGGTCATCTAGAAAAACAGCTAGTGCTCCTGAGCCATCTCTGTAGCCCCCTCTACCTCATTTTCTCTGACTTATTGAAGAACTCAAACTACATTTTTTTTGCTTTTTAATCTTGTTTTTCCACCCTCCGTATTTATATTTAAAGTGGGAATTATAGAGGCTTGAGAGACAGCTCAAGGACTAAGAGATCATACTGAGAGGACCTGAATTAGGTTCCCAGCACCCAGATCACAACTGCCAGTAACTTCCTGTAACTCTAACTCCAGGTCTAACACCCCGTTCTCCACTGGTACCTGTTCTTACGTGTGAACATTTGCCCACATAGATACATACATATAAACCTAATTAAGAGTAAGAAATAATTTGAAAAATTAAATAAGAGGTTGGAGAGGTAGATGGCTTAGCAGTTAAGAGTACTGACATTTCTTACAAAGGACTTGGATCAGTCTCCAGCACCCACACAGTGATCAACTGTCTGTAACTTTAGTTCCAAGGGTTCTAGGCATTCATGTAGTGTGTGTGTGGTGTGTGTGTGTGTGTGTGTGTGTGTGTGTGTGTGTGTGTGTGTGTGACAGAGAGAGAGAGAGATTGATTCAGTCAAAACACTCGTAACATATTTGCAGAAGATGGCCTAGTGGGCCATCAGTGGAAAGAGAGGCCCCTTGGTCTTTCAAACTTTATATGCCCCAGTACAGGGGAATGCCAGGGCCAAGAAGTGGGAGTGGGTGGGTAGGGGAGTGTGTGTGGGGGAGGGTATGGGGGACCTTCAGGATAGCATTTGAAATGTAAATAAAGAAAATATCTAATAATAAAAAAAGAAGAAGTAAACTAGGAATTACACATAAGGACATGAACAGATTCAGTTTCCCCTCTTAGAGACATAATACTATCCCACAGGAAGGACTGTAGCGTCCCATGTGGGCCTATCTGGTCCATAATGGCTGTCCTGGATGAGATGGTCCATTTTCCCCCTGCTATGCAGTTCTTCAGGCTTTCCTGTGGGAGCTTCAGATGGTTGTGGTCTTTGTCCAGCTCCACTAGAAATGACTGTTTCTTTGTGGAACTTCCCATGTTAAAGTGAAAATGATCTGTTCTTTAGATTCGGGTCATTTGATTGTTAATTTTGATCACTTTGAAACTAAAATCCTTAGTACTAAAACCTAGTCGTCTTGTGCAGCAAGCAGTGCTGGGTTGTTTCGCAGAAGTCTAAGTAGGTGAATGGGACAAAAATGTAGTTCTCTTCATTTGAAAAGGTTAGGGTGAATGCTAACCTAGCAACCCCCTACATATACTCTAGTAGAAGTTAGTCCATCACAATCCTCCTCCGCCTCTCCAATAATACAAGGGCATCTGAAGTTGAATAAACTTGCTATCCATTTACTATGCCCCCCTTCCTGGAGAAGGGCTTTGAAACATTCTGGAAAAGAGAATGTTTGCCTCCTGCCAGTCGCTCTTACTGCGCATGAACCTGCCTTTCCAGTGGGCACCTGTTCCTCTAGCAGCTTTCTTTAGGAGGAGCTTCTCTAGACTCCACTGAGAAGCTCTGAAAAGATTTCTGCCCTGCCCATCTCCCTTCTGTACACTGCAGAGAACCTCCTAGTGCAGAGATTGCTTTCCTGTTTTTCTCAGTTTTTCCAATCATAATAGGAAAGGATCTGATTCCAGGAAGGAAAGGGAGTCAAACCACTAAAATATACAATATTATTCTTTTTGTGCTAGTAAAGTGAAGGAGTGTCATCTATATTTAGAGTCCAACTTTACATGGTGTCATGGCTTTGATTACATGCCATATAAGTTAACGTTGTTGGTGTAATTTTTGCCATAGAAAATGTCTACTGTTTTTCTTCTATTCTTAATACTTATTTTCGTTTATGGGTATGTTGGTCTGCCTGGATGCACACGTGTTGTGGGTGACCATGAAGGCCAGAAGAAAGGTTTCAGGTACACAGAGCTCCAGGCAGTTGTAAGCTGCCTGCAACCTCTGAGTACCAGGTAGCGGGAGTTAGAGGCATGGGGAGCTATGCAGCATGGTTGCCCGGAAGTGGACTCTGATCCTCTGTAAGAACGGCAAGTACCCTTAACCACTGGGTTACTGCACCAGCCCCTGACTGCTCTCTTCTGTGTAAACTGAAGTAATTGGCTAAAAATAGAATACATATCATTGCCTAAACCTTGAAATATTGCTTCTGATTGTTCTTTCTTTCTTTTAACAGAAATGTACACTTTGCAGTCAGCCTGGTGCTACTATTGGATGCGAAATAAAAGCCTGTGTTAAAACCTACCATTACCACTGTGGTGTACAAGACAAGGCAAAATACATTGAAAATATGTCACGAGGAATTTACAAGTAAGATAACGAGTGTCCATTTTCCTTAACATGTCAGTAAGTTAGTGCCCTTAAAAAGATAACACTGAGTTTTTAAATTAAATTATTTATTCACTTTAGAACCCAATATTAGTCCTTCCTCTCCTTCCAGTACCCCCTCGTGTAAATCCTTCCCCCATTTCCTCTTAGAATGGGAAGCCCCCTCTTGGTGTCACCCTTCACCCCCACCCTGCATATCAAGTCGCTGTGGGCCTAGGCACGTCTCCCACTGAGGCCAGACAAGGCTGTCCATTTACGGATGAGATCCATAGACAGGCAGGCCAGCAACAGGTTCAGGGACAGCCCCTGCTCCAGTTGTTGGGGGACTCACGTGAAGACCAAGCTGCACATCTGCTACATATGTACAGGGACCTAGGTCCAGCCTGTGCTCACTCTTTGATTGGTAAAGTTCAGTCTCTGGAGTCCCCAAGGGAGCACTAGTTTTTTGAATCTCTAGTTTTGATGATGTTCCAAGGAAATGTAGAATACCAAAGCTATTGTATAAGGAGTGAGAGGTACGGTTTGCCTCTTTCCCTGAAGGTGTGTCCCTGGGCTAGCACTCATTCATCTGTGACCTATGCGCTAGGCAGTGGACTGGAGCTGCTCATTCACAAGACTGTCCTCAGCAAGCGTACAGCTTATTGCGCTCTCTCAAGGGCTCTCCCTTTGAATTACATGGCCAGACAAATCAGTGCTCAGTTACAAGTTATATCAACACCTACAAGTAGTTACAAACACCTATAATATTGAAGATGAAAGGGCTAACCTAACCTGTGCTAAGAAGTGTTTGAGTTTGCTCTTAGGAGTTTGAGCTGAGACATAAAGGGCAAAGGTGAACCTAGTACAGGTGTCCTGGTGTGTGCATAACAGATAAGTACCCCCACACTGAGAGAACTCTAGCTTTGGGACTTTGTTTTGTCTTTATTTTATTTTATTAAGACAAGGTCTCAGTGTGTAGCCCCCACTGGCCTCTAGCTCACACACATCTTCCACCTTGGTGCTGGGATTAAAGGCATTTACTTACTTTGGCGTCTACCTTCACAACTGCACACTAGTCTAAAGTCTCAACAGTTCTCACCTGGACTACTGTCAACAGCCTGTTCATTCTTCTTGTCTCCTTTTTGCTTCTGTTCCCCTGATATCCTCAGATTAGGGTGTGTGTTTGTTGTATGTAAGTTTTGCTTTCACGCCTCACATAAGAGAGGGAGACAGAATGTATTCGGAAATTCAGGATGCCCATCACTCTTTGTAATGGGATTTCTACTTACCTGTGTATCTATAGTGGCTCCATTATTTCCATCATGCAGAGTAATTGGATAGGAATCTCTGAACTTGATGTGCTTTTGAGACTTGTGAAACACTTTCACAGGGTTAATATGTAGTTAAACGATAACTAACATTCAATTAAACAGCTCCTTTGGGCTCTTGTGTTTGTGGATAAAGCAGTTACACATTAAGTCATCAAGCCCTTTGGGTGCCCACAGAAGCATTCTAATGCTATCAGGCCTTTAAGCAACAGATATTATGAAGATTATTATGTAGACATCTAACACAAAGCAGGAAATGGAAGACTTCTACTTTATTGTGTAAGGCATGCTTAGCTGGAATGGCAAACAATTCAAATCAGCAAACTATACCTGTCTCATCAATATGAATTACAAAGTCAGTATAAATTTTTATATATAGTCAGTATAAGTTATAGACATCCAACCCAGCTCTGTAATATGATACTAAAATTTGAAAATAAGTGTTCATGTGATCTATTGTAAATTGGTAAAGAAAAACCATGTCACCACCTCCCAGGTAAATGGTGAAAGGACAGTTTATAACTTTGAGTGTCAACTCAGATTCTTAGATTATTGTGTCAAGGGCACTTTTACTAAGTTGGGAATCATAATAGGGTGTCCAGAAGAAATCAACAAATAGTTTATTTATTGTTGAAGTAAAAGCAATAGCCCTAACCCAGGGTTGGGCCTCAGAATCACCAGACTTAGACTGGGCCTTTTTGGAATTGTCTATGCGTGTGTCCTACCACAGATGCTTTAATTCAGTAGGTTTGCAAAGAGGGTCAAACTTGAGGCAATTCCCATGTTCATCCCTAACAGAACAATTAGACTACACACATATTCATTCAGATTAGGACCAAGACAAAGGTACCAACACCAACATTATCTTCAACATACTCTGTAGAGTTAGCTCTTGCAACAAGAAAAGAAAGAGGAGCTAGAGCGTAGCTCAACAGCAGCACAGTTGACTAGGACATTCAAGAATCCAAGTTTTGTTCCAAGCACCACAAAAAGAAAAACAGATATATAATAAATGCAGTGATTGGCTCTTGTTAGGTGATTATCTACTAAGAAAATGCAAAAGAATCAAGTATAAACTCAGGAGAATTACTGAAAGCACATCAAGATTGCATAATATGAGATGCTTTTTAAAAGGCAATTCCAGTCATAATTGTTTTGAAAATGTAAAGAAAAATGTTTCTTTCCCCTCTCCCTATGTGCACGCGCATACATGTACACACTTTCTCCAACTTTAAAAGCACTTGCATTTTGCTAAGTACCCAAGAGAGCTATATTACATTCCTCAGTAGAAGGACTTAACATTGAAAGATTCCTGGTCACTGGGCAGTGGTGGCGCACGCCTTTAATCCCAGCAGCACTCGGGAGGCAGGGGCAGGTGGATTTCTGAGTTCAAGGACAGCCAGGGCTACATAGAAACCCTGTCTCGGAAAAGAGAGAGAGAGAGAGAGAGAGAGAGAGAGAGAGAGAGAGAGAGAGAGAGAGAGAGAGAGGAGAGAGAAGAGAGGGGGGAGAGGAAAGGGAGGAGAGAGAGGGAGAGGGGGGAGACAGAGAGAGGGAGGGGAGAGAGAGAGGAGAAAGAGAGAGGAGAGAGAGAGGGAGGGGAGAGAGAGAGAGGAGAAAGAGAGAGGAGAGAGAGAGGGAGGGGAGAGAGAGAGAGAGGAAAAAGAGAGAGAGAGAGAGAAAAGAAAGATACCTAGTCATCAAACTAATGTAAAAACCAATATAAAGTTAAGCAGAGTTTTGTCTAAACAGTAATCAGAGCATTATTAAAAAGAATTAGGAGGCACACAGAGGAAAGATGTCAGATGTGGGAGGCAGTTGCTTAAAATCTGTCTTCCATTTGTTGTATCTGGGACATTTAACAAATTCTACATCTGCTTTATGATTGTATGGTTTTTTTCATTGTATTGGTTAATCACTTTTTTATTGGCTCCTGTTTTAGACATTTAGATTAACTTCTTGGCTGTCAGAAAATCATGTTTCAGGGCTGGGTTGGCTTAGTTGGTGGAGACTTGCCTAGCATGCATGAAGCCCTGAATTCAGTCCCTGTCACAGCATAAAAACAGGTGTGCATAACACTTTGAATGTTGAGACAGGTATTTAGTTAGCTGTTCAAAGTCATCCTCTGCTATATAGCAAACTCAGGCCATATGAGGCTACATGAGAGCCTATTGTCTCAAATAAGCAAAGGAAAAAAATCATGTTTCAAGCTGAGCGGTGGTGGTGCACGCCTTTAATCCCAGCACTTGGGAGGCAGAGGCAGGCGGATTTCTGAGTTCGAGGCCAGCCTGGTCTACAAAGTGAGTTCCAAGACAGCCAGGGCTACACAGAGAAACCCTGTCTCAATCCTACCCCACAAAAAAAAAAAAAAAAAAAAAAAACATGTTTCAGTGGCCACCTCTAAAAAGTATTTGGCCATGCTAATTTAAATTGTTCTTTAAACTTTGTCCAGTAAAATATACTTCTTATGGGCTGGAGAGATGGCTCAGAGGTTGAGAACACTGACTGTTCTTCCAGAGGTCCTAAATCCACCAGTGGATTACAACAATGTATAATGAGATCTGGTGCCCTCTTGTGGCGTGCAGGCTTATATGCAGGCAGAACACTGCATACATAGTAAATGAATCTTTTTTTTAAGACCTTTTTTTTTAGATTTATTTATTTTTGTGTGAGTACACTGTAGCTATTTTCAGACAGACCAGAAGAGGGTATCAGATCGCATTATAGATGGTTGTGAGCCACCATGTGGTTGCTGGGAATTGAACTCAGGACTTCTGGAAGAGCAGTCAGTGCTCTTAACCACTGAGCCATCTCTCTAGTCCCCCCGCCACCCCCGTAAATGAATCTTTAAAAAAAAATTTAAAAATCTAATATATATATATATATATACACACATATATATACATACACACACACACACATATACATATATATATATATATATATATCCTTCAATCCCTGCAATATCTGTTCCAGATAGACTGTTGACTTTGAATGGGTGTCTTCATGCGCATAGATTATGGAGAGAAGTAGTCAAACAGGTTCAAATGCAAAGGAATATTTCTGAATGAAGTAACATGTGGACCACTTAAATATGGCCTTTCTTCTTTAACTGCCATTTTTAAATTATTTGTTGTTATTTTATGGACATCTGTGTTTTGACTTACGTATGTCTGTATGAGGGGGTCATATCTCCTGAAACAGGAGTTGCAGATGGTTGTGAGCTACCTTGTGGGTGCTGGGAATTGAACCCAGGTCCTCTGGAAGAACAGCTGGTGTTCTTAACCACCTAGCCATCTCTCCTACACCCTCAAAAATAGCTGTTTTAGAGCTCTAACTTTATAGTTGGAAAGGCAAGGGAAGTTGGGCATGGTAGTACATGCCAGAGAGATGGGGAGCGGGGGAGGGAGACAGACTCCATAATAGTTCTTATGTAGAAGAGTAAACATTTAGGGCAGTCCCCACCCTATCACTCTCACCTCTCCCCTCCTTTGTAAGCATCCTTGGAAAAGTTTCCAAATTCTGTCCTTATCTGTTTACTGCCCTGATTCTTACTGTGTTTCCGCTTCCTCTTCACCTTTGCTGTAAAGTTTAATTTGGTTCAAATGCTTAAGTTAGACTGGGGCTATGTTTGGGGGAAGATGCTTAACAGATGATGGCACTGCCTAAAGTCCTCGCTCTGGATATCTGAACCTGTGGTTTAAAAATAATTAATATACATGATGCAGTCCCAATGTACCGTATTTGAAGAGGAGTACAGATTATCTGTGAAGCTACTAAGTGTTTTACAACATGAAGGAAAATAATGAACAAAACTAGATTGACAATCTGGGCAAGGATGGTGCACGTGTGTTATCCCAGCACTCAGAATATGGAGGCTGGAGGATCAAGGTCAGCCTCAGCTACAGTGAGTTTAAGGGCAGCCTGGGCTAGCTATATAAGTCTGTCTTGGTGAAACAGAGCAAACAAACAAAAAAGTCCTAAATTAAGGATGGCAGGAGACATAGCTCATTGCTGTCACTCATACCGTCATGAGTCTGAGCTAGCCCACATACATATTCTAGGTTGGCCCCTAGGACTGCCTGTTCTCTTTGGCTACATAATGAGACCACATCTCAAAAAAACCTCACAGAGCTGTATTCAGTTATTATAATACCCCAAGCCCATCATTGCTTTCTGTTCTATTCAAATGTTCCTTGTAAACCTTTGGGGAGTAAATGCCTATTTTTATCCAGAACTGACCACAAGAGAGTACTGTTCTATTTTTGTCTAATGTAGAAGTTACCTGAAACCAGGTTTGAGTTAGCCCACCATTAGCATCTTTTTTTTATCCTCCCTTCTTTTTGTTACTATATACTAACTGAATAAGTGGGTTTTGTTACAGCACACATATAATATACTTTGATCACACTCAGCCGTTACTTTCTTCTGCCCCTCCCCCCATCCTTAATAATCACCCTTTTAGTTTCGTGGTCTTTTCCAGCCCGTAACCTCCACATACTTGGTCTTCATGGAATTGATCTTAATTAACAGGATGGTCTCCACTTCCATCCATTTTCCTGCACCAATAAAAATGTATTCTTGATAGCTAAGCAAAGTTCTAGTGAACGCATATACTACATTTTCTTCAGATCATCTTTTCTGTGTATGTGCACATGTGTGCATGAGTGTGTTTCTGGGGATTGAACATGTACATGCTAGATAAATAAGTCTACTACTGAAGTATATTCCTAGGCCTTTTTTCTTTTCTCATCACCCCCCCCCCCATTTTTTTTTGAGCCAGGGTCTCACTGGGTTTTCTAGTCAGGCCTTGAACTTGCATTCTTCATTCCATAGCTAATTATCAAAAGGCACATACATATACAAGGACACACTCTGCCTTGGTCACTGCTACCTTAATGACATGAAGTATAGCATCATTGATAGGGGAACATTGGAAGTCTCGTGCCTCCAGAAGTGAGCAGGATTAGTTATGCAGTATGCTGGTTGATGGACTAAAGATGGACCTGTAGCTTAGCAAACTCAGATTTGATTCCTAGTTTATATGAAATGGAGTAAGAGAGAAGCAAAGAAAATGGCATTAGACAAATCCATAGTATGGTGCAGCTGACAAGCTGTCTGTTTCAGTCGGGTCTTTAATAGGTCAGTGTTGTGACATGAAATGAAATTGGGAGGTCCAGTATAGAGGAAGAGAAACATAGCCAAGTAAGATGCAGGTGGAAGAGCTGACCCATGAAGAGATTGTAGGGAAGGCAAGGACGCTTGTGTGTGATGTGACAGCATTGGAAGACTTTGAGGAAGGCTGTATCAAAATAAAAGCAGAAAGCAACAGTGTATAGAGAATAGATATTCCCTTCCCTCTGTGTGTGTGTGTGTGTGTGTGTATGGTGTGGTGTATTGTTCGCTCATTTGTGTTCTTCTACAATATTTGTGTTCTTCTACAATGTGGGTCCTGGGGATTAAACACTGGCCAGTGGGGTTGGTGGCAAGCACCTTTAATCCATCCCTTGGCCAGAGAGATGCTCAGTAGTTAAGAACACTTTGTGCTCCTTGAGAAGATCCAGTACCCTTCTTTGGCTTTTGGCTGAACATATACACACAGACAAATACAAAGTAGATATGTTTTAAAACTGTATCTCAAAATATAGTTGTAAAGTATGTACATGAAATAACTTTGTGGCTTTTAATTAGTTCATTAGTTTACCTCAAAGCTGACTCTTGGATTTTGTTTGGAATTGTTTTAAAACACAGTCTCAGTCCAGAACCCAGGCTGGCCTCAAACTCACCAAAGCCCTCCTATCCATAAAAGTTGTGTTTTAAAAGAAATTTCATAAGTCTATTTTATTTATTTGTTGGGAGGCACATGTGTGTGGCATGGTGTACAAGTGGAGATCTGAGGACAAGTTCTGGGTGTCTGTTGTCTCCTTCTGACAATAAGCATGTGGGCCTATTGTCAGGTGCCGTTATCTGATGACATATGATACTAAGTATGAAGGAGCAAACCCATATTTTATAAGAGACCCAACATCCTCTGCTAGTAGTTATATAATTATATTCTTATCAACATTAGAAGAAGGATTTTTGAGATGTTTGTCTTTCATCATTGTAGACTCTATTGTAAAAACCATAGTGGAAATGATGAGCGAGATGAAGAAGATGAGGAGCGAGAGAGTAAAAGCCGTGGAAGAGTAGCGATTGATCAGCAGCTAACCCAGCAGCAGCTTAATGGAAACTAGGTATGGAAGTTGATTTAAAGCTCTGTTGTCGGAACACCGTGCACACTAAAACAGAATGATGAGATGCAGCAAAACTATTAAGCCTATTGTATAGAGTTCCTAATGTGGGGCCAGGATGCTTAGTTAGGATTCTACAGGCTGCCCTGTAGAGTTGTATTTGCTTTTCTTTACCTGGTCCGTTTTAGAGCCATAAACAAGCTATCTACTTCATCAGTAAACATAGTTAGGATATGGCATTAGTAAGATACCCTTGTTCCTTAATAATGTTATGTCAATTATATCACCTTAAGCATCATATTTTACTTTTTTTTATCATCTTTTAAACAGGTTCGTGGGACAGAGAGAGTTAGAAAACTGAGAAAAAACAACTATAACTCCTGTGCTTCTTTTCCACTTTTTTCTAAAATAAAGGGTTTGTAACTTTTTACTGCCCGACTCTTAGATCCTTCATTGAACTGCCTAAATCACCTTGTTAGTTTTCTGAGCCTTCAGTAGACGGCCGAATTTGACATATTGATATTACGTAGCTGTAGTTTGCAGTTTCTGGGAAGCAGTCAAAACACTATTAGCCCTGTGTATACTGTCAGCAGTTAAAACAGACATTGAATGAAGTAAACTGTATTTCTGGACAGAACAAAGTTGTACTGTTTAGAGTATGTAAGTTTGTGTAGTAGATCCACGCTCAAAGGAAACCAGAAGCAAGTTGTACTCCACCTTGCAAACATGCCTCTGGTAGCAACACCTGGCAATTTGGGCAATGGAAACGACAAATGAAGAGACTCTTCTTTTTGTCTTGGCTTTGACAGCACATGCTCTAACCATTTCTTTCACGAAGCGTGCTGAAGCCTACCTGTGGTCCTTTTTAGAGTTATTCTCACTGAGCAGCATGGACTCTGGGCGACTGGTGATGATAAGCTCTGAGCTCCAGTGCTTCTGCCAAAACTCTGGACAGTACACCTTTCTGTGCTGTACAGAGAGCTTCTGGCAAAATAATGGAATCGTATCAAGATCAAAATAATGTTTGGCAACATCAGATTAAACCTCTTTGAAATTCAAGAGGTCAGCAATGCGCTAAAGGACTTTGGACATCATGTCTGAAACCAGCTTCTCTCAAGTGCCCTGTTGTGTGGAACACTTCACATATTGGCCCAGCATATATAAGGAGGTCTTATATGCTAACATTTTTTTTAAAGGAACCATCTTTGTGCAAAACAGTATTTCTTTTTGACTCTGTGACCACTATTTTAGAAACATTATTTAATGCTTTCAGTCATCAGTTTGCTTACAGATTGAATAAGCTTTTGTGCCCTGTTTTTCTTCGAGGGCTCGGAAGTGTTTTCTCAATCACCAGATTTTTAGAAAGGCTTTCTTTCCACTGGCATTTCTCACTCGTGACACACATCCACTTACCTGCTGAAGCACATTTACATATTTCTTTATGGCAAAACCAAAAAAGTTAGTTGTGGTCTGCCTAATATTACCATAGCACCTCAGTATGAAAGGTAAGGATTCTGAGTTCCACATCATTAGTTAACCTCCCATAGTGAATCAGATTTGCAAATAAGAAATAACGTACTAACTTGACTGTACATCCATCTATTCTGTAGCTGGTAGAACAGCGTTTTGAAATGTAACAGGTGGAAAATTACACTGTGCTTATTGACTGAATTTTTAAACTGCTTGTCCCTTAAGATCATGTTTGTTAAGGTGTGTATTTACACATTTACTTAAATCAAGGGACTCAATGCTTGCTTTCTTTTAACCATCTTTTATTGTTATTTTAGAAGGAAACTAGCTTTAGTGGATTGCCTTGTGCGTCTTCTCCTTTCGCTCTTAATATGCCATGATGTGTATGTGATTAATTTTCAAGGTTCATCATGACTTGAAGTGCAAGGACAGATCTCAGTTTGTTTACCAAGCGATGCGACTTTTCCCAAAGGATCTGTACTTTATTTCCTTATAACAGCTTGAAAACCATTCTTTTTTAAATCTTTAAATCACTGTGTCTAGGTAATTTTTCCATTGTGTGCCATAGAACTTACCCATGGAGAAATGGAGCCCCTTCATTTTTGGACAACTACTGTAATGATTTTTTTTAAGAAAAATGGAAGGTGCCAGGGGTAATTATGGCCAGTCAATAATTATATAAAGGACTTCAAATACTATAGCCGTCAGTTGATGGATTTGATATGTAGTACATGTATGATTTTGTATGGGTTTCTTCAGCCCTTTCTCTGCCACTAGCAACCAGAAAAGCACTTTACCTTTTGGTTGGTTAGATAAGTGGCTAACTACCTGTTTTTCTCACTGTGGTGTGATTGGCTAGATAACCTTCATTTAAAGTTGAAATGTAAACTGAAGTCACATTAAACACTCACGTTTGGCTGTAAACTTCCAATAGTTTGATTCTTTGTTCCTGTTTTCATTCTATGCTGAGTAAAAGTGCCTTACAATGTAAAAATTGTACAGTACTTACGTTCCCAAGTAGCAGCTTCACCATCTGGCTAGGCGTCACATTGTGGTAGGAGTATTAGATCAATAGACCTCAGCAGTGTATTTACTGTACAACTCTTAAGTCCTTAACTGTAGTTTTAATAAGCATGACATTATTTGGCAAATATATGGCATTTACATCATTTCCAAAAATACTGCCATTGCTGTCTACTGCGTATTTTTAGCCTGAAATTTTGATGCGTCTTTTTTTCTTGTTTTTTTTTCTTTATTTCTTTTGTTCCCTTTTGTCATTATTAATATTAAACCGTGTAATCTTTGCAAGCGTATATTGAAGATTATTCTGGAGCATTTATTGCCTTACCAGAAATGTTAGTAAGAAATGTTCTTTAGAGTAGAAGGGTAGACTTGAGTTTCTATACTTTAATAAGACCTCTTTGTTCCTGGGGGGAGGGGGGAGTTTTGCTTTCATCTCATTGTTTTAAAGCCCACACAAGAAATTAATTTCATGTCAAGGATCAGCAGTTTTCAAACTTGAGGTGGTTCTTAGTACACACGACTCAAGATACTAACAGAGTAACATGATCTACAGATCTGCTATTGAATCGAATCTATGTACTTGAACAAATGTGTGAATCTCAAATATCTCAAAGCAAAAGTGTTGTAGAATGTTGTTGCTTTTTGAAAAAGCACTGAAGTTAGACCAAGGCACAGTTTTGTTTTAGCAGACATTTAAGTTAATTGTAAAGATAAGGAATGCATCATGGGTCAAAAATCAAACATTCCTCAATGTTATGTATATTTTGTTCCTGTTATATTGGCTTTATTTTCAAAATTGTAGTTTGTAGTATTAGTTTCCTTTTAATGGTATTCTTGCATATACTATTCATTCAATAAATGAGTTCTGGATTTCAGGTCTGTGTCTGCTTTGTAAAAGTGTGTATCGGGTTATTTGTACCAGCAATAGTGCCATGTTTCTTTCACTCTTCCTTTACTTCAAGGGGAAATACAAATGCCTAGGATGTTTAATAATAGCTCGACAGCAAACAGATATGAGAGGGGGACTAGCGAGTAGTTCCAGCATACTCTTAGCCTTGACTTCAGTCCCCTGGTATGGTAGATAAAGCACATAACTCAAAATGCGGATGGACTGGAGGGGTGTGGTTAAACAAAAATGAATATGATCTGCCCAGAGTTTCACAATATAAAGATGTCATCATGGAAAGAATTAGCAGCCTTTGAAAGACAGTAGATTTAGAGCTTATTTTGGTCCTTCTAATACATGATGCAGATCCCCATGGCTTAAATCAAGTCCACTGCCTCCAAATCAGTATGTAACTCTGAAAATGAACACACCAAAATGCCTAGTACAGATTATTTGACAGGTAACAGGTCTTTGAGCTATTCCACATCATAGACTTAGGTTACTCCCTTTTCCACAGACTGCTTGCTGCTGAGCTTTGCACATCTGTTGTGCTTGATCCTACCCAGGTCAGAAATCGAAGTTTTGATTCCTGGACTTCACTTTTCCCAGACAGTTTCTAAACCTGCATTCGTATGGAAAGATGGCCGGGACACACAGTAGTATGCTTTCCTATGCATCCTAACTACCTGGCACATTGTGTGTGTGTGTGAGAGAGAGAGAGAGAGAGACAGACAGACAGACAGACAGACAGAGGTAGAGAGAGAGAGAGTATTTAAAATCCATGATTAAGTAACAACTAAAAGACTATAATAAAAACATAAAAATGAGTTATATGGTTTTCTTTACCTAGTTACACCTGTTGACAACTTGCTTTTTGTTTCAGTCTACACTCCCTAGCAATTTCTGAAAGTCATACCCAAACCCTATTACTATTTCCTAGCAAAATTTAATGACAGGGTCATCTGTCTATTTATCAAGATAAGGTGTCATACAGCATAAGCTATATATAATCAAGGGTGACTGATCTACTGATTCTCCTGCCTCCATCTCTCCAAGTACTGGTATTACATTACATGTGTGTACAATCATGCTTAGTTTACCTACCAGGTCCATATGTTTTTTTAAAAAAGGAGTGTGTGTACCTGCATGTCTGTATATGTGTGTGTGTGTGTGTGTGTGTGTGTGTGTGTGTGTGTGTGTGTGTGAGAGAGAGAGAGAGAGAGAGAGAGAGAATATGAAAGAGAGAGAGAGAGAGAGAGAGAGAGATGTTCCAGTTCCCAAGGAATCCAGAAGAGGTTTCCAGAACTGGAGCTATGAGCCATATGACAGGCACATGTACAACATGTACCAGGGACCAAACTTGCATCCTCTGCAAAAGCACTAAGCCCCAAATACAGCAAAGAGCCAGGCATGGTAGCACAAACCTTTAATCCTAGCACTTGGGAAGCAGGTACAGGTGGACCTCTGTGAATTGAAGGCCAGCCTAGTCAACAAAGCTACATAAATATTGAGACGTAATCTCCTGTAGAGGGGGAGGGAGGCGGGAGCAAAGTGGCTCATAACTGTTATCCCAGCACTCAGGAGCCAGGGGCAGGAGGATCACACACTTAGAGCCAACTTGAGGCTACCTGGTGAGACTTAGTCTCAAAAATAAACAGTGGTGCACACCTGTAATCTTAGCATTTAGGGGACCCAGAGTTTAAGACCACCTTCATCTACGTAACAAGCTCAAGGCCAGCCTGGCTATGTAAGACTCTTGTCTCAGAAAAGAACAGATTGCAGGCTTGCAAATTATGGCTTTGTCTGTACCTCTCTGTAGCTGTTCTTCTTTTTATGGTACTGGCAGGGAGATTAGGAAAATAAAAGCCAGATGGACAAGGCCCTAACTAGGTGAACTGTATGGATGATAATCCTTAAATAATGTGATGTGAAAACAAGTCCTATTTTGGGAACCTGTTAGAAAAAAAGAAACTATGAAGAACTGTTTTGAGTGGGGGGGTTGATAATCTTGGAAATAAGATCTCTTACTAGATATTAAAGAGCGTTGCTGAGGCAAAAATAGTGTAATATGGATGCTGGGTTTCAAGATGTTCTGTTGGGATTTCTATAAAATCATTTGTACATAAGGGTGAAGTATTTCTGCACATTTTAGAAATCAGAACTTACAAATTTTTTTTATTAATTTATAAAAGTAATTTAGGGGCTTGGAGAGATAGATCAGCAGTTGAGTTCCTGCATTGAGCAACTGAAAACTTCCTCTAATTCTAGTTCTAGAGGATCCTCGTTGGGCACCTGCACTCATGTACACAGGCCCACATATAGATGTACACACGCATATCATTCAAAATAGAAATTATTTATACAAGTAGTGCGTTGGAGAGCTGGCTCAGGAGTTGTTAATGCTTGCTACCCTTGCAAAGGACCCAAGTTCAATTTCCAGCACCTGTGTTGGGCATCTCACAACCACATGTAAATCTAGTTTCAGGGGATTTCACCCCTCTTCTGAACTCTTCAGGCACTTATACCCACAAATGGACATCTCCACATAGAGACACATACTTTTAAAAAAGTAATCTAGGGTCTAGAGAAATGGTTATAGACCACGGACTGGGATCAGTTCCCAGAAGCCACATCCTGTGGCTCACAATTGCCTGTGAATCAAGTTCTAGATCTGGTGGCCTCGTCTAGCCTGCAGTCATCAACAAACACATGCACACATCCATACACACATAATTTAAAAGAAAGCGAAAGTAACCTATAATGCTAAACAAAGCACATTCTCAGTGTAGACTGCAGTGGTGATGAACCTTGAAAATATATTAATAGAAGCCAGACACGTAAGTCACAAATGGTATAACTCAATTTATATGAAATTCCCAGAGAGTCCAAAGTTAAAAAAAACAAAAAGGCAGATTATTGGTTGTCAGTAGCTACAGAGATGGGACATTGAAGATATTAATAGGTATAGGGTTGAGGATTCATGGCCTTTCCCTCTTCCATGTTAGCATGTCTATTGTTGTTAACCTTATTCAACTCATGTTAGGGCAATCATATTGATGAGACTTAATGAGTATAGCTTGACATTCCTAGAAGACAGAGTCTCACATCAGACTCTCTGATCCTCTGACTCTTAGAATCTTTCAACACCCTCTTCTGAAATGATCTCTGAGCCTTTGGTTGTGACTGAATTATGAGAAAGAATTTTATGTTGAATGAATTTTACTTCAGCATTTTTACAAAACTGAAGCTGGGGATGGCGTTTCATGCGTGCAGTCCCTACCATTTGCCTATAAGCCTGGAGGAGGCAGAAGTAGAATTAGGCTTTTCAGGGACATCTTCAGCTGCATCATGAGCTTGAGGACAACTTGAGCTACATAAGATTCCCATCCCCACCCCCCCACACACACACACATCTAGTATGTACCTAGTATGCAGTCTTTTCATATGTTTAAAATGTAGAAAGGTATATGTGAAGTCTCCCTTTTCCCCACAACTTAGTCCCTCCAAAGTATTGCATCAGTTTCCTTGTACATGATTTTATGCATATATAAGATACACTATTTCTCTCTCTCTCTCTCTCCTTCCCTCCTTCCCTCCAACCTCTGGGTATGAGTTGAGGGTTATGTATGTTTCAAGTTGTAATAAGAATTGCCACTCAAACATTTCATCCCATTTTAAGTTAAGTTTGTCTGATTTTCCACTTTAGAAGGGCAGCCATGATGGCTCATGCCTATAATCCCATCCTAGCACTTGTAAGCCTAATACATAAGACTGGAGGATTGTCATCAGCTTGAGGCTAGCCTGGTCTACCTAATGAGTTCCAGCCAGCCAAGAGTAGAATATAAGACCCTGTCTCCAAAAAATGTACCAAAGGGGCTGGAGGGGTAACTCAGTGGTTAAGAACAGTAGCTGCTCTTCCAGAGGACCTGGGTTCAATTCCCAGCACCCACATGGCAGCTTGCAACTATCTGTAACTGTCCAGCTTTGGGATATCCGACACCATTATACCAATTACATAAAATGAAAAAATTGTAAAATGTGCTAAAATGAGTGGGGAGGGGGAGCATGGTGTGGTTCTGTGGGCTTGGGATTTTGCCATGAATCCATGACTATATCTCAGCAATATGTGGATTATTTCTGGAAACCTGTGGGGCATGGGTGTATGGGAAGAGGGGAGAGAGAGAGAGCCCGCATCCAGCCAGAGTTCCTGTGCTCTGGGCAGGCGGACGTGGGAGGACTGCTGGACGATTTCCACTTGGCCCTGGGTGGGCATCTGGCTGTGTGAAGCCACTGACCCCACTCAGCGGGGGGTAGATAAGGGGCATTTCCCATACCAGGTTCTCAGACTCCAGCATTCCACGCTGGATACAGCAGAAGAGCTGAGAACAGAATAGGGGCCCCAGGGAGACACTCTCGTCCCAGAGATAAAGAAGGCAGAGGGAGAGAGATTCCTACGCAGGCGAGAGGCCTTAGTCTGGGCCTTGATGAACAGAGACGGTCTATGGTTTTAGAGCTTTATTGTAGAAAGGCAGGGGGAAAGAGAGAAGGTAGAAAGAGAGAGACCAGCCATGGCCAAGAGGAGAGAAGGGGGGAAAGGAGAGAGAGAAGAAAGGCTAGAGAGTAAGAAAGGTTAAAGAGACAGAAGTAAAAGCTTAGAGTAAGAGAGAGAGAGAGAGCAAGAGGGAGAGTAAGAAAAGTAAAAGCTTAAGAGAGCGAGGAGGGGCCAGCCCCTCTAATAGTGGGCTTGTTATCTTGTTGTTGCTAGGTAACTGTGAAGCGTCTAGCCTGAAGGCCAGAAGCTTGGGACATTGTCTATGTGACTGAAAGCCATGAGCCTCTACTGTGGGGGCTGTGGAGGTGGTAACTTGGACAGGAGCCAGGGGTTCCAGGAGACATGAGGGAATGCCTTCTGTCCCATGTAGGTAGGAATTACCACCACCGGCTTTCACCGTAGTTCACTGGAGACTGTTTGTACATAGCCCATTGCCCCACAGAAACCAGGCACTCACTGTTTCATTTGCATAAGAATTAGAAGGCTTTATTTTGGCTGGGATTGGTGACTTGCCCCAGAAATTCCAGCTTTTGGGAAGCCGAATCCTGGAGAACCAGGAGTTCAAGGTCATCCTCAGGTACCTCATTTGTTCAAGACCAGCCTGTGCTACCATGAGACCTTGTCCCTACTCCCCTCAACCCCAAAACACGCTGTTTTCATTTTATAGGTTGTACTAACCATGGAGGATGGTCATTTGCCTTTCTCTTGATTTCAGAAGCGTAGCGCGGGCTTTGCACCATGATCTAGTGTTTCCAGATAGGCTTGCCTCTCCACAGCCAGGCTTATCCTGCTTCAGTCCCATGTTTGGCAAGGGCAACATATGACTGAAGAACTTGCATAGCCTTATGGTGTATCATGACTCTTAGCCCCAGTTTATAACTGTCTAACAGCTGGTGGCTTTTGTGAAAAAGGAAAGCATCATTTGAACTTTTAACTTTTCAGCTGTTTGTTTTGACTTTGCATAAATACTGAGACTAGCTAGGAAATGAGCTTTTGTTTCATTTGCTAAAAATGATTTTTTTTTCATGAGGCAATTTCAAGCAATTTGAATTTAGCAATCTCTACTTGTCTGAAAAGAAGTTATTAATTAAAAAAAAACAAACAAACAGGAACCTATTATGCTGGCTAGTCACATGAAAGAATCCAAATGAACACAGTCAAGGCTGAATCAACACATGAAATTATTTTCTAATTCCCCAAATTACATTTATGCTAATTAGTATGTAGTAAAACATTTTAATTGTTTCCAATGTTAAACATTACAGAAATATTTTTGATGTTTTCCTAATAACCCAGCCTTTGATCATGTTTGCATTTATTTGATTGTTGTCAGTTTATTAAATAATTAAGTAAGAGCAACAAGATAAAATGACTTCATGAGAGTCCTTTTCTGTAACTTAGAACGTCAGTAGTCATAGGAACTGCGGTCGTTCCCTTACCTTTCAGAAGTAGGCTAAAGAGTTGAACGCAAAGGTGGTTTTTCGAATCTTCCTGATCCTTAAGCCCCCACTAGGTTTATATTCTATATTTGATATCGATTTGGTAGCACTGGAAGCATTGATTCTTTTTGTTTGCTTGTTTTAAGATTTCTTTATGGGGGCTGGAGAGATGGCTCAGTGATTAAGAGCACTGAATGCTCTTCTGGAGGTCCTGAGTTCAAATCCCAGCAACCACACGGTGGCTCACAACCATCTGTAATGGGATCTGGTGCCCTCTTCTGGTGTGTCTGAAGACAGCAACAGTGTATTCTAATCCATAAAATAAATAAATCTTTCAAATAAGATTTATTTATTATGAATACAGTATTTCTCCCACATGTGTGCCTGCACGCCAGAACTGGGCATTGGATCTCATTTTAGATGGTTGTGAGCCACCATGTGATTGCTGGGAATTGAACTTCGGGCCTCTGGAGGGGCATCCAGTGCTCTTCACTGGTGAGCCATCTCGCCAGCATTCCTGCCCCAACAATGATTCTTTGGAATCTTTTTTTTTTTTTTTTTTTTGGTTTTTCGAGACAGGGTTTCTCTGTATAGTCCTGGCTGTCCTGGAACTCACTCTGTAGACCAGGCTGGCCTGGAACTCAGAAATCCACCTGCCTCTGCCTCCCGAGTGCTGGGATTAAAGGCATGTGCCACCACCGCCCGGCTGATTCTATGGAATCTTTTTCCATGTGTTTTTAGTTAGAGAACAAGCACAGACGATACATGGTTTAGAAAGTTACTGATCAGAGAGTTGCAGCGTGTGTGTGTGTGTGTGTGTGTGTGTGTGTGTGTGTGCCCTTACCTAGTACCTTGTTTGTTGCTGCTTACAGCAGGATAGCTGGCCTGTGAGATACGAGGGGTCTTCCTGGCTCTGCTTGATATCTTGTCTTTGGGGCACTGGAGTTACAGACATGTGTTCCTGGATTTGTATAGGTTCCTGGATTTTGAACTTTGGTTCTTGTGCTTGCATACAAGTGCTTTATCCTCTGAGCCTTGTCCCTGGGCCCTAAAAGCTGAACTTTTAACACTCTTTTGTGGGAGAGGGAAACAAGAGTCACTGTGGCCCTGGATGTCCTGGAACTTGCTATGTTGGCAGTGTCCAGGCCAGAGGAACGGCATCCACATTGGAGCTTCTGGAGGTCACCCGTTAGCATAGCTACTATGAGCATACCTTGGAGAAGCAAAGTCCTGGGGGATTGTGCCCAGGGGGTCCTTGGTTGTTGCTAGGGCTCCTCGTGCTTGATGTCATTGTGTTCTCTTTGTATTTAGCTTGTTGTGACCATTTTGTGGAAGCTTCCCACTCCTCTCTGGGCAATTTACCTGTAGTACATGATTCAAGTGGTGTTTTTCTGGGATAACATGGTTTAAAAGGATTAATGATTCAATTGAACTTTCTGAAAATAGTTTAAAACAGGAGTGGCTAGGGCTTCTAATGAGGGGTATAGAGAAGATAGGAATAAGACTAATTAGCACCATGACCAGGCTGGCCTCAAATTCAGAGCTCTGCTTTCCTCTGCCTCCCTGAGATGGGATTAAAGACAAGGAGCCCTACAGCAGGTTTCATTTACATACTGACTTTGTTTATTAGGAGGGTTTCTCTATGTAACCCCTGCTGTCCTGGAACTCCCTGCATAGAACAGACTTACCTTGAACTCAAACATCCACCTGCTTCTGCTTCTGCCTCCTAAGTGCTGGGATTAAAGACCTGCACCACTACCCTCCTCCAGTTTAACATGATTTTCAACTACATTTTTTTCTAGGCATGTCTTAAAAGAACTGTTCGTAAGCATTTCAACCTATCGTATGCACCCCAATGACTTAAGGGAGCAAGCCAGAATGCTGGGGGTGTAAGGATAAAATGCTGACCAAAACAGGTAGCGGTTCAAGCTAGTGATGTAGCTCAGTTGGTAGAGGGCTTGCCTAATATGAGGAAAGTCTCAGGTTTCATTCCCAGCGCTGCATGCAGGAATTCAAGGACTTCAAGGTCATCCTTGCCCAACCTAGGTGTCTTAGTTAGGGTTTTACTGCTGTGGACAGACACCCTGACCAAGGCAACTCTTATAAGGACAACATTTAATTGGGACTGGCTTACAGGGTCAGAAATTCAGTCCATTATAATCAAGGCGGGAGCATGGCAGCGTCCAGGCTAGCATGGTACAGGAGAAGCTGAGAGTTCTACATCTTCATCTGTGGGCCTCTAAGAGAAGACTAATTTCTAGACAGCTAGGACTAGGGTATTAAAGCCTAGGCCCACAGTGGCACACCTACTCCAACAAGGCCATACCTCCTAATAGTGCCACTCCCTGGCCCAAGCATATACAAACCATGACCCTAGGCTATATAACCCTTTATCTAAAAAAGAAAATGGTACAGGAAGGAGTCTGGGGAGATAAGTGGGTCACGTGCCTGATGTATAAAAATAGTGACTTAAGTTCCAATTCTCAGTATCTATGTAGAAGGCTGGTGTAGCAGTATAAAATCCTGATGCTGGGGAATGGAGACAGAGCATCCCTGGGGTTTGCTGGCTAGCCAGCGTAGCTGAAAGGCTAAGTCTGCTGCAGGCTCAGTCAGCAACCTTGTTTCAAATAAGGTGGAGAGCAATAGAGTAAAGATGCTAGATACTAAGCCGGGCGTGGTGGTGCACGCCTTTAATCCCAGCACTTGGGAGGCAGAGGCAGGCGGATTTCTGAGTTCGAGGCCAGCCTGGTCTATAAAGTGAGTTCCAGGACAGCCAGGGCTACTCAGAGAAACCCTGTCTCGAAAAACAAAACAAAACAAAACAAAAAAGATGCTAGACAAAAAAGATGCTAGATACTGATTGATCTCTAGACATCATGCACATATGCATGGGTAAGTGTACACACAAATACCTACACACACACACACACACACACACACACACACACGGGGAAAAAAAGGAGAAAAAAAGCCCGGCGTTGTGGCGCACGCCTTTAATCCCAGCACTTGGGAGGCAGAGGCAGGCGGATTTCTGAGTTCGAGGCCAGCCTGGTCTACAAAGTGAGTTCCAGGACAGCCAAGACTATACAGAGAAACCCTGTCTCGAAAAACCAAAAACAAAAAAAAAAAAAAAAGGAGAAAAAAAGCTCAGTTGGTAAAGTGCTACTTGATCCACATGAAAAGCTAGGTAGTTAGCATGCACTTATATCATCTGCTCTAGTGAAGCATGACAGGAGAACTCTAGGGTGTGCTGGCCAGGAAATCTGGTTGAATCAGTAAGTTCCAGTGGGAGAACAGGTTTCAGGAAACAAGCTGGAGAATGATAGAGGAAGGCACCCATAATTGACCTTGGCCTCCACCTACGCATACCCAGGAACATGTATGAATGCATGTACCTCATCCCCACAACACACACAAAGAAAGAGGCGTTATTGGTGCTCTTGAGTTTGGAAGTCCCAGGGTAAGATAAGTGGCTCGTTCCTTTGGGTCTCTAATGAGGTTCTCCATGACAGGAGCACATAGCCGAGCAAAACTGCTCCTCTCATCCAGAAAGCTATCTGGATAAGAATAGCACCCCACACTCTCATACACTGACACTCTCCAGTAACCTAAAATTCTGCTGGGCCTTACCTCCCAAAAGTTCCACAGCCTCCTAATAGCACTAGCAGGCAAACAAACCTAACCAGATTGTCTGGCCAGCAAGCCTGAGAGATTCTCCTGCCTTGCTTTCCCGGAGCTGAGGGTCCAAGCATATCCCAACCATACCTAGCTTTTTATGTGTGCCCCTGGGAGACACTGGCTCAAACTATAATCTTGGGGTTCCAGTCTCTGCCATATCATATTCTCGCTGTCACCTACCTATATATCCCACATGAATATCCATTACTGAAGCTCCAAGCTCTCAGCTCCTCTCATGGATATTTCCAGCCCAGGTGATGTCTACTCAAGCATGAATTCCAGCCTAAATGTTCCTGGCCTAAGTTCTAGCTGTCTGCTAGGTATCGGCTTCCATCTCTATCTCCACCTACTTCTAAATTTCTCAAAAAATAGGTCCCTCTGTCTTTTAGATCAATCCTCTCTTTTTAAAAATCCATCCATCTTTCCTTCCTTCCTTCCATCTAATTACATGTATGTGCATGTGTGGGCATGCTTGTGCCATTTGTCTTTGTCTGTGTGTCTATCTATCCACCTATCTATCTATCTATCTATCTATCTATCTATCTATCTATCTATCTTTTATCCTGCCCATAATTCCAACACTTAGGAGACGGAGGAAGGAGGATTGCCATGAGTTTGAGGCCAGCCTGGATTACATAGTACATTCCAGGCCATTCTGAGCTACAGTATAAAACCCTGACTCAAAAGCAAGCAAAGGCCTTCTAATCCATCCATCCATTGAAGTATATATTTGTTCATGTGTGGGCCATCTGTCTATATCTATACTATATATTTATTACATGTGTGTTAGTGTATGGGCATCCACGTGCCATGGCACGTGTACAAAGATCAAAGGACAACTTGCAGAGTTGTTTTGGTTTAAAGCCATTTGTAGAGTTTCTCCTCTTCTGCTCTGTCCATGTACTTCAGATTTCAATCCTTTCATTTTCTTTTGAGAGCAGTGGTTGGCCTTCGTCCTCAACTGGATTAGAAGGTTATTTGTGACTATGCTGGCCTGACTTCCCCTTCCCCAATTTTCCTCTATTCCTGGGTCCCACATGTCTAATTGTAACTTCTTCACCTCTACTTATGTAGATTTCTCTAATACTCCCTCACGCCTCATAATTTCACTTTCTTCTTTTTACTCTCAGCCACTCTGGCAAAGTTTGCAGTACCTGTTGTAAAGACCAGTGGCGCTTTCTAATTGTTCCCTTACTTCTTGGCTCTAATTTTTATTCCCAAATGGTTTAAGTGCTGTCACTGGGTCCTCTACTAACCTACTTTGCCAAAGACCCAAAAATAGAATTCATATGTCAGATGGTGAGACCAAAATGGAAGTCTGTGGCTCTACAGACTCTTGGCTTAGCCTCTTACTTGCTGGTAGATAATGAATAGGAGTCTACCCCAAAGCTGGTAGTTTGTTGGCAAAGTAAAGGCAAACCTGCCCAGATATAAGGGTGGACAAAGTATACACCGACACCATAAAGGGGCAGGAGCAAGATGAGAGTAATGCAAGCTAAAACAAGGTGTGGCAGGACAAATGGAGGTTTCTGGTTTGCTTAGGGAAAATGCTGCATGTAATGATAGCTCAAAGCTTGAAGCCAGGTCATGTGGCCCCTGCCCATAATCCCAGCACTTAGGAGGCTGAGGAAGGAGGATTGTCCTGAGTTTGAAGCCAGCCTGGAATACATAGCATGTCCAGGCCATTTTGGGCTATTTTCTGAAATCCTGACTCAAAAGCAAGCAAAACCCAAAATTGAAGCCCTTGTGAGGTAGGCAAGCATAGAGAGAGCTTACCAACCTGGGCCTGCAGTTGGCTTGGCCTAGACCTGCACCCTTCCTTTAACAATGTGCCTGGCAACCGCCTGGCAACCTAAGATGCCCACCTTCATCAAGCTGCAGGTACACCATATTCCAACAATGGAATACATTTCTCTTCTTCTAGCTTCAAAAATACCCCTTTTCTGGTCAGTTTCCACTCAAGTGTGTTCCCAGGCTTATGTGAGATCGACAGGCCAGAAGGGAAGTTATCTGAACTGTTTTGGGGGTACACACATAGTAAGGTAAACTGTCTTAGAGTGAACTTTAGGGAAAAACTCTTTTTTACCAGCTTGTACCTATGCATAATTGGGTGTGCATCATGGGAACAGACATGTACTGAAAGCAAAAGCTTACATAATCCAATACGCTTGTCAATCAAAACAGAACTACCTGTGGTACACATCTTAGCAACCAAACATCTTCTGTTCTTCCTTCAGCCCATAAAGGAAGTACCCAGACAATAACCTGGTAAAGAAACAATAACAGTAAAGTTAAATAAATAAGGTTTTATGGGGTTGGAGAGATGGCTTGATGGTTAAGAGCACTGACTACTCTTCCAGGAGTCCTGAGTTCAATTCCCAGCAACCACATGGTGGCTCACAACCATCTGTAATGGGATTTGATGCCCTCTTCTCATCTATCAGAAGATAGCTACAGTGTGCTCATATAATTAAAATAAATAAGTCTTTTTTAAAAAATGAAATAAAGAGAAAAAAAAAAAGAAAGGTTTTATGATCCAAAAAGCCAGGTACTGAATTTGAATGTTCGAAGTTAGAATCTGGGCAGTATTATGTTTCTCCTGCTCTCTGCCTCCTTGAGCTCTGTGAGTTCAAGGCCAGCCTGGTGCACATAGTGAGTTCCAGGCCACCTTATGCTACAACTTTTATACAAATGTTCTCTTATACCTATTAAGCTTTTTTCCACTTAGAAATTGCAATCTTTTCCTAGGTCATAATATAAACTCTTTGTTTGTTTGTTTGTTTTTTGTTTGTTTGTTTTTTGTTTTTTGAGACAGGGTTTCTCTGTGTAGCCCTGGCTGTCCTGGAACTCACTCTGTAGACCAGGCTGGTCTCGAACTCAGAAATCCGCCTGCCTCTGCTTCCCAAGTGCTGGGATTAAAGGCGTGTGCCACCACGCCCGGCTAATATAAACTCTTATTCTTACCGACTATCTAATAATCAATTATGTAGCTGTATCATACATTGTCTCATGAGACATTTGAATACTTTTCAGCTTTCATAGTTGCTATTTTGGTATTTCAAGCAGACCATTTCAAATCACAAAGAAATAGCAGAAACCCACAAATTGAAGTTTGTTCTATATGATCACTGGCCTGAACACCTCAAAAAAGACTTGAAAAACTGAGAGAGGCTTAGGATCTGTTTGAAATAAATAGTGACAAAGGGACAGCATAACTCAAAGGAATGCTCAACTCGGAACTACACCCCAACTAGAAAATAACCTTTCGCTATAAGGACATTTTAGAAAGTATAGGTGGGCTGGGAGTGGTGGCGCATGCCTTTAATCCCAGCACTTGGGAGGCAGAGACAGGCGAATTTCTGAGTTCGAGGCCAGCCTGGTCTACAGAGTGAGTTCCAGGAAAGCCAGGGCTGCAGAGAAACCTTGTCTTGAAAAACCAAAAAAAAAAAAAAAAAAAAAAAAGTATAGGTGGAAGGTAAATATGGAATGAACACACCACATAGTATGTCAATGTTAATTTCTTTTTTAAAAGAAATTATTTATTTTATATGAATACACTGTCACTGTCTTTAGACACATGAGAAGAGGGTATCAGATCCCCTTAGAGATAGTTATGAGCCACCATGTTCATGGGAATTGAACTCAGGACCTCTGGGAAAGCAATCAGTGCTCTTAACTGCTGAGCCATCTCTCCAGCCCCTATGTTAATTTCTTGATTGTAATCATTGTCCTGTAATTACGTAAGAGAATATCCTTGGTCTAGGGCTATAACTCAGTAGTAGAACTCTTGCCTAGCATGGAAAAGCCCTAGGATCCATCGTTAGCACTGCAAAAAGAAAACATACTGTGTTTAGGGAGATGGTTCAGCAGGTAAAGGGCTTGCTGCCAAGCCTGACGATCTGAGATTGTTTCTTTTTCTTTTTCTTTTTTGGTTTTGGTTTTGGTTTTGGTTTTTTGAGACAGGGTTTCTGTGTGTAACCCTGTCTGTCCTGGAACTCACTTTGTAGACCAGGCTGGCCTCGAACTCAAAAATCCACCTGCCTCTGCCTCCCAAGTGCTGGGATTAAAGGCGTGTGCCACCAAGCCCGGCTGAGATTATTTCTTAAAACCTATATAGTAGAAGGAGAAACCTTATTCCCAGTAGTTGTCCTCTGGGCTCCATACATGCAGTGTGATAGTCTCCATTGTGTCTCTCTCTATGTGTCCTGTGCTCTCACAATCTCTTCTTTCTCTCTGTTTCTCTTTGTGTGTGTGTGCGCGCGCACGCGCGTGTGTCTTACTCTCATGCTCTGTCTTGCAGTTTGTTTTTTTGTGGGAGTGAGTTTCTTTAAAAAAAAAAAAACAAAACTCTTATTGATTCTTTGCAAGTTTCACATCATGCACCCCAGTCCCATTCATCTTCCTGTCTCTTCATATCTGTCCTCTGCCCTTGAACCTCCTCTTAGAAAATAAAACACACACACACACACACAGAGAGAGAGAGAGAGAGAGAGAGAGAGAGAGAGAGAGCATCTTGTTCTGGAAGCTGTACACTGTGTCCCACAGCATACCCCTCTGTCCACACATCTTCACTAGCTAATGTTCACTGCAATGAGTCATTGGTCTGGTTTGAGATCTCTGGCTTCTGTGACACCATCAGTGTTGGATCCTTACCAGGACTCCTCTGGGTTCTCCTGTTGTTGCCCTATGTCATGGAGATCCTGCAGCTTTGAATCAGCAGCACTGGCCCTTTGAAGTGCCCCAATAGTTCACAACTGTTGTAGATTTTGGGCTGGGCCATCTCAAATGCCTGGATCTGAGCCAGGGTGATAACTGAGCTGGGCAGCCCGCTGCCTCTCTCTTATCTGTACCACCAGAGCTAACTCTGGCACTGTTCTTGCTAGGCTACCAAATGCCACAATAAGCAGTAGGCAGGGTTAGTTCTGCTCTCCTCCCTTGGGACTGGAGCCAGCAAGTGGGTGGGTCAGCTCTCTTCCTCTCACACCCTTGGGGCTGGTTCACTCATGACTTCGAGATCAGAGACTTCTCCACTGTATTGTCCAGGGGAGGTGTGAGGCTGGCTCTCCCAACAGTGAGGGACAAGGCCAGCTCTTCATCTCTCATCATCTAGAAGCCAGCTGTCCCATGCTCATACCCAAGGGACCACAGGACCATCCAATCTGTGCTCCCCCAACCAGGGTCAGCTCTTTTGTTCTGCCTAGGCAAGGCTCAGGGCCTGCTCTCCTGGATGCTACAAGTGGCAAGGGGCAGGGCCATCTTCTCTTGTTTTTTTGAAACAGAGTTTCTCTGTGTAAACACCCCTGGCTGACCTGGAACTCAATTTGTAGAACACACACACGGGGGTGGGGATAAAGGAAGGGAGGGAATGAGAAATGTAAGAAATTTATAAAAGAATACTGTCCTTAGAAAACACATATCCAGGGTTTAGGAACAAAGGGAGCACTTTTTTTAAAAAAACAACTTTTCTGTGATTTTTAAATCTTTCACAAAGTTGAATATACTAGCCAAAACAGCAATTTTTCTCCAGAGACTCTGAAGAAGGTAAAACCTAGGGACAGCAAACTCTAGAAAGAGGAGCAATCCTGAGAAAGACTATTTAACTGAGAAACCACATCTGAGTGGCCTTGGCTCCTGCTTCACAGTAGGGTTGATGCTATTTTCCCCTCCTGTGACTCACACTATTATTAGAGCTCTCTCAGGATTTTTTCTTTCTTTTTCTCCCAGATGTTGTCTTTAAGCCAGAATTTGTTGCTGAGTCTGTGGTAGAGTGTTTCCCTAGCATCTTCAAGGCCCTGGGTCCCATCCCAAGCATCTCCCCAGATGCCTTATATGGGCTTTTCCAGGCATGGTGGTTTATTCCTACAATCCCAGTATTTGGGAGGCGAGGCAGGAAGAGTGCTATGACTGCTAGACAGGCTTGGGCTCCATTGTGAGTTCCAGGACAGCATGGGCTAAAGTGTATGATCCTCTTTCAAAACACAATTTAGGTTGGTAGTGGCAATGCACACTTTTAATTCTGGCACTCAAATCTCTCCCAACAAGTGGATCTCTGTGCATTTGAGGCAAGCCTGTTTTACAAGTGAGTTCCAGGACAGCCAAGGCTATACAGAGAAACCCTGTCTTAAAACCACACACATACACACAAACACACACACACACACACACAGAGAGGGGGGGTATGTTGGATATCCTGTTTCATGTTTAATGTCAACCTGACACCATATAGAGTCACTTGAGAGTAGGGATTGTGAAATGAAGAACTGACTCAATCTATTTGGTCTGTGGCCATGATTGTGAGGAATTACTAATTAAAGTGGGAGGGACCAGCCTACTTTGGGCAGTACCATTCTTGGACAGGTGGGACATGGGGTATAAAGGAAAGCTAGCATTGGCTAGACATGGTGGCATATGCCTTTAATCCCAGCAGTCAAATCGCAGGGGCAGGCAGATGTCTGTGAGTTTGACACTAGCCTGGTCTACATATAGTGAGTTGCAGGACAGCAGAGATACATAGTTAAAACCTGTCTCAAAAAAAAAAAAAAAAAAAAAAAAAAGAGCTGGGCGTTGGTAGCACACGCCTTTAATCCCAGCACTTGGGAGGCAGAGGCAGGCAGATTTCTGAGTTCAAGGCCAGCCTGGTCTACAGAGTGAGTTCCAGGACAGCCAGGGCTACACAGAGAAACCCTGTCTCAAAAAAAAAAAACAAAAAAAAAAAAAACAAAAAACAAAAAACAAAAAAAAAAGAAAGAAAGAAAAGAAAAAGAAGAAGCAAAAAAGAAAAAAGAAAAAGAAAAAAGAAAGTAAAGAAAGCTAACATTGGGGCTGAAGAGAAGGCTGGGTGGTTAAAAGTACTGGCTGTACTTCCAGAGGACCTGGGTTCTAATTCCAGTACATGATAGCTCATAGCCACCTGTAACTCCAGTTGCAAGGGTTCAATATCCTCTTCTGGCCTTGATGGATATTATATACATGTGGTACAAAGACATGTAGGCAGTCAAAACACGCATGCACATTTAAAAAATTAAAAAGTTTCCAAAAAGATAGTGTGATAGTGTTTTCTAAAGCAAACAAATCCTAAAACAAAACAAACAACAACCAAAAGAGAGCAAGCCAATGATCAGGTTCCTACCTCGAGTTCTGCTCTGACTCCCCTCCATGATGAATTGTGGCAACAGTGGACCACATTGTAATCCCAGCATTTGGGAAGCCTAAGGCAGGACTATTAGCACAAGGTTGAGGCCAACCTTAGCTAGATGCTCAAGTCCAAACCAGCCTAAAACAGTGAAATTTTTTAAAGATGTACTTTGGAGATCAGAAACACTGTTTAGAGGGTAAAGCTGCCTGATGCCAGGCCTCACGACTTGAGTTTGGGACCCAGGTGGAAGGAAAGAACCAAGTTCTGCAAACTGTCCTCTGACTTCCATAAGCAGGCCACGGTACACACATGTACAGATACATACATGTGCACACATAGATAAACAAACGAGGGGGCTGGAGAGATGGCTCAGTGATTAAACTGACTGCTCTTCCAGAGGTCCTGAGTTCAATTCCCAGCAATCTCATGACTTTTCATAACCATCTGTAATGGGATCTGATGCCCTCTTTTGGTGTATCTGAAGACAGCTACAGTGTACTTGTATATACAATAAATAAATCTTTAAAAAATAAACACACAAATAAATGTATAAACAAATAAATGTAGTTACAATTATTTTTACAAGTGAAAAGCAAACAATGTAATATTTAAAATGTTCATGGTTGGCCTAGAGAGATGGCTCAGGGGTAGGAACAATGACTGTTTTTTCAGAGGTCCTGAGTTCAATTTTCACCAACCACATGGTGGCTCACAACCATCTTGTAAAGTGATCAGATGCCCTCTTCTGCTATGTCTGAAGACAGCTACAATGTACTCATATACATAAAATAAATATTTCTTAAGAAAGAGTCCATGGTTGCACATGTCAATAATCCCAGTATGAAGAAACCAAAGATTAAAGGATCTCAAATTTTAGGCTATCTTGAACTACATAACAAGAACACAAGTAACCTTTTCTTTAAGAGCACCCCACCCACAAGTCAGTCAGATTACTTTAATAACATACCAACCAAGGAACAAGTCACACTTTTTGGTTTAGAGATTGAGATGAGTGTTCCATTGGTAATGGATTTTTTGAGACAATATAGGCATCTCAATTGGTACCGAGAAGCTAGGGTATAGCTCAGGGGTGCTTCCGGAGTCATCCCCACCAGCATGAAAACAAACTATGAACACTAATAACCTGACAGCTTGTATTAAACTGATGATCAGAGGGGAAGCACAAAGACAAGGGGCTTCCTATGTCCACTGAAAAGTATAGAAGCAATTCCATTAAGGTTCTCAAAGAAATCTGCATTAGTTTCCTCTAGTCCATCTCTTTAGTTCATAGTTTGTTTTTTTAGATACATTGCAGTCTGCCTTCATGAATCCATCTGCCTCTGAGATAAAATAGTCCTGGAAATCCCTAGTCCCGAGGCTTGTCAGCTTTATGCAACTGGTAATATCACCTTACCCTGAAAGGGCTATCTCTGCCACAGTCCTCTAGCAGGTCTCTGAGACTGCTCTGACATCCCTTCTAGAAGCCCAGGATGAGCCAAACTTAATATAGTCAGGTGTGGTGGTGCATAGCTATAATCCCAGCACTCAGAGGCTGATGCAGGACGATTTCAAGTTTGAGTATAAGCCAGCCAGATCCTATCTAAAACAAATGAACTAATGGAAGAGCTATGCAATAAGCAAAAAGTACTATGCAATGATAAAGTTCTGCATGTGCACAGTCTAGTGTAGTACCATAAGCAACACTTGAAATGCTTCTAATAGGGACTTTTTCCTGGAGTCTCTTGCTGGCAATGGAGAGTCCCCCTTCCTACTGACACCCTTTTTATAAGCTGTGCCCCACAGTTCTGATGACTTGTCTCACAGCCATGTCTACATATGTGCGCTACCTGGCTGTTTTCATCTCTGTACAATTGTTGTAAGTACTGCAGGAAAGGTGGAGAGAAACAGAGCTTTTCTATCCCCAGTTCTGGCCAAGCTCTGGCAATAATCCATTTCCCTTTACCAATTCTCATTTTCTTTTGATATGGATGGATGCATGCTACAGACTCCCATTCCCATCTTCTTGTCACTGAGGATTTTATTTAATTTAAATATTTAATTCATGGGGCTGAAGAGATGGCTTAGTAGTTAAGAATATTTGCTGTCCTTATAGAGGTTCCAGAATTTGTTCCTAGCAGCTACATCATGGCTCACAACCATCCATAGATATGTATGTGGTAAACACACATACATGCAGGCAAAACACTCATATACATAAATAAATGAATTCATCTAAATGAAATGCATTTATTATTATGACTGTATATGTGTATGTGTATTTATATGTGAGAGATCGATGTGTGTGTGAGAGAGAGAGAAAGAAGGAGGGAGGGAGAGAGAGAGGGAGAGAGGGAGAGAGAGAGAGAGAGAGAGAGAGAGAAGTGTGCATGTGCATGTGTACTGTACTGGCTGGTTTTGTGTGTCAACTTGACACAAGGTAGAGTTATCACAGAGAAAGGAGCCTCCCTTAGGGAAATGCCTCCATTAGATCCAACTGTAAGGCATTTTCTCAATTAGTGATCAAGGGGGGAAGGGCCCCTTGTGGGTGGTGCCATCTCTGGGCTGATAGTCCTGGGTTCTATAAGAGAACAGGCTGAGTAAGCCAGTGGAAGCAAGACAGTAAGTAACATCCCTCCATGGCCTCTGCATCAATTCCTGCTTCCTGACCTGCTTGAATTCCAGTCGTGACTTCCTTGGTGATGAACAGCAATGTGAAAGTGTAAGCTGAATAAACCCTTTCCTCCCCAACTTGCATCTTGGTCATGATGTTTTGTGCAGGAATAGAAACCCTGACTAAGACCTGTGCCATGACAGCTATGTGGAGGTCAGAGAACAACTTTCAGGGGCTGGTTCTCTCCTTTCACTGTGGATTCTGGGCGTTGGACGCAGGTCATTATGCTTGTATGGCAAGCACATTCACCAACTGCTATCACCATGGCTCTACATTTTAAATGAGTTTTAATTAATTCAGACCTACGTTTATGAAATTGTCACCTGCAGTTGGTGTCTTCTATACTGGATGGTGTGGCTCTATCTCATTTGCAGCAGGGATCTTTAGGCAGTTGTGAGGGAAACAATAGTGAGCACCTGTGAAGTGACCAAATCATTATGGCTTGTTCATTAATAATGGCCAAATGAAGGAATTCTCTGCTGAGGAACAGAGCCGGAGATGGTGCCACCTGTTACTATCGAGCCTGTGACAACCACGTGGTTAAGAGCATATTTTGAAAGAACAGGTTATGACCAGAGAGGCCTCATACACATGTCCAGGATGTGAAAATCCGTCCTTGTCATATACATCCTAGCCACAGTTTGCCCCTTTGTATTTTTCAGACACTAAAGGGATTGTAAATATAGCCAGAAAATCTTTAGAGGTGGACAGTTTTAAAAGTCACCTTGGAAGCCATTTACATGGGAATTTGAGTTTGGCACTGCCTGGCAGGAAAAGATATAATTTCATTACAAAAACACTTTACCTATTTAAAAGTAACCTACTGTGAGTCAAGCTTCTTACTCACTTCAGTACATTTGATGGGGAGCTTGAGAGATGGCTCAGTGGTTAAGAGCACAGCCTGTTCTTTCAGAGGACCTGGGGTCAATTGCCAGCCCCCACATGCTGGCTCACAATTGCCTATACCTCCAGTTCCAGGTAATCTGAAGTCCTTTTCTGGCTTCTGTGGGTATCAGGTGCCTACATGGTACATAGACATACATGTAAAGTAAAACACAAAATAATAAAAACCAAACGATATAAATAATTGAAATTATAAATTAATAATAAATAAAATTATAATGAGTAAATAATACAATCATTTTAAAATAAAAACACAAACTAATTTTTTTTCTGAGACAGGGTTTCTCTGTGTACTTGAACTCACTCTGTAGACCAGGCTGTCCTCGAACTCAGAAATCCGCCTGCCTCTGCCTCCCAAGTGCTGGGATTAAAGGCGTGCACCACCAATGCCCGGCTACAAACTAATTTTTTAAGAATTATTTTACTTATATGACTACACCATAGCTGTCTTCTTCAGACACACCAGAAAAGGGCATCAGATCCCATTCCAGATAGTTGTGAGCCACCATGTGGTTTCTGGGAATTGAACTCATGACCTCTGGAAGAGCAACCAGTTCTCTTAACTGCTCAGCCATCTCTCAAGCCCAAACATTAGCTAATTTTGTTACACTTAGTGCATGTGGGTGTACTTGTGCCACTGTACATGTGTGGAGATCAGAGAACAATTCAGAGGAATTGGTTCTCTCCTTCCACTGCATGGATCTGGAGGGTGGAACTCAGGTTACCAGGCTTGGTGGGAAATTCCCTTACCATATGAGCCATCTTCCTAGCCATTCTTTGTCTTCTATTTTATTTTTATTTATTTTTCTTTATGTTTGTATCTCCCACCCTGTACAAAAATCTATTTAAAATGGATAAAAGACCTTAATATAAAACCCTAAACACTGAAACTACTCAAGGAAAACACTTTTAAGATATGGGAAAGAATTTTCAGGAAATGTTACAATAACCCAGTAAGTAATGCCAAACAAGGCTGGGCAGTGGTGGTGCACGCCTTTAATCTCAGCACTTGGGAACTTAGGAAGCAGAGGCAGGCGGATTTCTGAGTTCCAGGACAGCCAGGGCTACAGAGAAACCCTGTCTCGAAAAAAAAAACAAAAACAAAAACAAAACAAAAAATAATGCCAAATAATCCAAAACCTACCGCATTGCAAGGAAAACACTGAACATAGAGGAGACATCCTACAAAATGGGCGAAAATCTTTGCCAGCTACATGTTAGAGGTATAATATCTAAAACATAGGAAGAATGCCTTTTCATTGTCTTCACACTCTTTGTCTACACTGTGAATCTAAACTATAAAACGTTTGCAATATGCTATTGCATACATTAAGTATATATGATGTTCTCAGGCCTCCAATATATACAGCAGAGACTACCTGGCCTGGCCTCAGTGAGAGAAGAAGCACCTAATCTTTGAGAGACATGAGGCCCCAAGGGAGTGGGGAGGACTTGCAGGAGTGGGAGGGACAACCTCTTAGATACAGGGGGGGAGGAGGAATGGGATGAGGAACTGTGGGAGGGTGGACTGGGAGTGGGGTAATGACTGGGCTGTAAAAATAATAATAATAATAATAATAATAATGATAATATATGATATAGGGCCAGATATGGTGGTTCATACCATCAATCCCAGCACTTGGGAGGCAGAGGTATGCAGATCTCTGAGTTTGAGCCCAGCCTGGTCTACAGAGCAAGTTCTAGGACACCAGGGTTACATTGAGAAATCTTGCCTCAAAAAAACAAAAAGAAGATCAAGACATGATGTAGGGCTGAAGAGATGACTCAAAGGCTGTGAGCACAAACTACTGCTGAAGAAGATCCAAGTTTAGCTCCCAGGGATCACATCGGACAACACAGCTGCCTATAATCCCAGTTCACAGGCATCTGACACCTCTGATTTAATTACATAAACAACTAAAAATAAAAAACCATCTTTCTTTAAAAATTATTTATGAGTACACTGTAGTGCCTTCAGACACACCAGAAGAGGGCATTGGATCCCATTACAGATGGTTGTGAGCCACCATGTGGTTGCTGGGAATTGAACTCAGGACCTCTGGAAGAACAGTCAGTGCTCTTAACCACTGAGCCATCTCTCCAGCCCTGTTTGGTTGGTTTTTGAAACAAGGTTTTTCTGTGTAGCCCTGGCTGTCCTAGAACTTGCTCTCTAGACCAGGTGACCCTGGAACTCAGAGATCTACCTGCCTCTGCCTCCTGAGTGCTAGGATTAAAGGTGTGCACCACCACTGCCAGGCTACTATGAAAAATAAAATGGTACATGAGCCAGGTTTGGTAGCTCACACCTGCACTCCTAGCACTCAGAAGGAGGATTGTTGCAAGTCTGAGGCGAGCTTAGGTTGGTTACACAGTAAATCCTGGGCTACATAGCAAAAGCTTGTCTCAAAAGGCATGTTATCATAGCTAATGTTTCTTCTATTGTAGTGATAAAGTTGGAACCTAGGACCTTGTAAATGCTCAGTACTGACCTACCCCTTGAGCTCCTAGTTAATTATGCCTACTGTCCTGCTCTATTGTTTTTGCTTGTGATGCGCCAACATTTGGGTCATGAGATGAAGAAGCGAGCCTTTGGTAATAGTAATAATCTAGGTGAACTGGGAAGATGAGCGGAGCATGAGGTACCATAACTCAAGTTCATCCTAGCCTACAATTTTAAAAATTTATATGTTTGAAAATGTAAATAGGGGTTTTGCCTGCATGTATGTCTGTGTTCTATATGTGTGAAGTGTTCTTGGAGCGCAGAAGAGAGGTTTGGATTCCATGGAACTTAAGTTACAGATGATGATATAGATATTGCGAATCAAACCTGTAGCCCCTGTAAGAGTGTTTTTAACCACTGAGCAATCTCGTCAGCCCCATAGTTTGTACTCTTACTTAACATTGCACAATGTATGCTTGTGGCCAGACATGTGAGAAAATCCCCACATACCTAGAAAGTCTGCAAAAGGTAACATTGGGATGCCCTGTAACTGGAAAAAGCAACTGACCTCACAGATCTCAGAGGGTAGAGAGATCAGTAACTACAGGTTAGAGATAGCATCAGAGCCTACAGGTTGAGGGCTCTGTCTTACAAGACTCTTTCCCACTTCAGGTGCCCATTACATGTTCCAGGCTGTGATTTGTACTTCTGACCAACCAGCAATTAAACAGAGGTTCTCATGATACCCTCCTCAGATTCAGTTCTTATTAGAACAGTTGTAGTCCCGGGAAACCCTTAATGCTTAGCAGTGTACTCTAAAGACTATTTAAAAAGATGCAGATAAACACCCGCGTGGATGAGAAGTAGGGTGGGGTATGGGTGGGGTCATGGAGTGCTCATGCTGTCTCTCATAACACTATTCCCCTAGGATGACCATGTGTTCAGCATCCCAGAAAACGCATGACATCTTATTGTTCAAGAGTCTTTAGTTTTATTTTTGAGATTACAATATAATTACATTGCTCCCTCCAAACCTTCCCATACACACCTCACAACTCTCCTTCAAATTCATGACCTTGTTTTCACTAATTGTTATTGATTGCTTGTGTGTGTGTGTAGAAAACATATATATATCCTCCTAAATCTGTATAACGTTACTTGCATATGTTTTTTCAGGGCTGACCTTTTTTTTTTTTTTTAAAGATTTATTTATTTATTTATTTATTTATTTATTTATTTATTATATGTAAGTACACTGTAGCTGTCTTCAGATGCACCAGAAGAGGGCATCAGATCTCATTACAGATGGTTGTGAGCCACCATGTGGTTGCTGGGATTTGAACTTCGGACCTTCAGAAGAGCAGTCGGGTGCTCTTACCCACTGAGCCATCTCACCAGCCCCCAGGGCTGACCTTTTGGCACTACACAAAGAACTGGTGTGGTCTTCCCTCACCACCTTTCCTGCTCCCAGTTTTCCTCTGTTTCCTATACTCCTTTCTGTAGGGCTGAAGCCTCATGGGATTTTCCCCATCCACTTTGGCATGTCTCTTGGTGTTGTCCATGTGTATGTAGCTCTAGCATGGGCAGTCATGCTGCTGAGAATTTATGGAGCTTGCTTTTGGCATTAACTAGGAGACATAACCTCATAGCAATCTCCTTGATCAGTTCACGGGTCTTTTATGGAGCTGGATTCCCCCGAATCCCAGATGTCATATGTGCAATTCAAATTCCAGTCCTCTAGTCACTTAATCTTCCTGTGACAAGCCCAAGGTTACCTCAGACCTATTTGTAAGTCATCTATTAACAGCCTCTACTGGAATCAAAGGCTGCTGGTGATGTAGCTCAGTGGCAGAGTGCTTGTCTAGAATGTCCTGAGCCTGATCCCCAGCATCATAGACAAAAGAAAACGAACTTCCAGCCTTTGGCAGAGAGCCCCACTTGCCATCCCCTCCTATTTTAATTTGAAGATGACTAATCTCAGCCTATCTAGAAGCAGTAAGTATTTCTTCTTTGGGAATGCACCTCTTACTATGGAACACTGTGAAGACTAACCATTACAACAATATTTCTGGTACTTACTAGAACACATGGAATTTAATCACCTGGTAACATCAGACTAACCCAACTGAAAGGGAAATCTGCAGGCAGTTAGCCAGAAATACCTAGGTCATGACAGGCTGAGTCTGAAGAACTCTTGAATGGCAACAAAGAATAAGAAAATAAGTAAAGATAAACCAGGCCTGGTGGATTCTTGCACTGTGTAGGTAGAGGCAGCGGCAGGTGGGTCTCTCTGAATCCAAGGCCAGCATGTTATACACAGGTAATTCTAAGCCAGTCAGAGATACATAGTGAGGCCATGTCTCCAAAACAAGCAAACAAACAAAAACAGAAAAAAGGAAAGATAACATGTGTCCTTGGATTGGACCCTAGTCCAGAAACACAGGGCAAAAATGGATCTTCTGGTCAAAGACTCCTCACCTCTGGGTCTGGATAAAAAGAGGGTAGGAAGCAGTTAAGATATGTTTGGAGTGCAATTTATGTAGTTCATCCACTGAGCCCATCTGAGAATTAGTAGCCAGGCATGGTGTCACTTGCCTGTGATTAAGGCTCTTGGCAGATGAAGGCAGGATCAGGAGTTAAAGGTCATCCTTAGCCACAAAAAGAGTTCCAGGTGAGCTGAGTTGTCTGACACCCTGTCTCTAACACACCTCCTCTAAACAAGTACAGGTAGTGAGGGTGGAATGAAATCAAATTACTGGAGAAACTTATATTCGGAATATAAGAGAGGGAGCTGATCAAGGGCTTTTAAAGGATTGCAGAAAGGTGCTGCTGCCCAAAGGATAGCTATGCAGTGCCCACTAAGTCCCCGCTAAATACTTAGATTCTTCTTGTTCAATTTCTACGTCAAGTTTCTCTGCTCATTATGAAAAGTGATGCAATACTTTAAATGAGTACCTCTAGTAAATCACTGGACTTCACAGATAGCTCAAGCAAGCTGGACATTTCAACTAGAAAATCAGTTAGTTCTATTAGTTAAGATTTTCCATAGAAACAGCCAGTCTGTCTACATATATCTCTCCAGATATTTATGTGGAGAGAGAGGAGGTAAGGGGTAGAGATTTTTTTTTTAATTTGGCTTACATGATTGTGAAGGCCCTGTTCAATCCCAATTTGATAGAAGTAATTGCAGTAGGTTGGAGACTCGGGGGAAAGCTGACATTCTAATTACAAGGCAGTCTGCAGGAAGAATACCTTCTCACTCAAGGGAGGTCGATCTTTGCTCTCTCATGGCCATCAGCTGAGGAGATGTAGACTAATGAGGGTCACTTAAAAAATTCCAACATTATGAGTTAGAATCCTTGTCGAGCAAGCATAAGGACCAGAGCTTAGATTCACGTGATCTCCTGTTTGTAACTGGAAGGCTTGTGGACGCAGGGAGAAGGGGAAGACAGTAGATGGGCCAGCATGGAACTGGGCAGGACTAGGTGGAGACAGAAGAATTATGCGGCTGTCCAGGTGCCAGACTGCTCCATGATCAGTAAGAGATTCTGTCTTAAACAAGGAATAAAGTAGAGAATGACAGAGCCTTCTCTAGCCCCCATGCTCACAGGCACACATATTGAATATGTACAGATACATCACACACACACACACACACACACACACACACACACACACACACACACACGTTCCCAAGCGCACACACAGAACTAAAAACTTTTTTTTTAAAAAAAATCAATGTTAAGAATAAGTGTTTTGTGTAATATTTCTTGTGGAAATATATACGTATATACATCTTTTCTTTTTCTTTTTTGAGATAGAGTCTTCTGTAGCCCAGCCTGCCCTCAAATGTGCTGTCACCAAGACCGGCCTCTATCCTCTTGCTTCAGCCTCCTAAGTGCTGGGATTAGAAGTGTGAGCTATCACAGCCAACTCCAGAAATTTGAAGGACTATTTTGGAATCCAGCATGGCTTTGGTAGGGACAGAATGACAAGGTTCCTGTGCCTGGGACAGAGCAAGCTGGAGTAGGCCTCCACGGATGTCAATGGCTGTTATGGGCATAAGGCTTGTTTGTATAATAATGTAAATATTTTCACATGTTCCTCTGAAGAATGTCCTCCCTGTTAATATTTAGTCAGACAGCATTAGTTCAAGAGGTGAAGGTGTGACTAATGTCTCAGCAAAATGGTACATCCTGGGGCCTTCAGGACAGCCTTTAAGACTGTGGAAAAGAACTCTAAAAAATGAGTTTGAAAATATATAATTCCTCAACTATGCGAAAAATAAAGATGAAATATGAATTGTATAAAGAGATTCACAGATCTAAAGGAACAGAGGCAGCTCCACTATGAGTCAGATTGTCAGAAAGATACAAAGACAGGCAGATACAAAGGCAGGCAGGCAGATTCTGGGTTCAAGGTCAGCCTGAAAATTTAGGGCCAGGCATGATCGGAATGGTAATTCCAGGGTGGGGTCCCACCCAGCTATCTTATTATCTATGTTTATGCTTGCTTGCAGTCCCTTCCCAAGAGACAAGGGGTAAGGTAATCAGCTAATGCTGATTCATAGGGTGGTCACAAGTGAACCAGGAATAAATCATAAAACATGGGCTTTTGGTCTGCAGGAGATGAGCTAGCAAAAGGCAATAGCAGTTCTTTTTAGAATTTTTCTCTAGTGAGAACTCAGCTGTCTGGAGATCTCTGGAGAGCGAACACAGCTCTTCAATTTTTTTTTCTAACAGACTTTCTTGTTTTAGTCACAAAATCCATGGAGAGAGCATAGCTCTTTTAGAAATTTTCATAGTGTTTTAAGAACTTTTTCTAATAGGTCAGAAATCCCAAGAATTACTTAGAGAGTGGATATAGCTCTTTTAGAAGGCTCTCTAGCTGCTATCCAGAGAAGGCTGTCTGAAGGATTTTTAGAATTCTAAATGTCTGAAGGCACTTTTAGAATTTTTTTCTGGCTTTCTGATTTTGATCGGAAAACCCAAGAATTATTATTATTATTATTATTATTATTATTATTTGGTTTTTCGAGACAGGGTTTCTCTGTGTAGCCCTGGCTGTCCTGGAACTCTCTTTGTAGACCAGGCTGGCCTCGAACTCAGAAATCTGCCTGTCTCTGCCTCCAAGAATTATTTTTAGAATTTTTTTCTAATAGGATTTCTGATTTGGTCAGACAATCCAAGATTTTTTTTATAGTAGCTTTTCTGACTTTGGTCTAAAAACACATGGGCTCTCCACAGAGCTTTTAGAATATTTACTAGGAGAGAGAGCTATCTGTCTTGAACAGAAAACTAGCTGTCTCAACCAAAAAGTTTTTAGAATACTAGGAAAAAGCTGTCTAGAGCAGAGCAGAACACACACGCGTGCGCGCGCGCGCGCGCGCACACACACACACACACACGCACACACACAAACACACACAGAGAGAGAGAGAGAGAGAGAGAGAGAGAGAGAGAGAGAACAGTAGAGGAAAGTCATCTCAACAGAACATAGATCCAAGTTGGGGAGGAAAGGGTTTATTCAGCTTACACTTCCACTTTGCTGTTCAGCCTGCTCTCTCTCTCTCTCTCTCTCTCTCTCTCTCTCTCTCACTCTCTCTCTCTCTCTCTGGTTTTTCGAGACAGGGTTTCTCTGTGTAGCCCTGGCCGTCCTGGAACTCACTCTGTAGACCAGGCTGGCCTCGAACTCAGAAATCCACCTGCCTCTGCCTCCTGGGATTAAAGGCGTGCACTACCACTGCCTGGCTAGCCTGCTCTCTCTTATAGAACCAAGACTACCAGCCCAGAGATGGCATCAGCCACAAGGGGACCTCCCCTCTTGATCACTAATTGAGAAAATGCCTTGCAGCTGGATTTCGTGGAGGCACTTCCCCAACTGAAGCACCTTTCTCTGTGATAACTCCAGCCTGTGTCAAGTTGACACAAAACTAGCCAGTACAATAACTATTCAAACAAAGGCAGAAGTTGAGGTGGTATTTTTTTCTTCTGCAGTGCCTTAGAGTGACTGCCAAATTTGGCACCTGTTCGGCATGTGTTAGGAATGGACTCCAGATCCAAGGTAGAGAAATTTTGGGATCCATTTGACTGTATATGATAACATTTTTTTTCAGTAATATCATGTAAGAATTAGTAATAGTCACTTTCCCGAACTCATATTAAATTGGAAAACAAAACTCTAAATGTAATGTCTGATCTGAATAAAGTGCTTTGTAGATCAGCTTGTTTACTTTTCAAAAAACCATAACTTCTTTCATCTTGTACTGTGTGGGGTGTTTCCCACCATACAGTGAGGCAAGAAGGTTGCAAATTCCAGGCCAACTGAGACTAGAAAGCAAGACTCTCACTCAAAAGGAACAAAACTCCATGATCCATTGTTAAAGTCTAAGAAGATGAGGGCAGTGCTGGCAAAAGCCTTTAATCCCATCACCCAGCAGGAAGATCTTTGTGAGTTCAAAGCCAGTCCGGTCTAGGGAGAGAGTTTCAGGACAGCCAGAGCTACACAGAGAGACCCTGTCTCAGAAAACAACCAAAAGCAAACGAAACCAATAAAACAAACAAAAAAAACCCCACATCTACCATCAAATTTCTCATATTAGTATCCTTAATAAAAGCGTGGCCACTGACTATAGTCAAACATGGTAATGGGTGCTGGGTAGATACAAATGGAGATATTGACAGTAGCATTAGGGGCAAGCAACTGCTGGCTGCTTTTGAAAATAGAGGACGATTTTGTTTTCTGATTTCACATTGGATAGTCAGATGTCTATAATCCCAGTACTTGGGAGATGGAGACAAGAGGAACAGGGGTTCCAGGCCATACTCAGCAACAAAGTAAGTTTGTGGCCAGCTTGGGCTATAGAAGGACCTGTCTTAAAAAACAGACCTGTCTTAAAAAATATCTAATAGGTAAACAAAATATAAAACAAATTCCATGCAGGAAATTGTGGAGAAAAAAATAAATATGAATAACAGCCACAGTTCCCATACATTGTGTACTTTTATATTGTGTCCCATATGTATGCTCGCTCAAATGTATGTGTGCAATCCTTTAATTCCCCCATATTCCCATCAAGTACGGTTAATATGCTTACTTTATCTATTTATTTGTTTATTCATTCTTTTTTTGTTGTTGTTGTATAAGATTGAACCCAGAAGCCGGGCGCGGTGGCACACGCCTTTAATCCCAGCACTCGGGAGGCAGAGGCAGCCGGATTTCTGAGTTCAAGGCCAGCCTGGTCTACAAAGTGAGTTCCAGGACAGCCAGGGCTATACAGAGAAACCCTGTCTCAAAAAAAAACCAAAAAAAAAAAAAAAAAAGATTGAACCCAGAGCCTCTTAGAGCCCAAATGTACTACTGCTCTGCTCTCTTCCTGGCTCTTTTATTTTTTCAAACACTAGTCAGTCAGTTTGTTCGTTCGTTGGTTAGTTAGTTAGTTAGTTGTTTTTCAGCCAGGGTCTCACTTTGTAATGCAGGCTCGTCTGGAATTCACAGTTGTAATTCTCCTACCTCTGTAGTGCTGGGATTACACATATGTGTCGCCACACCTGACTAAAATCAACATGTAAGAAATGGCATCTTATTTGGTAATATATGAATCTCTATCAGCATTTCTTTTGTGTGTGTTGCAGTCATGTGCAAGATGTCTTTCTCCATCCCTATTCCACCTTAACAATTTTTATTTTGAAGCAAGATCTTAATTGTCTGGGTAGGTCGAATATGTATGTGATTCTCCTTTCTTGGTAGCTGGGCATAAAAGCCTTTTTTTTTTTTTTAAACCATACTTGGCTTAAAATGCTCATTTTATGTAAAGGCAAAAAGCATTTTAGGGTCTATTTCTCCTAAGGTTACTAAGTAGTTTATTTTTCCTTTTGGATTGGTACTCCACTTTGTAGACCAGACTGGCCTTGAACTCAGAAATCCGCCTGCCTCTGCCTCCTAAATGCTGGGATTAAAGGCGTGCGCCACCACCGCCCGGCTGGATCTCAAATCTTATGACTAAGTAAAAATTTGTGAAAGAACTGGGCCTAAATCTTGAGGAATCACATCATGATTTAGAGCTGTTTAGACTCATGAGGAGGGAGAAAAATGCGGAGTGATTATCTGGGAATCCTCTGGGAGACGACAGAGGGCCTGGGGGCTGCGGTATGGCCAGTACCATTTTCTTCAGAAAGAAAATTATCAGGCCCACCTAGTCAGATAAGAGTTCCGGAACTGCCTTTGGTGGCGCGCGCGCGGGAGAACGCCCAGCGGAGCCTCCGGGGACGGAGCCTGGGCGGGCCGAGAGGGCGGGCCGAGGGGCGGAGCCTGGCCGGCAGCGTTTCTGAGCCATTGCTGAGGCGGCGAGGGAGAGCGTTGGGCTTACCTCACTGCTTTCCGGAGCGGTAGCACCTCCTCCGCCGGCTTCCTCCTCAGACCGCTTTTTGCCGCGAGCCGACCGGTCCCGTCATGCCGACCCGCAGTCCCAGCGTCGTGGTGAGCCAAGGGGACTCCAGCAGAGCCCCACAGCCGGGCCCCATGCGCCCGGTGGCACAGTGACGCAGGCCGGAGCCCTGAGGCTCCCGAGGCCCGCTCTGGGCGCTGGGGCGGCCGGGACTCTTTGATGGCGGGGGCGGTCAGGGATTCCTGGAGTCTGGCTAGATGCCCCATGAGGGCGGCGGGCAGGACGGGATGGCGGGGTTCGGGGGTGGGGATGCCCCTCCAGTGAGCCCCGACAGAGAGAGAGGGCAGGCTGCGTGTGGACCAGGAAGGTGGCAATGGCGTTGGACTTGACATGTGCGGCCGGCGGACGCGCGCGGTGGCAAGCGGCGGAGGGCGGCTTCAGGAAGGATCAGGCGCGGGGAGGGCGGGGGAGCTCTCCTGGGAGAGGCCCAGCTCTACAAGTTTGGGGTTTGGCGGCCAGGGAACACCTCTAGAAGGAGCTTCGGTTCCCAAGACGACCGCATGAGAGGGCATGTTCAGGCCTGGACTTTGCCCCTAATTCTGCAGATGCCATAATTCATATTTGTGGGAATGCGCAATCACTCCGTTGAATCAGCGCTGCGGCCCAGGCAGTGAAAATCACGCCTATTTTCCACCTGAAGAGTGGAAAGGCGGCTCGTTTTTTGTTTTGTTTTGTTTTGTTTTTTTACCCCCCCATGGCCCAGAATAATGGGCTTTGGCTTCAGATACACTTGACTTGGGAGCCCATGCCCTTGGATGCTGTGGGAATTTAAAAAAAAAAAAAAGTATGGATTTGGTTGTTACGTTGGATGACTTTTTTCCACACTCATCTTCAGATATCCTGCCTTTTCTCCCATTGGCTCAATTTTTTCTAACCTGCCAAGCTCTGTCTCCCCTATCAATCCCAACGCCATAACCTTGCTGATCATGCTTGCTAGAACATCCCATAGCTCCTGCTTCTGATTAACGACTTTAGCCTGCTCTATTCTTATTCTTGCCTCTGGTACTCCTTAAATGTCATATTATGCTTTATATACTACAGATTTAGCAGGTATCTGGTTACTTGTTGGTTGACTTTCCCACTCACACGTACTTTATCTTGATGTTTTCAGGCAGGGTCTTACTATGTAGCTCTGTCTGGTCTGTAATTGGTAATGTAGACCATCAAGCTGGCCATGAACTTGTGACAGTCATCCTGACTCTTGCCTCCCAAATGTTGCATCACTGAGTCTTGCTGGTTTTTTAAAAATTCATTTTAGGGAATGAACCCTTGTTCTACTGGGTAAGCAAGCTCTCTACTCTACTGGGCCAAAAGCCAGGCCCCTAAACAAGCCTCAGCTTTAGGTATAGCACAATGTCTGGTTTGTGGCAAGTTTTCACTAATAGTTTGTTGGGTGAATTAATAACCATTTGAGCCCTTAAAAAGGTGTTCTCTCATAGTGTATTAGATATTGTGGCTTAAGGCAAAACCACTGTGTTCTTAATGACCCAGAATCCTGCTTGCTTAGAATATGTTCTATGTGGCCTTCAGTATCTTCACCTAGACTGAAGCTTCCTTTTCAGACATTTCTTCCTGTGCAACCATTGCCCTAAGTAGACCAGGCCTTGAACTTTCAGCCATCTTGCTTCTACCTCAGTGTGGGAATTACAAGCAAGCATATGCTATCACCAGGTTGTACATTTTTCTTACACCTGAGATGCTGGCTGCTGGTATTGTTAAAAGGACTGTAAGATAATAAACAACACTTATATAGTCCCTGAGTGGGAATAGCATAATAGCCATCATTTTGTTTACATATATCTATCCTTATTAGTTTTCAAAATAATCCTGTAACAAAGGGCATGTTCACATTATCAGACACAAGTTATTAAGAGGGTAGAGAGCTCCCCTCAATTATGTACTAAACCCTAGTTTTGATCACCAGCACCAGAAGCAAGGATACATTTTAGAAAATGGAGTTCTGTCTCAATTCTTGGTCTGTGTCTGAGGTCTATGCAAATAAATACTATGGTAGGATTCAGTAGATAATGTAGTAGGTGCTACTTTTATTCGGATATGGCTGCTTTTAAGCTTGGAGATATGGTACTTGTTCAGTGTAGAGTTAATTAGTTCTTTGTGCTAGAAGTGGCTATTCTTAGTTTTGTTTGAACATTAAGAAATTCACAGTATTTTTAGTTTGTAAATTCCTGTTCCTTTTTTTTTTTTTTTTTGCTTCCTTCCCCTAAATTGTCTGCATGCTAGGAATAACAAACACTTAAAAAGTGCTTACTACATGCTGCTTGCTCTTCTAAGCCCGTTAGCAGATTTGACTTCTTTTATTTCTATTTTTTTTCCTGTATATGGCTGCTTTGCCTATATGTATGCATGTATGCCATGTGCTTGCTTTGGAGTCCAAAAGAGCTGCCATAGGGGTTATGCTCATGGATTGGCAGGATCAATATAGTAAAAATGGCTATCTTGCCAAAAGCAATCTACAGATTCAATGCAATCCCCATCAAAATTCCAACTCAATTCTTCAACGAATTAGAAAGGGCAATCGGCAGATTCATCTGGAATAACAAAAAAACTAGGATAGCAAAAACCTAGGTCCCCTGAAGAACAATACGTACTCTGAGCCATCCTTCAACCCCTACTTGACTCCATCTTTTAAAAAAATTACACAGACAAGGTAAATAACTTGCCCATATCAGTCAGTGCTACCACATTTGAACCTGTTAATCTGGCCCCAGATTCTACCCTTAACCAGTAGACTTGTTAGGAGCTACAGTGAATGTTTATGAAATACTTGTTCTGTCTTCAGCAATGACAAATGTTTTGTGGACTTTACCTAATACCAATAAGTTACATAATAAGTGCCCCTTGTGTAGATGAACATGACTGGGGTGATACAAGGTAGAGGAAGTAAATATAAGCTACATTACTTTCATGAAATGGGCCCCTAGATATGCTTGAGAGCTACAAAAACGTGCTGCTTGTAACTATCAGTCTAGAAAAGGCTTCTGGCTTCTTACAAACTAATGTGAAACATCAGATATGTTTTATATGGTATACACTTGAACTTCAAAATAGCCCAGATGAAAGTATAATATACTAACTGAACTTAAACCTTGTTAATGAATTTTTCAAAATTTATAGTGTCTTGAGACAAAGACACACTCTGTAAATTAATGTGGCCTGCTGGCCTTAAACTAACAGTCCTTCTGCCTTAGTCTTCCATGTGCTAGAGTTACAATCATGAGCCACCACCCTTGGCTCAGATGATTTTTTTGAGATACATACTCTGTAGTTTTAGGCTGGTCTCCTAACTCACTTTGTGAGAATAAGAGACACATTCTACCATGCTTGGTATGCTAATGAAAGTGAATCTGTGTTTTGGTGATCTAACTTGAGGTCTTGTGCTAATAAGCATGTTTCACCATTAAGCTATACCTTTATCTATCTGCTAATTTTTTTCAGTTTTTAAAGATTTCTTGTTATGTGTATGAGTGTTTTGCCTGCATTATATGTGTGTGTGTACCATTAGGATGTCTGTGGATGTCAGAAGAAGGCATTTCATCTCCTGGAACTGGAGTTACAGACTATTGTGAGCCTCCACGTGGGTTTGGGGAACTAAATCTAGATCCCCTGCAAGAGCAAGTACTTTTATAAAATTAATTCTTTTTAATTCACTTTATGTCCTGATCACCCTCCCTCCTCTCTCCCCAGTCCTACCCTACCATCCTTACAAATCCCTCCCCCTCCCTCAGAGAAGGGGAGCCCCCACTTTGCTCATACCCCACTCTGGGCATCTAGTCCCAGCAGGTCTCCCACGGAGGCCTAACCAGGCAGTCTAAGTACTCCTAACCATTGAGCCGTCTTTCTAGCCCATGGTTTTTTTTTTCTCTCAGAATTGGTTAAATATTGTAGTTTTTGCCTAACACTATTTTATTATTATCAATGGTGTCTAAAATAACATCCATTTATAAATAAGACCAAAATGAATTATTTTGATCACCAAAAAATGGGAATAGTCCCTCTTAGAGGTTTCTTTATGTAAATTTTATACTCTTGTTACCTCTGTTATATGTCTATCTTATTTGGATAAAAATAATCTGGATTATTGTAGCAGGTGGGAAAAAGACTTAATTATATCAGAAAAAAGATGCCTTACAGTTTTATTATTGTTTTGGGTGGGGTTCTTTTTGTGAGGGATTAGTTTACTTTATTTAGTCTGGGATATATTTTCTTTATATAGGCCAGGCTTGTCTCAGACTGGGAATCCGTTTTAGTCTCTTAAGTGTTGGGATTATGAGCATAGACTGCTATGCCTAGTCTTGTAGTTTTTTTTTTTTTTTACTTTGTAAATTTTAGATGAAAGAAAAAACAGCTAACTTATTTTATTAATGACTATCATGAATTGAATTTTCACTTTTTTATTTTTGTGCAATTGGTAGTTCAGAGACCTTTACAGTTTTTTTTTAAATTTCTTTTCCTTTTTTTTCTTTTTGGTTTTTCAAGACAGGGTTTCTCTGTATAGCCCTGGCAGTCCTTGAACTCACTCTGTAGACCAGGCTGGCCTCGAACTCAGAAATCTGCCTGCCTCTGCCTTCCAAGTGCTAGGATTCAAGGTATGCTATGAGTCACAACACTTGACAAATTAAATGGAATTATATCATTTTCCCCTTCCCTTTTCTCCCTCCAGTTCTTCCCATTTGCCCACCCTAGAATCTTTTTCTTTGATTATCATTGTTACCTACACATGTGTATGTATGTATGTATGTATGTATGTATGTATGTGCACATATACTTGTTTGTGTGTAAATGGGTTCAAGGTTGCTCACTCCGCAATGGATAGCCAAAAAGGGAGCTCTTCCTGGGCGTGACTAATTCTTCTCACAGTTGTCATTGGTTGCCTGTAGTTCTTTGTCTAGGGGTGGGACCAAGAGAAATTTCTCAAACCTGGAATCCTCCTGCCTTAGTCTCCTGACTAACTTGCCTTAGTTGATTCTGTAATTCTCTGATGTAGATCCTTAGGATTAAATTCAGATTAAGTTTGGCAGCAAGTTCTTTTATCCACCCTACCGTCTCAGCAGCCTGAGATGGGATCTGGCTGTGTTGCCCAGGCTAGCCCTGCCTTAATTTTCCAGGTACTTAGGACTACAGGTGTATCACCCTATTCCCAGTGGAATGTGTTTTATTCCATAATTAATTAGATTAAACAATGGTCCATGTCATTTTTCTCCCCTATAGTAAAGGGGTATTGAAATTGTGTTTGTTCTGTCTTTCTGTAATTTTATGTTAGGTGGATTTACTAACATTGATAGATCACATAGAAGTGTTAATTACTACCAGTAATAGTAATATTGAGATACACTTGTTATTTTCCTGTTGAGGACTACCAAAATAACTACCATTTAAATAATTTGTTACTAGTAGGAATTCAGACACTTCAAATTGCTTTGAAAACTACTTTCAGTTTTTTCTTGCTGTTTAGTGTCAAAATATCTATGATTCTACTATGCATATTAGTAAAGGGAAAGATTTTTTTTTTTTTTTTTTTTTTGGTTTTTCAAGACCGGGTTTCTCTTTATAGCCCTGGCTGTCCTGGAACTCACTCTGTAGACCAGGCTGGCCTCGAACTCAGAAATCCACCTGCCTCTACTTCCCGAGTCCTGGGATTAAAGGCGTGTGCTACCACCGCCCGGCAAGATTTTTTTTTTTAATTCATGTCCTTACAGATATGGTAGTTACAGGCCTACTTGCCTAGAGTGGTTATAACTTATTCCTGGGCTGAGTAGTCTACTACCTTATTTTAATTTTTCTTATAGCTTTAACCCTTGGAAAGGAAACAAATACTCTATGTATGTTATTTGTAGGACTGATAAAAAAAAAGAAAATGAACATAGTACCATTTTAAGTTGTTTTCATATTTAGGAGTATCTATCAATAAATTATAATTTTTGTTTAATCATATCCAGACATAATATAAATTATCTCAAGGATAGCTTATCATCTGCTTTTTTTGAGATTTTTTTTAAAAAGTTTTATTTGTTTTTGAAAAATTTTAATATATTTGAATTAAGCTAGTGTCTCACTGTGTAGCCAAGAACTAGTAGTTTTCTGTCTCAGACTTCTAAATGCTGAGTTTATAGGTATGTGCCACCATGCCCAGCACAAATCCCTATTATAAAATGTGCACATTTGTAATAATGGCAATCACATGAAAGACAATCCTTGTGATTTACACATAAAATTTCCTGTTACACAGGTACATTATCAGAAATAATATGAAAAAGGAAATGAACCTAAGCTAATACGACCTTTGGAATGTCAGGTTATTGTCTACAATTTGGATTGTTTAAGTCTCTTTATAGTAAAATATAACATTGTTCATGAGCCCAAACAAGACTCCATTAAATGGAAGTGAGTCCTAAAATGACTACTTGGGAGACAGGGGGAGAAGGTTCAGCTACATAGTGAGTTCAAAGCCAGCCTGAGCTCATGAGACTGTCTCAGAGAAGAAAACTATTGTGAATTAAGAGTTGTATAGTACCAGGCAGTGGTGGTGCATGCCTTTGAACCCAGCACTTGGGAGGCAGAGGCAGGCAGATTTCTGAGTTCGAGGCCAGCCCGGTCTACAGAGTGAGTTCTAGGACAGCCAGGGCTATACAGAGAAACCCTGTCTCGAAAAACCCTCCAAAACAAAACAAAAAATCCCCAACAAGGACAGGAAGAGTTCCAAGCCAGCCCGGGTCACATAGTGTTGAGACAGGAAAGGGTGTGTGTGTGAGAGAGAATAATAGATAGTAGAAAAATTGTTTTGAATTTTATGACTAGTAATCAGCATGTTCAAAGTTTTAGAATGGACAGAAATGTGACCGTCACATCTGTGCACCTGTGTTCACACATGCATGACCACATAAATACACACACACACACACACACACACACACACACAATCTCAAGTGAAGAGTTGTAAGACTTTTTGCATTTTGGAGAAGAATTATGTTGATATGGCTTTAATAAACTGGGTATGATGGTTCATACCCATAAACCCATCATATGAGAAGCCGAGGCAGAAAGATTGCCCCGGGTTTGAGGATAGCTTAGACTATGTCGTGAGATTAAGTTTATGGTGTACTGCAGAGCCAAGGCAATCTGAAATCAGAAACAAATTTTTTAATGTTAAAATAACTATAAGCATTTCAGAGGAACAAAACAAAAATTCTCAGATATGAATTTGTTTTAATTAGAAATCAAGACTTTTGCATTGGTGTGTTGATGGAAATAGAATTCCTATTTTTGAGTAATTCCTGATGTTTGTATTCTTAGACTACTTGGGTGCACATCTGTAATCCCAGCACTCAGAGGCAGAGGGAGGAAGATCATAGCAAGTTTGAGGCCAACCTAATCTATATAGCTAGTTCCAGTACAGCTAGAGTTACATAGTAAGACCCTGTCTCAAACACACATAAAAAGACTGGGATGAACTTGGCAGAGTTCACATTGGATTTGTCTTTAATTGAAACAGTCTTTGAAGTTCTTAGGTAGGTTACCTGTAGAACCTGTAACCAGGCATTGAGCTATTTTAGTAGGTGCAGTAGTCTGATGAAACCTGGGTGTGATAGGCTTAAGGCAGAAACAGAGTGAGTGGGCAGAGGGTATGAGAATGCCTCAGGAAAGTCATTGTGGTATTCTAATTTTGATTCTAAGGTACTTTGAAATAATCCAGCTTTATTTTTGTCAGGTAGTACATAAGTTCTCATGAGCCTGGCCTGAATATTTATTGTTGTTATCTTATAAAATTGAGCAGTCTGTCATCTTTCCCCAAAACATGAACTAAAATTTGCTTTATAGAACTTACAAAAATGCTTTTTTTGTAAAATACTCTTTGAATATTCCTTTGTATGATACAAATGCCCAATTTCTATTTTTGTTACTAAATGTCCTAATATAAATATTAAGTGAATGTTAAGCAGGTTTTTTTAGCTCTCTAATTTTTTAAAGAAATTGCCATAATGTTTCACAAATTTTTCTGATTATGAAAAAAAATACATGTGTATTTAAGAATAAATCAGTATTCTGCATGCTGCAGGTTCTTGTGAACAGACCTAAAAATAAATAAAATTCTATCAAACATTGAGCTCAAAATAGACCTTTTGTGACTAAACAGAGAGACAGACAGACTATACAACTTTTAATTTTTTTCTCTGGGAGAAACCTCAAAATATATCTGAATTCTGAGCTGGGTGTTGACAGTCCCAGTACTTGGAAAGTAGAAGAAGGGTTGTGAGTTTGAAACCAGCATGAGCTATGCAATGCAATTCCATCTCAAAAACAATGGCAAGTGAATTCTGCAAAGAACGTAAACTTATGTAATTTTAATTTTTTTCAAAGTCAAACCACTTGTGACGAAAGCACCTAATAAAACGTTAACTGAAAGGAAGAACTCTGTATGAATTCACAGATATGATGAAATTTAGTTATGATTTGGCCAATATTCCTTGAAAACTGCCAGAGCGTAGACAACCAGGTCTTGTAGTCTATTCGGTTTAGAGGATTTTTTGGGATGGGGGCAGGAGCTCTCTATGTAGGTCACCTTGGCCTTTAACTCGTGATTATCCCTGCCTTTGTACCCGAGTGCTGGCATTAGAGATGTGTGACACCATGTGCAGCTTGATGCTTTAGTTCTTACAACACCGTGCCAGGGACTGCTGCTTCTTAGATGGGGCTTAAAAGTTGGGAATGTCATGTAAGATTGAGTAGTCTAATTCTTCCTGGCTTATTTCTCTCAATAAGTTTTTTTAAAAAGATTTTTATTTATTATTATAGATAAGTACACTGTTGGCTGTCTTCAGACACACCAGAAGGGGGCATCAGATCTCATTCCAGATGATTGTGAGCCACCGTGAGGTTGCTGGGATTTGAACTCAGGACCTTCGGAAGAGCAGTCAGTGTTCTTACCCGCTGAGCCATCTCTCCAGCCCCTCTCATTAAGTTTTGATTAATAGATTAACTTATGATCTTTTAAGCTTTTCTTGTAGTTTAGTTTTTGTTTTGCTTTTAGTGTAAAGAGGGCTGGAGATGAGCTTGGTTGCTGGAGTGCTTGCCCGGTATGCATGAAACCCTGGGTTTGACACCTAGCATCGCATAAACTGGGTGTGATATACTCATGCTCATAATCTAAAAGAAGGAGAAGCTTCAGAAGTTGAAGGTCAACTGCATAGTGAGTTTTAGGCCAGTTTAGGATCCATGACACCCCCCCGCCCCCCATATCTCACTATAATTCACTGTCAAATGGCTTTTATGATTTGGAGTTTGGGGATACTTTTAAAGACAGGGTCTTGGTAGCTCCTAGATGGCTTGGGATTCACTTAGTAACCCTTGCTGGCCTAAAATTCAGGAACTTCTACCTCATCTTCCCAAGTACTGGGTTAGTAGGGATGTCCAGCATATTTAGCTTGCTTTAATGATTTTGCTGTACTTTTTTCTGTGTGTACAGGTGCATGTATATTTATAAAACTAACATAATATATTTTACCCCCAAAGTACCATAACCCTAATTAATGCTATTAAATGTTTTGTATGCTGGGCTCTGGGCATACTAATATAACCAATATTATACAATGCAAAACAATTTTGGAATATCTTCTGTAAAATTATCTTATTAGTAAGTTGTAACCATCTCAGACTTCTAAGTTTGAGTTTGTAAAGGATCAGTTTTTTTTGGTGACCTACACACACACACACACACACACACACACACACACACACACACACACACACAGGGGGGTGGATTCTGAGAATTTAGAGAATTTAGATGGTTAATACCAGTTTTTATTTTTATTCTGTGTGATATTTATTTATTAAGATTTATTTATTTATTACATGTAGGTACACTGTATCTGTCTTCAGACACACCAGAAGAGGGCATCAGATCTCGTTACAGATGGTTGTGAGTCACCATGTGGTTGCTGGGATTTGAACTCAGGACCTCTGGAAGAACAGTCAGTGCTCTTAACCGTTGAGCCATCTCACCAGCCCCGTGATATTTTATTTAACTTACTAGAATATACTGTGTTAAAACATATTTTAGGGGATTGGGGAGATGGCCCATTCTGTAAAGTGTCTGCCATGTCATCTTCAGGACCTGCGTTTGTAACCCCAGCATGGAGAAGACAGAGACAGGGAGACCCCTGGGCTTCCTGGCAAGCTAGACTAGCAAATTTGGTTAACTAGGTTCAATGAGAGACTCAGTCTCAAAACATAAGAAGTGAATTTTTTAGACCCAATTTCAATCTCTGAACTCCATACGTATGCACATGTACCTGCATATAAATATATATACACACCCATAAACACATGCACACACAAAAAATGGTTCAAAAGTTCTTAAAATGTATAAGAGTAGAAAGTGTAGAGCCGGGAGTGGTGGCGCACGCCTTTAATCCCAGCACTTGGGAGCAGAGGCAGGTGGATTTCTGAGTTCGAGGCCAGCCTGGTCTACAGAGTGAGTTCCAGGACAGCCAGAGCTATACAGAGAAATCCTGCCTCAAAAAACCAAAAATAAAGTGTATATACTAATCTTTCATGCCTAAAATATTTATTTTTGCCACATTTTTCATACCTCTTTAATATTTTTCTTTTTCTCTTTGTGCTTCAAAGGAAATTTTGTGTCATGTTTTACTTTTCATTCTTGACTCTATTCAGCAGTAAGACGCAGCATGGCTTTCTTAGAGAAGTATAATCTATTACAAAACGGTAACATTTAACTGCTCTACATACCCTCTTGTAGCTAAATTCCTCTGTTAAACTAAGACTTATTATCTAAACGTAATTAAATGTTGATATCTTATAATGCTCCACTTTGAAACAGCTGTCTTTCTTTTGCAGATTAGCGATGATGAACCAGGTTATGACCTAGATTTGTTTTGTATACCTAATCATTATGCCGAGGATTTGGAAAAAGTGTTTATTCCTCATGGACTGATTATGGACAGGTTAGTAAGACCTCGATTGAAGTTATTTTTAGAGGGTGTGTGTGTGGTGTGTGTGTGTGTGTGTGTGTGTGTGTGTGTGTGTGTGTGTGTGTGTGTGTAAGAGAGAGAGGAGAGGCATGTGTGATATATATGTGAAGTGTATTGCATGTACATGGAATCCAGAGAAGGACATTAGGTGTCCTACTCTGTTGCTCTCTTATTCCCTTGAATCAGTGTCTCTTGCTGAACCTGGGGCATACATACTGATTTGGCTAGGCTGCCTGGCTAGCAAGACCCAGGGATCTGCTTGTCTCTGCCCCCCAGTGCTGACGTTACAAGCAGGTGCAACCACATCTGGTTTTTATATGGGTACTGGGGGATCTGAACTTAGGGCCTGATGCGTGCCCAAGTGCTCTCACCCGCCAAGCCACCTCTCCAGCCAAAGGGTTTTTTTTCTTGTATTAATTCTAACTTAGCAACTGTTGAGTAGTTGATGTTTGAATATAAGCTAAGCCAACTTATTAGAATAAATGTTTTCTATTTTTTACTTGTATGTGTGAGTGCCTGCATGTATGTATGTGAAGCATATGTATTCCAGGATGTCAGAATTGTGATGGATTCCCTGGAACTGGAGTTACAGACCATTGTGAACCACTGTGTATGGGTGCTGGGAACTGAACTTTAGGTCCTCTGCAAAAACAGTAAGGATCTTAACTGATAAACTATCTTTCTAGCCCTAAGGCTTTCTACTTTTAAAGTTCGTTTCTCTTTCTCTCTCTCTCTCTCTCTCTCTCTCTCTCTCTCTCTCCCTCTCCCTCCCTCCTCCTCCTCCTCCTCTTTCCCCCCTCTCGCCTCCTCTTTCTCTCTCCCCTCCCTCTCTCTCTCTCACACACACACACAGACAGAGAGAGGAGAGAGAAAGGAAGCCTTACTAATTAATTACCTAGTTTTAGACATAACTAGTGGGAATCCATAGTAAGTAAATCAACATTCTTGAAGAGAGGTTAGAAGAATTGGCTCTCGTTGTCCATCGAGGCTGTATAAGATTATTCTTCTGTTTTCTCAGCTTACCATACATATTTTCTACGTAGACAATACCAATTCAAATACACTGTACGTAAAGTATATGCGCACACACACACACACACACACACACACACACACACACACAAGTTACATATTGTCATATAGTACTAAAATTTATGGACTTTTTCATATTAATACATCTAGAGCTATCATGTTTTTTATCTTTTAAAAATTACTTTACGGGGCTACAGAGATGTCTCAGCAGTTAGGAGCACTGACTGCTCTTCCAGAGGTCCTGAGTTCAATTCCCAGCAACCACATGGTGGCTCACAACCATCTGTAATGGGATCTGATCCACTCTTATGGTGTGTCTGAAGACAGTGACAGTGTACTCATATACATGAAATAAATCTTTAAAAAATTACTTTACCATCAGGGTATATATATATATATATATATGTGTGTGTGTGTGTGTGTGTGTATGAAGTATTTGCTATTTGAGAGGGTCTCACTGTTTAGCTCAGTCTGGCTTGGAACGTTCTGTATAGCCCAGACTGGCCTCAACTCAGCAGTCCCCCTGAAAGGCTCTCATATGTGGAGATTACAGGTATGTGCTACTGTGCCCAGCCCTACATGTTACTTTGTTTTTGAAATAGGGTATCAAATAGCTTAGACTGGCTTCTAAGTCAGTGTGTAGCTAAGGATGGTCTGAGCTTCTGAACCTGCTACTTCAACTCCTGGTGTGCCATCATGGCCAGTTTGCACAGTTGTGAGAGTAGAACTCAGGACCTCCTATGTGTTACTAGACATGTTCTCTACCAGCTGAGCTACATCCCAATTCGCCTACATTTACTTTTATTTTTTAAAAGATTTATTTATGTATACAGCACTCTGCCTGCATGTACATCTGCATGCCAGAAGAGGGCACCAGATCTCATCATACATAGTTGTGAGCCACCATGTGGTTGCTGGGGATTGAACTCAGGGCCTCTGGAAGAGCAGTCAGTGCTCTTAACCTCTGAGCCATCTCTGTAGCCCCCTACATTTATTTTAAAGATTATAGGCTATTCTATTCATAGATGTGCCATAACTGATTTAACCAGATCTTCATTATTTTGTACTTAGTAGAGTATATTAGAGGGAATGAATCTTAAATACACATTTTGACACTTGCTCAGCTTTAGACAAGTAAAAATCACTGGTCAAGGAAATGGTGCTTAGTGGATGCTTCTGAACTGTCAAATTGTCCTCCAACAAGTTACATCATTTTATACTTCCAACGTTATGTGAGAGTTCATTTTTCTTTAGGCTCTTCTAGTATTTTATATTTGAGAAATAAAATTTAACCAAAATTTGCCAATCTAGTAAGCTTGTTTTTATTTGTATCTTTAAATTTTATGATAGATGTTATAGTGTACTCTCCTCTCCCCTCCCCTCCCCTCTCCTCCTCAGCAGGATCTTGTTATGTAGCCCTAAGGGATCTAATACTTACTCTGTAGTCCAGGCTGTCCTTCAGCTCATGAGACACACCATCATGCTTGGCATGTTTCTTGTTCTGAAAGGTATCTGGTTTTAATTTTGGTTGAGCTGGTGTGTTGGTGTATATCTGTAATCTCAGCACAGGCAAGTAGAGACAAGGATTATGATTACAGTCCAGCCTGGGCTATTTAGAGGGATTCTCTTTAATCTTTCCTCATGCCCCAAAATCTTACCTTTGGTATATGAAAAATAGTCTCCACTTCTGCAAAATATTGCTTTATGAAGTAAGAATTCCCTTCATAGAGACAAGGAATGTGTCCTGTAAAAGTTTAATGTGTAAGAAGTATTTGTTATAAAAGATAAATATTCAGAATCTTCTTTTTAATTCCTGATTTTATTTCTATAGGACTGAAAGACTTGCTCGAGATGTCATGAAGGAGATGGGAGGCCATCACATTGTGGCCCTCTGTGTGCTCAAGGGGGGCTATAAGTTCTTTGCTGACCTGCTGGATTACATTAAAGCACTGAATAGAAATAGTGATAGATCCATTCCTATGACTGTAGATTTTATCAGACTGAAGAGCTACTGTGTAAGTATAATTAACTTATAATTAAAAAAATAGGGCCATTCTAGTTTTATCTATATTTTTTTAAACTTGTGCAAACTATGCTACATAATCAACTTACTTGATTATGTAATATATATAGTAATAGTTGGAATTACTATTATTACATATTTATTTTTCTGTGCTGGGGTAGAACCCAGGGAACTAAGTACTGTAATAACCGAGCTTCATTCATCCTAGTCATTTTTAATTTTTTTTTTTTTTTTTGTTTTTTCGAGACAAGGTTTCTCTGTGTAGCCCTGGCTGTCCTGGAACTCACTCTGTAGACCAGGCTGGCCTCGAACTCAGAAATCTGCCTGCCTCTGCCTCCCAGTGCTGAGATTAATGACGTGCACCACCACTGCCTGGCATTTTTTTTAAAGTTTTAATTTGAGACCCTTTCTCACTAACTTGCTCACACTATCCTCGAACTCATTACGTGGGCTGGTCTAGAAATTTCAGTCAACTTGCCTCAGCTTCTCAAGTAGCTGGGATTACAGGCAGGTGCTACCACTTCTGGCCATGATCATTGTTGTTGTTGCTATTATTATTATTATTATTTCACTGATACTTCATATCACAACACAGAATAGTAACTGTAGTTCATGACCAACAAAAAAGTTGTACAGTTTCTCTGTTGTCTTATTTTGATCTGGATTTTGATTTGTTTCATGGCACTGGGCAGGCTAATCTCAAACTGCATGGCTCAAATAGTCCTTCTGTCTTAATCTCCCATGTTCTGGAAGTATAGGTATCACTACACCTAGCTGTATTTTCATATTTAAAAAAAAACGCCTAAGAATTGCTATTGAATGAGGCGGAGAGATGGCTCAGCAGTCACAAGTACTTGTAGAGGACTGGGGTTTGGTTACTAGCACCTCAAAGATGGCTTACAATTATCTGTAGCTCCAATTCCAGAGGATCTGTGTGGTAAAGCTGCATGTATATGGGCATGCAGGTAAAACTGCTAAACATATAAAAATAGCTCAGTCTTAAGAGAATTCTAGGCCTGGTGAGGTGGCTCACTAGTCAAAAGCACTGGCTGCTCTTCAGAGGACTCAGGTTCAATTCCTAGCACTTACATAGTGGCTCACAGAGTCTGTCCCTTTAGTCCCAGGGATCTGCCACTCTCTTCTGTCCTGCAAGGGCACCTGGCAATCACATAGGAAACAAACTTGCAGCAGAAACCCCCATACACATAAAATTAAGAAAAAAAGAATTGCTATTGAGACTTGATGTTTTCTCAACTGTGTATGCTGGTGGCAAATACTCTCACTGGAGATAATTGCTCTGAGAGGAATCCTAAGTTATTTGAAGCAAAGCCTTAATTATTAAGGTTAATGATTATTTCTTGGAAATCAGAAAATACTTTTGGCCTGGGACCACTTTACCTTTGCCAGAGTTTGAAATGATTTAGAGTATTGACAGTATGATGAAACAAAATAAATGTCATCTTTATATGTAAAAACTTCACCATTCACAATTATGATGGTATAGTTTGTTTCTTCCTTTCCTTTCCTTCCCTTCCCTTCCCTTCCCTTCCCTTCCCTTCCCTTCCCTTCCCTTCCCTTCCCTTCCCTTCCCTTCCCTTCCCCCTTTTTCCCCCTTTCCCCTTTTTCCCTTTCCCTTCTTCCCCCCTTCCCCTTTCCCCTCTTCCCCCCTTCCCCCTCTTCCCCTTCCCCCTTCCCATCCTTTGACTCTCTGTGCAGTCCCAGCTGTCCTGGAACTCACTATGTAGACCAGGCTAGCCTTGAACTTAGTGATTCCCCCCCTTCAATCCCAGCACTAGGAGTGCACCATCACTGCCTGGTTAAAATATGTATTTATTTTAAAATTAAAACTGCAGAAAGTTATAGAAAAAAAAGATTGTCTTTCCAAAGTCTACTTTTTAAAAAATAGATATAATTTTATTTTATGTTTCTGCGGTTTTTTTGTGCACATGAGTATATGGATCATCTTGAGTGCCTCATGTCTGCAGAGGCCAGAAGAATACATGGGATCCCCTGGAAATGGAGTTTCAGGTGTTTGTGAGTCACCATGTGGGTGCTGGGAACTGAGCCTGGGTACTCTATGAGAATAGCACATACTTTTAACTGTTGGACCATCTCTCTAACTCCTGTCATCACTTTTTATTTTGAATATTAAGAGTTTTCTCTATATATACATGTCCCCACATACAACTATAGCTTACATAATCAGTATTAGCCCAGGAGGTATTTAACAATCCAAGTGCAAAACAGCCTAAGGAGTCCAAATATCTATTTTATTAAATGAAAAAGTCCACTAATTAAAACCACTGTATTTGTGTGCTTTTAAGAAAGAAACTACCTCCAGTTATAGTTGTATGGTGCCATGAATTATGATGTTTACAGAGGTAGTAAAGTATGAATGTTCATCTTCAAACAGTGAAATATAGTGTTATATATTTGGTGACATTTTTTCTGTCCCTAGTGCTCTGTAACTTTCAGAAAAATGAAACATTTGATAAGTACACAAATGTGTCCTATTTTGACTTTTATTTCAATTTTATAAAATTCTAAAATCGTCGAAGAACAAAACTAGACCTTGAGAGAAAGGGTTGTTAGTAAACAAGTAATGGTTTTTAAAAGATTTATTTTATTTTATGTATATGAGTACACTGTAGCTGTACAGATGATTGTGAACCATCCTGTGGTTGCTGGGAATTGAACTCAGGACCTCTGTTTGTTCCGGCCCAGCTTGCTCCAACCCAAAGATTTATTTATTATTATATGTAAGTACACTGTAGCTGTCTTCAGACTCACCAGAAGAGGGCGTCAGATATCATTACATATGTTTGTGAGCCACCATGTGGTTGCTCAAGACCTGTGGAAGAGCAGTCAGTGCTCTTAACCGCTGAGCCATCTCTCCACCCACAAGTAATGTTTTGAGTTTTATTTTTAAGTTTGTAATTATTTGAGTGTTGGATGAATCTAAGGTCGTGAATATGCTAAGCAAATATGCTCTAAATCCTGAGCTCTTGTTTCTATTTAGAGGTTGCCAGAAATCCTAGTGATGGAAAAATAGGAATACAACTTCTTTCTTGTCACTCCCACTTTTCCATCTAGACTCTAAGAGGTAGACAAAGTAGAAAGAAACATTACGGCTGTATTTATAGAAACCTGAGCTTCTGGGGAAAATATATATAAAGTGAGTGTTTTGCCTGTATACATGTCTGTGTACCATATGTGTGCTTGAAGTCCACAGAGGGCAGAATAGGGTGTCTGGACCCCTAGAATATAGTTATAGACTGTTGAAATGCTGGATGCTGGAAATTGAACCTGGGTCTTCTGGAAGCCGTTGCTCTGAACCACCCCTTCAGCCTCCTCTGGGGATTTTTGGTAGTTGACAGTAGTGACACCTGAATGAAGGATGTGAGTATACTGTAGCTGTACAGATGGTTGTGAGCCTTCATGTGGTTGTTGAGAATTGAATTTTTAAGACCTCTGCTTGTTCCAGGCAACTCTGCTCACTCAGGCCCTGCTTGTTCTGGCCCAAAGATTTATTTATTGTTATACATAAGTACACTCACTGTAGGTGACTTCAGACACACCAGAAGAGGGCATCAGATCTCATTGTGGGTGGTTGTGAGCCACCATGTGGTTGCTGGGATTTGAACTAAGGACCTTGGGAAGAGCAGTCGGGTGCTCTTAACCACTGATCCATTTCACCAGCCCATATAACAACTATTAAATGAAACTTTTTTTCTCTTTATAGTGTCCCTTTAAAAGGAAGCTGTTTCCTTAACAAAAACTTCAGGGAAGCATAAGCTGAAACACTGAATGGGACTGTGGAAACGTGAACATCTTAGCGTGCAAGTGTTCTGTGTGCTTTGGAGTTCTGTTGCCTCGGACCCTATAGCAATAGCCTTTGGATCACACTTGCATTCTTAGATATTTATTCCTTATGTCTGTCCTTTGAAAGAGGAAGTACTTGGCATTGGGCTGTAATACCATTTTTCTACAGCAGGTGTCAGTATTTATCAGGGTTTGTTATTACTATGTAGCACTCAGTGTAATGCCATCTTAACTAGGTTCAGGTTTTGTACAGTTCTTTTTCTTTGTGTCATTAATCAGTTGTGTGTGTTTGAAATTCTGAGTTTTAGGCTAAACTAGTTTAAATTAAAAAGCCAACATTTAGTTTACAGCTTGGACTAGTAGTATTTTTTGTTTATTTTGTTCTTCTCCACTCCCCTTAAACATGCTAGGTAAACATTCTACCAACTGAGCTATCATTTTAAAAAAAAATTTTGAGATAGGGTTTTGAATACCGAATAAAAATAGTTTTATAGGTAGTATATTTGTCTGCTACTTGGTGTTACTAATTAGTATTGATCCACATAAGAATATATTAGATTGTGTCATTCTTTGTAATAGTTTCATAGTATTATTTATGTGTATTAATTTCTTTAAGTAATTCCCTTTTAAAGACATGCTGGGTTTTTTTTTGTTTTGTTTTTGATGACTACCTGATATAGTGAACATTTTTGAATGTTTCCCTTGCATGTTTGTGGATATTTTTGTAACACTGATTCTTGGAAATGGGATTGTTAGATCAAAATAATTTGCATGTTTATAATTTTAATAGGCATTACTATATTTTTTCAAAAGAGGTCATATTGCTTTCTGTAATCTAACCAGCAGCTTGAGTATTTGTTTCTCCTGAATGTATTATCAGGCTTAATTGCTGTAAATGTGGATGAATGAACAGTAGAATCACATGTAGAATCTGTCAGGTGGCCATCAGTTGTCTATTTGTATTCTAATAGTTCTTTTTTTTAAAGAGATTTGTTTATCTTGCTTCATGTGTATGTGTGAATGCCAGCATATATGTATTTACACCATATGGATGCCTGATACATTTGAGCTCAGAAGAGGGGATCAGATCACCTGAAACTGGAGGTATAGGCATATGAACTGCCATGTGGGTGCTGGGAACTGAACCCAGGTCCTTGGCAAGATCAGCAAGTGCTATTAATTCTGATCTCTCTCCTGTCCCACCTGGTAGGTTCTTATTTTGAGCAGAATTTACATTAGGAATAGTGGTTACAGATCTTTTTAGTTGGAGTTCATGACTAGTTTTTTATCCTTTCTAAGAATACAGGGGAAAATTATATATATTCCTGGGGGCTGAGAGATGGCTCAGCAGTTAAGAACACTGTCTCTTCTTCCAGAGGTCCTGCGTCTGGGAATTGAACGAATTCCCAGAAACCACACGGTGGCTCACAACCATCTGTTATGGGATCTGATGCCCTCTTCTGGTGTGTCTGAAGACAGCTACAGTGTATTCATATACATAAAATAAATAAATCTTTAAAATAAAATATATTCTTACATTTTCTTCTAATCCACTTATAGTTCTATTTTTTACATTTAGATTTTAGTCCATCTGGAATTTATTTTTGTGCATGGTGTGAGGTAGGAACCATGCTTTATTTTTTCCCAAATGGATAAGTAATTGACCAAATACCATTTGTTGAATAATTCATCTCTTAATTACTGACTCAAAATATCATCTTTGTCATATACTAAATTCTCATGTTTTTGGGTCTGTTTCTGGATTTTATTGGGTTCCTTGAACTTTTTGTCATTCACTGTGCTGGTTCTATACCAAGCTAATTGCTGCAGTTTTTGGTATGCTTTGCTGTCCCAGTAGAGTAAGTCCACACTCTTTTAATCATCAGTTTTCTGATTTAATACCAGCACATCCAAATTATAGCTATTCCCACCAACTCTAGTGAGTGTTAATCACTCTCCTTTGAAACCTCTGTAAGGTTTTCTGCTAATTTCTCTACAAGCAGAAAGTGGGAACCTAAGAAGGATGTTCTAATAGACTAGTAATCAGACCTGGTTTCTCAGACAGTTCTGAAGATGACCTGGATATGGGCATATCCAGGATATGGACATATTTTATGGGCATATCTTCAGGGTTGAATGTGATATAGACCAGCTCCTACACTTGTGTGACTCACAGGAATGGTTCAGGGCCAGAAGCAGACACCTGTCATGCTAATAAATTGTCCTTTGTAGTTGAGAAGTACCTGATTGATGAGTAGCTATAATATGCCCACTCAGAAATAGATGTACTCTAGTTTTAGAACTCTTCAGAGCCTCAAATACTAGTAATGGTCAATTAAGATTTTTAATTTTTACTAATCTCTATGTAAAATTTACCTAGTCATTCATTTCTAGAAACCTAATTCTTATACTTTATAATTTAGAATAGCATAATTTTGTGGCCATTAGATAGCTAACTTTTTAAATCTTATAGCTTATATCTAATAATTTGAGAAGCTTATATATATATACACAAGAATTTGCATTTAAGTGATGTTCTTTTTTCAACTAGAATGATCAGTCAACGGGGGACATAAAAGTTATTGGTGGAGATGATCTCTCAACTTTAACTGGAAAGGTATGTAACTTGAAGAGGAAAGAAAGAACATTTTTATACCAAGAAACATTAGTAACTGCTTTCAACCACTTACTTAGAGGTACTTTATTAGTAAAAGTAAGCTGGTATTGTTTAACTCTTAGAAGTACTTGATATAGATTAATATTATCTCCTGGACTTTATAGCCAAATGACAGCAGAATATACCATTAACCCTCACAGTCCATATTGCTAATTACTGCTTTATTTTGGTTTTTTCGAGACAGGGTTTCTCTGTGTAGCCCAGGCTGTCCTGGAACTCACTCTGTAGACCAGGTTCGCCTCAAACTCAGAAATCCACTTGCCTCTGCCCCCAAGTGCTGGGATCAAAGGCATGCGCCACCACTCCCGGCTTTAATTACTGCTTTCTATAATACTACTTTGAAACTCTAATTTGGGATCCTTCAGAAAATATAGCTGGAGAGGGACAGTCTTTTTTTTTTAATAGATTCAAATGTAGTTTCATTTGAAGGTGTGTGTGCGCGCACACATGCTTCTCTATGTGTATTTGTTTTTCTAAGACACAGTCTTACTTAGAGTCTACACCATCTTTGAACATCTCTTATGTAAGTCAGGTTGGCCTTGACATGGTGGTCCTGCTTCAGCCTCCCAAATGCTGGGATTGCAAGCATAAGCCCCCATACTAGACTGTGTATGTTTTCTAAGCGGCTGGTTATTTTTTACTTGTAGGCACTGTGCCATATATAAATGTATTAACCTGGTTACTTTCACAGTAATCTAGTGAAGGCAGTTATATTTCCATTTTGCAGATCAGGAAATGAAACAATACACTTACAGTTTCAAAAACTCCTTGGGATTATGAGATGTAAACAATCTCTCGAAGTCACGCAACCAGGAAGTAGAAAAGCTTGCATGCTGACACCAAATTCTTTCTTTCCTCTAGCTTTTAGGTTTAGTGCTCACTGCTTTCTTGCACTACTTACTCACTACTCACTACTTCCTTCACTGAAACTCTGTAGGGAACTTTAACATAAAATGCTGGTATTCTGGAGGCCTGTATCAGGGTCACGCCAAACTAATGTCGCTGTCAGCAGTGTTTAGAACCTCCAGGGGCGAATTTGTAATCTGTTCGTTCTCGCTCTCTGCCTCTCTGCTGTCCATTTGGTGTACAACTGCCAGACCTCTTTCCCTTTTAGCATGGTTTGTCCATATTTAGAAGCTATTCGAAACCTGCCCTTCTATAATCCGTTTTCGGGGCTGGCAGGGGCCTAGCCTTCGAAGCCTGCTGGGATTTAGTTTGACCTTCTTCACCTAATGGCTCTGTCTCTACACAGCGCTGTGATCTTAAACAGAGCTCTGCTTCTAAAATAACTTCTCAGAGCAGCCACAATAGATTCTTTTTATTGTGGAAAACATCAAGGAATACAAATTTAGTAAAGTTAAATCTTGATGATGAGATTATGGGTTTATTTAAAACATTCTAATTTTTTGTGGAAATTTATCTTATGTGTATGCAAGTACAGACATAATGCACACATTTTCCCATTAATACTTGAAACGGTAGTCTTTGGATCCAAAATAACCTTTATTCAAACCCCTTTCTCTTGCCCTTCTCAATGTTTACTACTTTAGGTAGTTCATTTGACTACTCAGCCTCATTGTTTCCATTATTAAGTAGACATGTAGCTATTTGACAAAATAAACTCTCAGTGGTAGCAGTTCTCTCTCTCTCTCTGTATTAGAACAATAGTCTTTAAAATGTCCCAAATTTTTATATCTTTTTAAAATTTTCTATGCATATCCTGACCTTTATTTTTTGAAAGATTTACCTACTTATTTAATTTATTTATTTCTATGTATGTGAGTACACTGTACAGATGGTTATGAGCCTTCATGTGGTTGTTGGGAATTGCGTTTTAGGACCTCTGCTCACTCCAGTTGGTCCTGTTTACTCTGGTCAACTCCATTTGCTCGGTCCCTGCTCACTCAGGCCCAGAGATTTATTTGTTACTATAAGTACACTGTTGCTGTCTTCAGGCACATCAGAAGAGGGCAATGGATCCCATTACAGATGGTTGTGAGTCACCATGTGGTTGCTGGGAACTGAACTCAGGACCTCGGGAAGAGCAGCCAGTGCTCTTACCCACTGAGCCATCTCACCAGCCCCTGACCTTTACTTTAAAGTGGCTTTTTCCTGCCTATAGAATGGGATGCAGTTGTAGCTTGTTTGCCAGAAGTTCTGGGCTTACATTCTTAGACCTGTATAGCACTGTAAGATACTGCCTTCTATGGTAAACTACTTTGAAACATGGACATATTAGATGTTTTTCTTGATTATAATTTCCTTTTAACGCACAGCTTTGATTCTCCAAATGATTTACCCACAGCATATGTATTTTTAAATTACACTTGAGTTTTGGTAGTAATTTATCTTGTAAAGTACTTAAACTATAGGCTAAAGGAGATGAAGTATGTCTTTAGTTACTTTGAATACACACAATACCAAGGCAACTTATAAAAGAGAACATGTAATTGGGAGCTTGCTTACAGTTTCAGAGGGTAAGTCTGTAATCATCCTGGAGGGTAGCCTGGTGGCAGGCAGGCAGCATGACACTGGAGCAGTATCTAGAGCATACATATTACATGCACATTGGATGCAGAGAGTACTAGAGACTAGACCCGGTGTGGCTTTTGAAATGTCACTTTTGAAGCCCATTCCCAGTATATGCCTCCCCTAACAAGGCCACACCTATTAACCCTTCTCAAAAACAGTTCCACCAACAAGGGATCAAACATTCCAATGTAAGAGCCTATGGGGGGAATTTTTCATTCAAACTACAAGGTGAGAAAGAATTTTGAATTTTCATGGACTCCAATGGAGGCTATGTACTCTACCTTGATAATCACTAACTTAAAGTAATAAAGAAGACTTGGCAATTCTGATGTTATGGTTGTTTGGCAGAGTGATTTGAGAACTATAGACTAACAGTATAAAATAAATCTGTCCAGTGAGTATTGTGGGCATGTGAAATGTCTGTCACCTTATCTCTCTAACTAGCAACTCAGACCAGGCATGATAAATCACAATTGCAATCTTACTATTCAGTAGGTTGAGGCAGAAATGGTGCTGCCAGTTTGAGGACATTTTTGGCTACATTATGAGTTCTAGGTCAACCTGGGCTACAGAGTAAAATTAACTAGAAGATTGAGTTGGGGTTGGGGTGGGTTTAAGGGCTCTGGTGGATGTATTGATATCTTTTCCCAGTTTCCCAAATACGCACACAACCATATACTAGTTTTAGCTTGATGGAGAAATAAAAAATTTGCATTTTATATTATGTTAGATGCATTATTTTAAAAGACATTTATACAGATTACAGTTCTTGGAATATTAGAGTCAAAATACATAAAAGGAGAGCTGGTTCAAGTTTTTCAGTTTACATATGAGTCACTGAGATCCTGAGAAATTTCCCAAGTATGAATTTGGGTAATTTCTTAGAATTTGTTTAATGATTTCACTGATAATTGGGAATACTGTCTCACTTCATATACTAATTTTCATTTCTCTGTTTTCTTCTAGAATGTCTTGATTGTTGAAGTAAGTTCTACGTTTACTTTTAATATACTGTCTACAACTTTCTAACTTAGTGTGTATGGTAATAAAGGTAAGTCGGGGGCGCTTGTGTTTTCTAACCCTAAGAGAAGCCAGGTACAGTAGGGCATGTCTGGAATCCCAGATCCTCAGGAGGCTCATGAATTCCTGGGTTAGCCTGAGTTGCATAGTGAGTTTAAAGACCGAGAAAATCCTTATTTTAAAAACAAAACAAAAAGACACAAACAAAAAATATATTTTGTAAGTGATGTGTTTTGCTGCTCATGAAAAAAGTTATATACTTCCTTTTTCAGTTTTGATTTTTTTCTTTTAAAACTAGTTATAACTATATAGAGAAGGGTGTGTGTGTGTGTGTGTGTGTGTGTGTGTGTGTGTGTGTGTGTGAGTGAGTGTGTGATTTCATGTGTTAAGTTTTATTTTATGGAATGTTACAAGATTTTTAACATTTCATCTAAATAATATAAAAGTATCAAATATTTCTGGCAAGTGAGTGGAGTAAAGACTCAAACCGCTACTGTCTGGAGCCCATTGCTTTTCAATGTGTAAAAAACCAAAAGCATTAGCCAGGAGCTTATGGATTCAGAATCTTTGTGATAAAAACCATCAATTTTTGTTTGAGCAAACCTTGAGCTGATTCCGATACATGCTGAGCTTTAAGACCCATTGATTTACTCAGAAGAAAATGAGAAGACACTGTCTCATTAAGGCCTTCTTTGGCTGTCCTACATAAAACCGTACATTTCCATGTCTTCATCTTCCTATTCCTTTCCATACTTTTTTTTTTATCACTGCCTACATGCAGACTTTATTTTTTGCCTGTGGCTTCCCTGTTTCACATCTGTCTGACTTGCTGAACTCTATACATGTACGTCTATACCACAGATTGTGGTCATCCTCCTACCTTGACTCTATTCCCCAGTTCTTCAGGATGCATCTTAATAGATTCTCATTGTGGCTTCAGAATATATATCAGCTTCATTCCCCATCATTTTTCATTCTTTATACTTTTTGCATTTCCTAGAGCATCATTTTTCTATCTTCATTTTCTGTCCCTAGTAGTTGCTTTTCATTTTTGTAATCTCTTGTTTCCTTTCCACTTTTTGTAGTATTTATGTTTGTGCATTGTTTTGTGTGTCTGACTGGGTATGTATGTGTGTGCAAGTATGCATGCTAGTGCATAAGAACAGAGGCCAGTAGAGGATGTGTGTGCCATCCTCTTGCACTTCCTATTCTATGAGGCAGGGTCTCTCCCTGAACCTGAGGCTCACATTTTCTTACATAGGCCGGAAGCTAGCAAACCCCAGCAATCCTCCTGCCTCCTGTCTTTTCAGACCTGAGTTGTGATGGAAGCAGGATGCCTGGATTTTGTGTGAGTCCTGCAATGCAAACTCCAGCTACTATAGTTAACCACTGAGCTACCTCTCCAGCCCCAATGCCCCTATTTTTTTTTTAAACAAAAGAATTTTTATTCTTTCTTTTATGTGTGGTGCTAGGGATCAAACCCAGAGCATGCTAAATAAGTGCTCTACCACCAGGCGTCACCCTTGACTCTTTAGGGTTTTTTGTTTCTTTGTTTGTAAGAGGTAGGTAAATATCTCAGGCTAGACTCTTACTCCCTCCATCCCACCTGCCTGTACCTCTCAAGTCAAGTGCTGGGATTATAGGTATCTACCATCATTTGCGTCTCTTCTTCCCTCCCTCTTTCTCTTATTCCATCCCTGCTGTCTTCCTCCCTTCCCTCCCTCCCTCTCTCCTTTCTTCTTTTCTTCTTTTCTCCCTTCAGCATGATCTTGTCATACAACTCAAGATGAGTGTTTTTCCTTCTATGAGACCTGGTCTTAATGTAGCCTCCTCATCTGTCCTGGGTCTCACTATGTGGACCAGGAGCCTAAGCCTTCTGAATGCTATCCATTACAATTGTGTGCCACCATACCTGCCCTCCAAGCTGGCTTTGAACCTACTGTGTAACCTGTGCTGCCTGTGAACTCATAACCTCTCTGCCTCAGCTTTTCACATGATGGAATTATAGGTGTGTGCCACCATTGGTTGGTTTGTATTTCTTTTTAAGATCTCTTCTCTTTTTTCAATTAGTTTTAGTCTACTGCATTTTGATTATGTTTGCGCCCTCTCTCTACTCCTCCCAGATCTCTCTTCCCTTCCCTACCTACCCAACTTTGTGTTTCTTTATTTAAAACCCATCAACACAATTTGTGCTGCTCCTGTACTCTTGGATGTGTGACCATCCATCACTAGAATGGTCAACCCACCAGGAGACACATCCTTAAAGAAAGCTGAGTCCTCTAGCCGCAGCTATCAATGATAGCTTCCTCACTATGGGTGGGACATGATGTCCACCTCCCCCACTCCATGCTGGGAATTTGTCTGTCTTTGACCCTGCACAGGTTGTGTGCATGCATTCTCAACTGATGTCAGTTGATAAGTGCAAATGTTGTACTGTGACAGAAAACATTGTTTCTTTATAGTTGTCCACCACCTCTGGTTCTTTCTCTTTAATTAAAAACAAAACACCTTTGTGCTTGCATGAGTAAGCATGACACAGAATGCACATGGAGGTCAGAAGAGCGCTTTGTATAACTGCTTCTCTCCTTTACCACTTACATGGAATCTAGGGATTGAACTTAGCTCACTAGGCTTGCATGGTAAAATGTACCCACAAAGCCAGCTATCTGGGCGCCGTTCTTTTAAGTAACACATCTCATCTCCCTCCCTACAGAGCAATCAGTATCCTTCGCCATCATTTCTTATTTCTTTCTCCCCCTTCTCCACTTTCTAAGGTTTATTTTTTGAGGACATAGGTGAGTGGGATTACACCGTAATTGCCCTTTGTGTTTGAAGAGGATCTCACTATTTCTCTCTGGCTGTCCTGGAACTTGCTATGTAAACCAGGCTGTCCTTGAACCATGGCAGGTTTATAAACACACACACACTCCACAAATAAAATAAACGTAGCTTTTTAAAAAAAGTTCATGTAGGATGATAGCACTGTACAGTTTCTGGTGTGATTGGCCAGATGAGGGACAATTTCTCCCTGACTATCCAGGGGTAGCTCTCAACTACAAAGATCATCCCTCAAGTCCTACGACACAGCCCTGTCACAGCATCACAGCTTTTTAAACCAGCAGGAGAGTTAGGTTTCGAGCCCTGATATTCGTTGTGGTCTATCTGTTTTATGGATTTTTATCTGTTTTCTGATTTTTTTTATGGTACTGGAGAATCTAGGGCATAATGGGTGCCATGTGGGTGTTTTATCACTGATAAAGTCATTTTATATAGTAAAACTTATTACTTAGATGCTTTTAAAGATAATACAAAGTGGGCTGGAGAAATGGCTCAGAAGTTAAGAGCATTGTCTGCCCTTCTAGAGGTTCTGAGTTCAATTCCCAGCAACCACATGTTGACTCACACCCATCTATAGTTAGATTTGGTGCCCTCTTCTGGCCTGCCAGCATAATGCAGGCAGAACATTATATACATAATAAATCTTTCTGTAAAAAGATAATACAAAGCAATGTTTCTTAGAGTATCAAAGTTTGGGATGTTAAGAGTCCCTATCTTTAATTTACAAAAAAACCTACTATATCTTTTACAGAATTAAACCTGGTAATTTATGCCTGCAACCCTACCTCTTAGGAGTCTAAAGTAGGGGGATCTTGAGTTTAAGGCCACCAACCTGAACTACATAGCAAGACCCTGTGTGAAATACAACAGAAAGATTTGTGTATGTGTGCAGTGCTTACATGTAGACGTTCCATTTACTGTTTTTGACCTTGCCACATCTATGCAATCTAGTTCTGGGGACTGACATTACCTCTGCTTACTTAGAGCCAGATAGGTTACAAGTTCCAGACTATCTCTGTGTGAATTGTGGTGAGATTTTGTGTATACTAAAAATGAATGGCATTGTGTCGTGGAATACTAGAATATTGCATTTGGAATTGTATGTTTGTAATAAGGATGATTTTTTTTAAATTGTGGTGGTTTTATTTACCATTAAATGTCTCTTTTCTTTTTAAAAGGATATAATTGACACTGGTAAAACAATGCAAACTTTGCTTTCCCTGGTTAAGCAGTACAGCCCCAAAATGGTTAAGGTTGCAAGGTATGTATGCCACTTTAAAGTAGAATGCTTTCCTTATTTAGAATATTAAGTGATAGCTTCTTTGTAAGGAGACATGCTTTTTCAGCTTTCGTTTTATCATTACAGAGTAATGTAATCTTAAAACTCAAGACAGTAGCCTTTGTAATTTTATTGTGTATTAATAAGCCATTATAGTCAATTCCTTGTCTAATACAGTATATATAAGGCCTTGGATCTAGAACTACCTCAGATGCTAAACTCCCTAGATGTTCAGGTCCTTCATAAAGAATGTCAGATGAGCTGCTGAGATGGCTCAGTGGGTAAAGTCATCTGCTGCCAAGCCTGACAACCTGAGTTCAATCCTGGGACGCATGTGGTAGACAGAGAGGACTGACTCCCTCTGACCTCCATGTGTGCCACACTCAAGTAAAATAAGTGCAATTGTTAATGGCAGGAGTGTTTGCACAGAATCCATGCATACTCTCCCATACACTGTAATACCTACCACAGTGTTAATACATATAATTACGCTAAATTATTTAGGGAAATACATATCTTTATAGTATGGGTTCTTAGAATATTGTTTATTTATGTGTGTAGTATATGTATTATGTGCAGGTGAGTACACACTCATCATGCAGATATGTGAAGGGCAGGGCAGGACTGAATATCCTGTACTGCCCTTTACTCTGTTGCCTGAGACATGGTCTCTAACTGAGCTGTAAGCTCAAAGTTTTAGCCATGCAGGCTCATTGGTGAGGTTTTTGAATCTATCTCTAGCCCCAGCGCTGGGGTCACGAACACATACAGCCATGGGCAACTTTTTAATGTGAATATTAGGAGTCAAACTCAAGTGCTTGTGCTTGCAGACCAAATAGTCTTATCCATGGAGCCACCTCCCCAGTCCCTAGAATGTCTAGTCTTGATACACAAGTTTTTAGAAATGGAACTCTCACATATATACAGAGCTATGTAACAATTGCTGTTTCAGCATGTTACTTATATCAAATTTATCCTGAGTGACATGGCATATGATCTGAGGTCCCCTTGTGAAATTGAAATAAATCATACCAAGGTAGTAACAAGTGGTGGACACTGCACATCTGAATCTTCTGGATTAGAGTGGTGAGTGAGGCATTCTATTTTGTGTTGTCACTGAAATTGTACCATGCTTGCTTCCTTTTTCTGAAGTCTCAAATCTTACTATATCTGGGTATTTGGCTTGTGCTTTCATAGTTTTCTGTTTTTATCCTTGGTTATAGTTTGATTCTACAACAGTTGTTATCTCCACCTTATAGATAAGGATACTGAAGCCTAGGGAATTGCCCACAGACACAGAGCTAATAAGCTATAGAGAGAAGATTTGAACACAGGGAACCTGTCACAGTTGATGCTTCTGCTATTTTAAGTTGGGTTTTGTTGTTAAAAGTGACATCTTTTTTGTTGTGTTGTTGCTATTGCTTTTTGCTTTATTTTTACTTTATAGTTTCATTTTTACTTTAATATCTTTGACTGCTCTGTGCTTTTTGTGTAGAGGAGAGGTCGGGTCTTTTATTTTTGTCTTTTCCTGAATGATTAATTGGCTCTTAATTTTTTTTAAAGACTTTACTTATTTATTTATTATATGAGTACACTGTTGCTGTCTTCAGACACACCAGAAGAGGGCGTCAGATCTCATTACGGATGGTTGTGAGCCACCATATGGTTGCTGGGATTTGAACCCAGGACCTTCGGAAGAGCAGTCAGTGCTCTTACCTGCTGAGCCATCTCTCCAGCTCCCGGTTCTTAATTTTTGAAAATTTACACTTATTTATTGTGGCAGGAATATTGGCACGTGCCACTTGCACTTGTGTTGGTCAGAGGACAGCCTAAGATTCTTTCTACCTTGTTGGTCCTGGGTCGGGGTGGAACATAGTTTGGCAGTCTTGATAGCAATAGTCTCATATACACTGTGCTATGTCTGCTGACCAATTAAACTAGCTTTATAAAATCGTTTTAAAAGATCAAAGTATCTATAAAGTCTTTGAATCTCTATAATTTTAATAAAACTTATTTCAGCAATTTGTCTTCATGGACTTTTTGGATAGATGGCACAAATATACCTCAGTGAGTTTTTGCCATGCTGAAGGTGAGATGTGCCCAGAGAATACTTGGGTAATTTTTGATGATGTAGTTGTCCTACGCAAGTGTGTTTTGGTCTTTCCCCAAACTAAAAATTAAGTCTTATTTGGTAGTATTGTAAGATAGCGTGGTCACTCTAGAAAGCAGTTTTTTTTAAAAACTGCACAGGGAACTACCAGAAGACCCCAGACGTTGTGCTGAGTACTTATCCCTGAGAAGTGACCATGTTGCTATAAAAATCTGTATTGGTTTATAGTCAGGTATGGTGGTTCACCCCTGTAATCTCAGATTTTGGAAACTGAAGGCAGGAGGATCACACTGAATTTGAGACAAGCAGCCTGAGCTATATAGTGAAGACCTGTCTTCTATCTCCCTACTCAAATACGACTGTTCACGTCATTTGTGATAATGCAGAATTAAGAAGAACAAAATTTGAACAAATTTGAAGCACATTTATACCACGAAATCAGCAATAAATAGGAACAGCCATCAATATGCAGCAGTTGAGATGAGTGTTACTGGAGCTGTACAGTGCTTCAGGAGGACATAAAGCAGGTGTTCGCTCTTTCTGTTTAAATGCTTACCTGTCTCCCAGTTTTGATATGCCCAAGATTTTTAATTTTTTTCAAGGCTATTATAATAGTAGGACACCAAAGGCAAAGCAATAAAACTGTATGATTCTACTTATATAACCCCGTTTGAAATGACAGATGAGAATGGATTAGGGGTTACCAGGGGTTGAGAGAGAATACAGGAGGGAGCCTTGCATGAGTCAGAGTATCTTGATTGTGGTAGTGATTAGACTAGTCTCTATGTGATTAAAATTGATGAAATCTGTACAAGGCCGCTTAGTTCACCAAGGCCCATGTTCTGGTTCTGATAATCTGCTGAAATACGACACTAGAGACCTTTGTGTGTGATTTTTTTTTTTCTTTTGTGACTTCAGTGAAAACAAAAATAAAAATTTTGAAAGCCATTAACTTTTTTTGGGCGATATTAGGGTTTCAACTCTGGTTGTATGCATATATGACAAGCATTAGATAACTAGCATTTAACTTTGTAGTTTTATATAATTATGTAATCAAACTACATTCATAAATTCATGATTTCTATAAATAATAAAGGTATAAATTTAAAAATAAAACTGCTTAAAACTTACATTTTTAGCAAGAGTCAAGTAGTTGAAAATGTAATTAACTAAAAAATTGAGTGAGTAACTCAGTGGTCGAGTACATTCTTAATGTGATCAAGGCTCTGAGTTCAGTATCCACTGCAAAAAATTCCCATTGGTGAGCCAGTTATTACAAGTCCTGATGAAAGAGCATGTCTTACCTTCTTTAGTTAGGATTCTGCTCTCAGAAGCATCTTACCAGGTTCCAGGTGGTGATCAGTCGGGGGCCTTGACCTTCATGTGACCTCTCTGTGATTTAGTTCTTCTCCCTTTCAGCCTTCCTATGGGTCTGCGAAGCTGTCCTTATTCTGAATGCAGATGATACTACTTAAGAACACTGATGTTTTCTTTGTAATGCTCTGTAGTCTTTCCATATGCCACATGTAATTTTTTGTAATTAACAGCTTGCTGGTGAAAAGGACCTCTCGAAGTGTTGGATACAGGCCAGACTGTAAGTAGATGCCCTTTGGCCAATCATTTATCCATCTTATAACTGAAAAAGTTAACTATGAAATGGCTTAGGGTTACTTTAGAGAACATTTGTGAGGAAGGTACATTTGCAAGAATTAGAATTGAAAGTATTATTTTCTCTAAAGAATAAACTATGATTATTTATTTACAGTTGTTGGATTTGAAATTCCAGACAAGTTTGTTGTTGGATATGCCCTTGACTATAATGAGTACTTCAGGGATTTGAATGTAAGTAATGCTTTTTTTTTTCTCGCTCTCATTTTTCAAAAACCCACATAAAAATTGAGGAAAGGGAAGAATTGTTTTCTCCTTCCAGCACCTCGTAATTTGACCCGACTGATGGTTCCCATTAGTCACATAAAGCTGTAGTCAAGTACAGACGTCCTTAGAACTGGAACTTGGCCAGGCTACGGTGACACTTCTTGCTGGCTGAAGTAGTTGAACAGCTTTAATATACAACAACTGTCTTATTGTTATTTCACATGATATAGTCATAAGTAAGAAATAAACGATTCAGTTTCAATTTTGTAATTGACTCTGCTTCAGATCCCTGCCTCCCATTCTGGAGGCAGGAAGGAGTCTTCTGGGTGAGTTTATAAGCATGGTCCAGGAGCAGTTAGAAAGTCTCCATGGGCAATATTACCTAAAGCGTATTTTTTATTTCACTTACCTGTTTTGATTTCAGCTTTATGTTTCTCAAAGTTACGTACTAAGACAAAGAAAAAGCAAACTAATGGACTATAGTTCTGCTTTGTTTTCAAATTATGTCCTCTTCAAGTTGCTGGTCCAAAATACCTTGTTTGGTAGAAACCCAGACAACGTAGGAGGACCCTTTAATGCTGTTATTACCTCTTTAGAATCCGCTTTTCTAACGAGAATGTCTTTTATTTTATAGCACGTTTGTGTCATTAGTGAAACTGGAAAAGCCAAATACAAAGCCTAAGATGAGCGCAAGTTGAATCTGCAAATACGAGGAGTCCTGTTGATGTTGCCAGTAAAATTAGCAGGTGTTCTAGTCCTGTGGCCATCTGCCTAGTAAAGCTTTTTGCATGAACCTTCTATGAATGTTACTGTTTTATTTTTAGAAATGTCAGTTGCTGCGTCCCCAGACTTTTGATTTGCACTATGAGCCTATAGGCCAGCCTACCCTCTGGTAGATTGTCGCTTATCTTGTAAGAAAAACAAATCTCTTAAATTACCACTTTTAAATAATAATACTGAGATTGTATCTGTAAGAAGGATTTAAAGAGAAGCTATATTAGTTTTTTAATTGGTATTTTAATTTTTATATATTCAGGAGAGAAAGATGTGATTGATATTGTTAATTTAGACGAGTCTGAAGCTCTCGATTTCCTATCAGTAACAGCATCTAAGAGGTTTTGCTCAGTGGAATAAACATGTTTCAGCAGTGTTGGCTGTATTTTCCCACTTTCAGTAAATCGTTGTCAACAGTTCCTTTTAAATGCAAATAAATAAATTCTAAAAATTCGCCACTTTTTGAATTCTTTCGTGTAAAAGTCCTTAAAACTAAGGACTGTCTCTTTAAAGAAATTCTCCATGTCTGTCATTTCTCTACAGATTAATTCAGTACAGTTTTCCATGGGTTCCCCTTTGCTTACGTTTTATAGCTAATTTAATGGTACTCCTCAGCAAGTATTGCAGGTCATGGTTATCTGGTGGAATGGGTTGGTAGAGCGAGGGAAGCGTCTACCTACTGGAAACAGTAAATTACAGACACTCAGCACCATTTCCTAACCTGTCTTCTATTAAAAAGAACATGTTTTCTCCTCGTTTTCTGTGAGGTTGTTCAGACTACAATCTGACCTATAGTTTGTTTTCAGGTATGTCCTGTTACCCTTTTGGTTTGGATAAAGCTTTATTGACCAGAGAACAGTAACAGTAAAACATTGTTTTGTCTTTTGGGAGTAAGAAATATTTGGGACCAAAAGTCCTGTTTGCCCTCTTGTTATCACGAGGTATGAGCTAGCAACCTTGTAGCACAGTGCATATTTACATTCCTTTCAGACTGTGTTCTTATTTCCAGCAGTGAAGTGGGGAACTTTAAATGATAACAAGAACTTGCTGCAGTTAGGCTGGTGAAATGGGTCAGTGGGCAAAGGTTTGCTGCCATCCCTAGGAGCACCTGCATGCTGAAAGGAGAGGACTCCAGAAGTTGTCCCCTCGCCTCCACACACCTACTAAGCTGACAAATAAATGTAATTAAATAAAAAGGTTGCCAAACTCCTCTAACTTCCTAATTTACAAGATATGTTTCCTTCTGTTTTCTCATTTCTTCTGCATAGCCTGGTGGTATTAATGTGAATGCAGTGTCAAGTAACTCCTGAGTCCTTTCCTACCATAAAATAACACCTACCGAGGTCCACCTGGATCCTCTAGTTAACACTTTGCTCGGCCCCCACTGCAGAGCCTTCTTAGTCCTTTCATTCCGTTGCACTATCACCTCTGTTGGGTTGAGCCATGTAAGATGACCATTTTTTTATAGGTAAAGCAATTCCCTACTTGGCTGTTGGCAGTTTGAGGTGATTAAATGAATAGCATGCCATGTAGTTTACATTTGTTTGTTTGTTTGTTTTGGTTTTTTTTGAGACAGGGTTTCTCTGTATAGCCCTGGATGTCCTGGAACTCACTTTGTAGACCAGATTGACCTCAAACTCAGAAATCTGCCTGCCTCTGACTCCCAAGTGCTGGGATTAAAGGTGTGCGCCACCATGCCTGGCTTGTGTTCATTTTTTTTTTTTTTTTTTACTATTTGCCTAACCCCCTGCTAGAATATGAGTTCCATAGGAGGCAAACCACCTTGTTTGTGACAAGGTCTGTCTATTACATACTTCCAGCTGTCCTAGAGCTCACTATGTAAACCATGCTGGCCTCGAACTCACAGCCAGCCATCTGCCTCTACTTTCCTAGTGCTCAAATTAAAGGAGGTGTGCCACCATGCCCAGCAGGCAAAACATTTTTGAACTATCTTTTTGTCTATACTGAGGCAGGGCTCTCTTAATCCAGACTAGCTTCAAACTCAGGACACTTCTGCCTCTGCCTGCCAAGGGTGTGGATTCTAGCTGAGTTGCCATCTGTCATTCACTGGTGTGCATTAGATGAGTTGATCAGTGCCTTAGAAAAATAGGAGCTTAGGGGACTGTCGAGATGGCTCAGCTCATAAAGAGCACTGACTGCTCTTCTGAAGGTCTTGAGTTCAAATTCCAGCAACCACATGGTGGCTCACAACCACCCATAATGAGATCTGACGCCCTCTTCTGGTGCTTCGGAAGACAGCTACAGTGTACTTATGAATAATAATAATCTTTGGGAGTAAGAGAGTGGGGTTGACTGGAGTGGGGAGGGGTGACCAGAGCAAGCAGAGGTCCTAAAAATTCAATTCCCAACAACCACATGAAGGCTCACGACCATCCATACAGCCAAAGTGTACTCACATACATTAAATAAATAAATAAATAAATAAATAAATAAAGCTTTTTAAAAAGAAAAATTAGGAGCTTACATGATGATTGTTGAATGAGTAAGTAGCTAAGAGCTGTGTAGATTCTCTACTCTTTACTTAATTTGGCATCTAATTACTGACATTTACAACCTGGTATTGGGAGTGGTGTTGTCTTTTTCTCTTCCATTTTTGGAGGGGTGCACTCCTTCCATAAAGGGTGTGTGGAGGTCAAAGGACAACTTTGGGGCATAGGTTCTCTTCCTCCCACCTTGTAGGTGTCAGCACGAATTCAGGGCATCAGGCTTGGCAGCAGTGCCTTTACCTGCTGAGCTCTCACCAGCCCACTACTGTTTTCTTTTAATTATTTTTTATTTTTATTATTATTTTTTGTTTGTTTGTTTTGGTTTTTCGAGACAGGGTTTCTCTGCATAGCCCTGGCTGTCCTGGAGCTCACTTTGTAGACCAGGCTGGTCTCGAACTCAGAAATCCACCTGCCTCTGCCTCCCAAGTGCTAGGATTAAAGGCGTGAGCCACCACTGCCCGGCTCCAGTACTGTTTTCTTCATGGGCCTCTCTGAAGCATTCATTAGCTACAATAATGAATGGTGGCTCACAAGCATCTGGAATGGGATCCGATTCCCTCTTGTGGTGTGTCTGAAAAGGGACATAAATAAATCTTTTTTAAAAAGGAAAGAAATAGGGCAGGTGAGATAGGACCTTGACCCGAGATTAAGAGCACTGACTGCTCTTCCAGAGGTCCTGAGTTCAATTCCCAGCAAACACATGGTGGCTCACAACACTCAGCAACCACGTGGTGGCTCACAACACTGAGCAACCACATGGTGGCTCATAACACTCAGCAACCACGTGGTGGCTCACAACCATCTGGAATGGGATTTGATTCCCTCTTGTGGTGTGTCTGAAAAGGGACATAAATAAATCTTTTTTAAAAAGGAAAGAAATAGGGCAGGTGAGATAGGACAGTGACCTGACATGTGACAAATGCCCCCACAACATTAGTTATTACTGGAAAAAAAATGCTTCAAAAGTTATTGTTAAACCATGACAGAACCCAGATTTAGCCCAGATCTGCCTGATACTTGCTACAGTTTATCATGGAGGATTTTTCTGTTTTTAGTATAATGTTTTAGCTGGTTGTCTAAGCCAACCAGAGTGTAGCTAACAGCTGGGAAAGAAAGCTGCATTTATTTAACCTAACTTGAGGGTATGTAATGCTGATAATTTTGTTGAGTTAGAGTTCTCAATAGGCCTAAGTTGGTCTTGAACTGAATTCTTTTTTTTTCCGCCCCCACCCCCACCCACCTCTATCCCTTGAACTGAATTCTGTTGCTGAATGTCTTTGTGCTTTTGATCCTCCTGCCTCCACCTCCCAAATTTTGGAATTTAACCCAGTTTATGTAGTGTTAGAGGTTGTACCGAGGGCTTTGTGCATGTTAGACAGTCTACTTCCTGAGCTATATTACCAACCCCCTGACGATGTCATTTTTAAAAACCAACTTTCCACAAATCAAATATAGTCGGTATGTAAGACAGGGAAAGGGAGTCACTGAGAGGTAGCAGTCATTTTCAGGGTAACAGGAGGGGTAAAATCTGAAAGGAAGCTGTACTTTGCTGTGGCTGTTCAGTATAGGAGCAAAATGCCTACAACTACCCCACCTCAGTCCTCCAGGACTTCATTTTCATTACAGTCCTGCAAAATGGATGCTGAGAAAGAAAACAAAATTGCGTTAAAGTTGTTAGAAGTTGTTAGAGACATAGGAAAGCATATATCCATTTTAGGAATTATAACTGGAGGGTTTTTTTTTTGGGGGGGGCAAGGGAGCAGAAGCCCAGGGAAGAGCATCTCCAACAAGCTAGACTCAGCCACCCACCCCCAATATGCACTAAAAAAAAAAGTCATTGTGAGAAGATTTATTTAGGGGCTGGAGAGATGGCTCAGCGGTTAAGAGCACTGACTGCTCTTCCAGAGGTCCTGAGTTTAATTCCTAGCAACCACATGGTGGCCCACAACACTCAACTACCACATGGTGGCTCACAACCATCTGGAATGGGATCCGATTCCCTCTTCTGGTGTGTCTGAAAAGGGACATAAAATAAATAAATCTTTTTTTAAAAAAGGAAAGAAAAGATTTATTTAATGTTGCAACGTTGAGAGGGATAAAGGGGTCTAGTGACTCCAAGATAATCCAGAGTACCCGCATGAGGTTTAGTTCGAGATAGAAGAAGCTGGGGGAAAATGTAAGAGAGGCATGATTCCGAAGCCCTGACCAAGCCAGGTTTGGTTTTGCAAGATGAGCCCGAGAAACCCTTATCCCTGTCATCGTTTCTCCCTTGAGGGAGTTATCTTGGTTTCTGCAGCTATCACTCTGCTGCAGGGTATGTCGTCATGGATAATTACTCCCACCTGTCCTGCAAGATTCCGCTGTCCCATGATTCCTAGGTAACTCGACCAAAGGTTAAGGATGACTTACCTCTGTCCTTTCAGCCAGACAAAATGGAAGCAGAAATCCCAGGTTTTTAGTAACCTTGGTTGAGTCTAAGTGAGGAGACAATACATTTTTTTTAGATTTATTTATTTTTCTTTTATGTATATGAGTACAGTGTAGCTGTCCTGATGGTTGTGAGCCATCATGTGATTTCTGGGATTTAAACTCAGGGCCTCTGCTTGCTCCAGCCCAAGACTTATTTATTACTATATTTAAGTACACTGTAGCTGTCTTTAGACACACCAGAAGAGGGTGTCAGATCTCATTACGGATGGTTGTGAGCCACCATGTGGTTGCTGGGATTTGAACTCAGGACCTTCAGAAGAGCAGTCAGTGCTCTTAACTGCTGAGTCATCTCGACAGTCCCCGAGATAATGTGTTTTAACAGAAACATCTAAGCACGTATTTCAAGAATATTGCTGCCTAAGAATGTGTTGCTGGTCTGTTACATAAAAGCTTTTGCACTTCTCCTTTACAGATTCTTAGAATCATCTGTAAATATTGGTAGGTCCCTATTTTAATTCTCTATGGAGAGGATTTATAGATGTTAACTGTGTTACCATTAAGCTTGTAAGGTTAACCAAGTGGTGTCCTTCCCTGCATTCAAGATTCTAGAAACATTTTTCTCTGTTCCATGTGTTGGGGAATACAAGCTAGATTAATTCTAGTTAGAGAAACAGACATTTTTTAAATATTATTTTGTTTTTATTTTTGCAACAGGGCTTCTTCTGGCCAGACTGATATTACAGATGTGTATCTGCTACCAAAACCAGGCTTAAAAATCAGACTGAACCCAAGGCCTTCTTACACATGCTAGCCAAGTTCTCTACCATTAAGCTACTCCAGCTCAAAGACAACTTGTGCTGTGAAGGAACCAGGAGAGGCAGGCCTTGTTCTTAGGTGATTAGGGAAGGTGATGGCACTGGGAAGGTGGAGATAGAAGGATACACCAGAAGAGTACATCAGATCTCATTACAGATGGCCGTGAGCCACCATGTGGTTGCTGGGAATTGAACTCAGGACCTATGGCAGAGCAGTCAATGCTCTTAACCACTGAGCCATCTCTCCAGCCCCAGAAATTCAAAAGCTATCCTCAGCTACATAAGAAGTTCCAGATCAGGATGGTCTATGTGAAACCCTATCTCAAGAAACCAAGGAAACAACAAATCCTTTAGTTGGAGCTAGAAGTGATGGTGAGTGAGTACTGTTTATTTCAGCTACTCACAAGGCAAGGGCAGGAGGATCATGACCCCAGGTGTTCAAAGCCAGCCTGGGCAATGTAGCAAGGAGCAATTTCAAAGACAAGAACTAAAAGGAAAGGCAAAAAATTATATGCTTTAGTTAAAGTGAGTTTCTCTTCTGCTGGAATCCTTTGTGGGACTCAGTTTTACTAAAAAAATAAAATAAAATAAAATAAAATAAAATAAAATAAAAAAGCCAAGTCCTTTAGTGATGGAGAAACTATTCCTCATTATGACAACCTGACCTGGTCATGTCCAAGCAGGCTCTGGGATCTCTGAGCTGGCCCCCAAATTACTTCAAGCCCTGGGACTGCCATAAATGCCTCCCAGCTGACCTCTAGCTCCTCGTTTCAGTGCCTTAACTCCTCACCCTGTACTTGAAGTCATTTGTGATTCACTTCACATGAAAAGCATGCATGTATACCTTATTCATATAGAGGTCAGAAGACAGCCTGCAACAGTTGGTTCTCTTCTACCATGAGGGTCCTAGAATGGAAGCCAGGTTCTTAGGCGTGGTGGCAAGTATCCTTGACTACTGAGCTAGCGTTCCAGCCCTATTTTTGTTTATTTTTACTATTTTTCAAATTTTTATTCATTTATTTTACTTTTGAGAGGAAGATGATCTTTTCCAAGTATAAATCATATCACTTCCTTCGCACTTCAGAAAACAAACTGCTCTGTGGCCTACAAACCCACATATAAGTTAGCCCCTGCTCACTTCTCTCTTTTATCCCTCATTACTCCTTCGCCTCCACCACAGCATCATTCTACCAGTCCCCAAACCTGTCTCAGCATCCTGCTTTCCCCTGCCCCTTCACCCTAACATTCCTTCTCACCACTCAGCAGAATGGCTGCTTCATTGGTCACCTTGGTGAACCCTGCCCTGACCACTGGAACCACCTCAACATCACATTCCATTATAGTTCTTAGCATTATCAGAGCCAAGCCGTCCTACAAAGCAACACCTACAAAGGCTAGCTTGGGCTCATCATAGATTTGCCTGAAAAAGAAAAAGGCCCAAGTGAATACAGAGACTTTTGGGGGTTTGTTTTGTGTTGTTTGTTTTTTACTTAGACCATGGAAACCAGCATGGTGTCAGCTCCCCAGATCCCAGGTCCCACAGGATTGCTCAGACAGTGGGTTGCTGTCACGGGAGGTCAGTTCCAGATTCCAGCCTAATGATTTTATGACCTGCAGCTGTACTCTTATTGGGGAGGCAAGGTCAAAAGTCCCATGCCTTTCCAGAACCCAGGAGGCAGCCTCCACAAGATAGGGAGGTGGGTGAAAAAACAGCCTTGGGACAACTCACAAGACTGTTCAGGGGAGGCTCTGGGGGGCATTTCTTCAAGACAGGGAAAGCTGAAGTTATCCTTGCCGATATGTGTAGAGAGGTGTTCCTGACACCACCTTCTATATACCTTAAATCATCTTTATATTACCAGTAATATATAGCACTATATGAAAGTTATGTAAAAAGTTGTTAGACTGTATTGTTGAGGGAATGAAACACAAAATCCTGTTCAATATGGATCTGATTTTGTTTTTCAAAAATTTACAATCTCAGGCTGGTTGAATCCAAACATTCGGAACCCACAGGTACAGAGGGAAAACATTTTTGGGGGGTTGAGGGTGAAAGAACCCCTAATTGTTGGTTACTGAGAGTAGTTAATATTTTTTACCATTATTATATGTCTGTTAGACAGTAGAACTGCTTTGATAAGAACTTTTGTTTTTTTTCTTTCATCTCAACTTTACAGATAATGAAATGCAGGTCCAGAGAGGGTTGAAGATTTTCCCAGATCACGCAGCTAGTAAATATCAGATAAGGAATTTAAACAGAGGCAATTTTATTCCAGAATCTTTCTGAGTAATGCACTGTCATTTAAGCCAAATTTTCTGTAGAAATGAATACACTAACAATAGAGGAAATGCATTAAGCTGATTGCAGGTAATAATCAGAAATTACTTAGATATCATACATGGCTTTTGGAGGGCCCGGCTGAACTTTAAGCATGCCTTTTGACTTTCTGTGGCATTAGTCAGTATTTTCAAAGGCTTATAGACCTTTTTACCAATGGGCTCTTCACATTTTTCTTCTGGCCTATTTTACAATCTTGTGGGCAGCTTCAGACAAAATAACTTTTTCGTATGGAGGATTATGGGTGCTCTTTGCCATTTGTAAATGTGAATTTTATAGACACCCCCAGCCACTTGAAAGAGAAATGCTTTTAATTTTTTTTATGATGATTTGTAACCTCAAGTGTTTCTGATAAACTGTCAAATTAAATTTCAAGTTTTTGCTTTATATTGTCTGAATGCACTTTGTAACGGGCTTCCTCATTCTGACTCGTGACTGAAGTGACTTTCAAACTTGATAGCTTTTCGGCAGCACTTCCTTTCCTAACACCCCCGCCCCGGCTGTCCCCCCATTCAAAGATTTGCTTGTAACACACATGGCTTCCTTTATCTAGAACTTTTACTTTGCATACATAGTGTATGTAGTGTGTGTGTGTGTGTGTGTGTGTGTGTGTTTGTGCTTGTTGAGGACAGAAGTTGTCATTTGATGGTTTCCTCAATCTTCATTTTATTTACTGAATTGGAGTTCCTTACTAAGCCTGGAGCTTGCTGATGATCTAGCTAGTCTAGCTCTACCCAGCTTGCCCTTGAATCCATCTCACCTCCAGGGTGAGTGTTGGAATTACATTTGGGCCCCAATGCTACCAGTTTTTCTTTCTTTCTTTTTAAAATGTAAGATCTAGGGATCCTAACTCTGATCTTCACTTTTCTTCTTTCTCCACTGAGCCCTCCCTGGAACTTACTGCTCTCCATTTTCCCACCAGCCCTTGTGATCTCTTGTCACCTGTCTCTCTCTTTTTGGAACACAGGACATTACAGACTCACCTGTATTGTCCTTTCCCTGGTCTAGACTCAGGCATTTTCTGATGAGCCCTGGTTCCTTTAAAAGGAAATGGAATTAGAATTGAAGATCTGGGCACTGGGGATGCTCATTGCTGTTGGAATGTCATTGGTTGTAGGGTCTCTCAGGGGACAGTGCCAGGTAAAACAAACAGTCATACTAATCCTTTCTGTCATATGTCAAAATCTGTTTCTGTGTTTGTCTAGGTACAGGTTAAAGTAAACACACATCTACCCTGCTCCACGCTAGGGTAAATTAATAAACAAGTTTCATTCTAGTTTCCCCTCTTTTCTAAAAACTCTATTTTTCTTTAAGCAATTTTTATTTGTGTGTATGATGTGTGGAGGGTACATTTGTGCCACAGCATGTGTGAGGAAGTCAGAGGATCACTGTGAAGCAGATCCTCTCCCACTGTTATGTGGGTATTGATGATTAAACTCAGGTTGTCAGGGTTACACAGCTAGCTCTTTACCCACTGAGAATCTTGGCAGCTCCTCTTTCCTTATTTTCAATTTGTTTCTTCAACAGTGAGAGCTATGATTCTTGGTATATACTCTATTCCCTCATTTACTTTACCTTAGTATCATGAAATTACACATACTGGTAACAAGCTGACTAGACAGTTATGCATGTATAGATCTTTTATTCCTAAATCTTTTGGTACCCAATCAAAACTTCATGTTTTCCATAACCACTTAGTTATTTTCTTCTCCCCCAATTTGAATATCACTGTGTTATTTGTAGCAGTTTGCTTGGCTGGAGTTTATATCCTATTATGCCCTCATTTACCATTCTGTAATTTTAATTCCTATTAGGACAAACCCAAACAAGTCAGAGCCATACAGAAAGGTCTAGTCAAAGGAACTTGGTTGTGTGTCAACTGTTTTCAAAGAACTTGATACTCTCCTCATGTCTCATTTGCCAGAGTGGATGTTCAAGCTTATATTTTTAAAATATGTGCCATATCTACTATCTATCTATCTATCTATCTATCTATCTATCTATCTATCTATCTATCATCTATCTATCTATCTTGAGACACAGTCTTACTCTGTAGTCTTGGCTAGCCTGGAACTTGTAGCTTGTAACTAATTGGCTATGTAGACCAGGCTGGCCTCAAACACCTAGAGATCCATCTTCCTCTGCCTCCTGAGTTCTGGGATTAAAGGTCTGTGCCACCATGACAAGCCTTAAAATTAACTTTTAATTTTTATTGTGGGACAGCTCCATACATGTCTATAATAAACTTAGAGCTTTTTCTCCCCCAGTGCTCTATATTTATCCTCCTTCCTTCTCCTGAGAGTCTTCTTGTTGGTCTAATGAGAGGCTCTTGCTACCAAGCCTGAGGACCTGAAGTCAGTCCCTGGGCCTGACGTGGCGGAAGGAAAGAACTGATTCTCAAGAGTTGTCCTCTGACCTCCACGTGGGTGCTGTGGCGTGATCACACTGGAACACACACACACACACCACTACAACCAAACAATGAATGAATACATAACATAAAAAGGAATCTTCAGGTTCTAACAAATTTTTCCTCGTAATTCTCATATGGATTTTTAAAGCCCTCTTCTGAGTCATCTCCCTCAGAATACATTAAACCTTTCCAGGTTTTGATAAGGCTGGAAGACTCGGAGACTCGGACGTGGGAAACATCTAGGAATACCTGCTGTGGTCTCTAGTGTTGAAAAAGTAAAGTTTTGTGCTTGTTGAGAGAAAAAAATAGAGATCACGGAGAAAGTTTTAGGTGGTCTTTTGGGTTTTTTTTTTTGGCATTCTGGTTTTTTTAGGGGCTAGTGTAGCCTAGGATTGTCTCAAAAGCTTTACAGACTTGAGTGTGGCCTTGAAATACTGATCCTCTTACCTCAAAAGTGCTACGGAGTACTTGGGAAACCTGCTTCCTTACAGTCAGTCCCCAGAACTCACAGAGAGAAGCCAGGCTTGTGTGGAGCTCAGTTGGTAGAGTGCAGGCTGATGGTGCACAAGGCCCTGGCTTTAGTCACCCACCAGTCCCCACATTTTTTTTAATTTCTTTTTTTAAAAATGTTTTTTATTATTACGTATTTTCCTCAATTACATTTAGAATGCTATCCCAAAAGTCCCCCATTCCCTCCCCCCGACTTCCCTACCCACCCATTCCCACTTTTTGGCCCTGGCATTCCCCTGTACTGGGGCATATAAAATTTGCGTGTCCAATGGGCCTCTCTTTCCAGTGATGGCTGACTAGGCCATCTTTTGATACATATGCAGCTAGAGTCAAGAGCTGCGGGGTACTGGTTAGTTCATAATGTTGTTGCACCTACAGGGTTGCAGATCTCAGTCCCCACATTTTGTAAGGTGAAAACCAACACCTGTAAGTTGTCCTCTGACCTCCGAACACTCACTATTAATTGGGAATTTCTCCCACCCAGTAAATAGATAGAACACCGTTGTCTTCGATATAATAGTTTCACAATTGAATACTACGTGAGCTCTTAACCATTTTACCTGCTTTCAGAAAACCAGAGCACTGATGAGTCAGACCTCTGGGAATTGTGACGTGTGTATTCCTGTCACCTGCTTCTGCCGCGTGGCTTCTTTCCTAAAGCCAGTTGCCCCTGGCTGTCCATCTGCTCAGACTCGAAAACAGCTTTTTTTTTTTTTTGTTCCGCATACCATTTTCCCCTGATTTTAAGTAGTTCGATTTTTGAGCTGGGCATGTTGAGTTTGAGTCTACCTTGGGCTGTATAGAGAGCCTGTTTCCAAAAAAACAAAAAAAACAAACAAAAAAAAAAAAAACAAGTTATGCCTCTTTATACAGGGAGTCTGGGTAAATAAAAGATCTTTTAAAATTAGAAAAATACAAACTAGAGATAAGTTACAACCATCAAGTCTTTCTGTGCTTTATGTAGTACTAAGAATCTTTGCTTAGTTGGTTGTTTATGTTTGGTTTGATTTGGTTTTTAGTTTTTGGTTTTTGGTTTTCAATACAGGGTTTCTCTGTGTAGCCCTGACTGTCCTAGAACTCACTCCGTAGACCAGGCTGGCCTCAAACTCAGAGGGATCCGCCTGCCCCTGCCTCCTGAGTGTAAACTATACCTTTTCTTACTGCCTCCTCACGGGTCTTGCTCTGTTCCCCACATCCTTCCTGCTCCAGACAGCACCGCCCCTCTACGTTTTCACCTTCCTCTCTGTTCATAGTTCTTGGGTACAAAGAGAGGGAAAGAAGAACTCAATTTAATCTAGAAGAAGCACAGTGTGTGATACACTGTTTTGGAAAACAAACAAAAAAAGGTTTAGTAGTTGTACTGGCTAGTTTTGTGTCAACTTGACACATCTGGAGTTATCACAGAGAAAGGAGCTTCAGTTGAGGAAATGCCTCCATGAGATCCAACTGTAAGGCATTTTCTCAATTAGTGATCAAGGGGTAAAGGCCCCTTGTGGGTGAGACCATCTCTGGGCTGGTAGTCTTGGGGTCTATAAGAGAACAGGCTGAGCAAGCCAGGGGAGGCAAGCCAGTAAGGAACATCCCTCCATGGCCTCTGCATCAGCTTCTGCTTCCTGACCTGCCTGAGTTCCAGTCCTGACTTCCTTTGGTGATGAACAGCAGTATGGAAGTGTAAGCTGAATAAACCCTTTCCTCCCCAACTTGCTTCTTGGTCATGATGTTTGTGTGGGAATAGAACCCCTGACTAAGACAGTAGCATACTTAAAAAGAAAATTAAGTTTGTAAATAAAATGCAGCCATCTAAAATTATATTTATGTTTGGTGATGGTGGTGCACTCCTTTAATCCCAGCACTCTGGAGGCAGAGGCAGGCACATCTCTGTTAGTTCAAGGCCAGTCTGGTCAACAGAGCGAGTTCCAAGATGACCGAAGCTACACAGAGAAATCCTGTCTTGAATAACAAAAAGAAAAGAAGAAAGAAACAATGAATGAAAGAAAGAAAGAAGAAAGGAAGGGAAGAAGGAAGGAAGGAAGAAAAAAATAAAAGAAGAAAGAGAAAAAAAAGAAATATTTGTGGGGCTAGAAACATGGCTCGTCTTACCACTAAGCCAGCCCACCAGTGTTGGATCCCTGGAAGGAAGGAAGGAAGAAAGGAAGGGATCAACTCCTGCAATTTGTCCTCTTACCTCCACACTACTTAGCACCCAATCCACAGATAAACAAACAAACAAACAAACAAGCAAACAAAATAGTGTTTCTGAAGACTATGTAGTAATTATTTTATAACTCCTCTCTAGTTTTGACTGCCTACTCTTCCAAAGATTTCATGCATACCAACCTGAATTCTGACAAAAGGCCTGTGTAGACTGTAACATGAGGGAACTGAGCCTCCTCCAGCTGTGTGCCCTAGAGAAGCAGCCAGCCTCCATGTCTCTATGCAGCCCACTTGTAAGAACAAGGCTCCAACTAGCAATTCTCTCCCCAGGGCCTCTACTTTCCATTGGCACAGGACCTGATAGATGTGTACAATAAATGACTACCTAGTACCCACTAGAAAACTGGGTGTCCTGAAAATTTCAAAATGACAAAGTAAGACCAACTCATGACAGTTCTAAAAGACAGTTCTGGTGGACAATTTTTGTCATTTTGGATTAGGTAAGACATTTTGTTGTATTTTCAGATAGGATCTCATGTCTTACATAGTCAAAGATGGCCCTGAATTTCTGGTCCTCTTGACTACCTTCCAAGTGCTGGGGGTGTACTACTATACTCGCTTTATGTCATGCTGAGGATCAAACCCAGGACTTCAAGCACGCTAGGCCAGCTCTTTACCAATTTAGCTATGTTCCCAGTCTTAGGGGAGACCGTTCTAAGCATGATATCCATGGCAGAAACAAAGGCACAGCTCCAAAAGAGGTGACTGCACAACAAAACCCACTTCTGAATAATAGAAAACACGGAATTAGGGCCGGAGAGATGGATCAGTGGTCAAGAGCACTGGCTGCTCTTGCAGGGGACTCAGCTTCAGTTCCAAGCACCCAGTGGTTGCTCACGTCTGTCTGTAACTCCACTTCTAGGGAATCTGACTCCCTCTTTTTGGCCTCCCTGGGCGCCAGGCACACATGTAGACATGGTACTCCTACACGTACAATAAATAAATAAATCTTAAAAATTGGATCATCCAAGAGAAAGATGTCTACAAGTAGAAGTAAAACTAAAAAAAACAAAAATAAATAATAATTGGAAAATGAGAAGAAGCAGAGAGAAAGATGAAATGTTTTATAGAGAAGATTTTTAATACACGAAAAATTGAAAATACTCATTCAAAGGAATTCCCCCCCCAGAAAAAAATAGACAAAGAGTCTAAATAGTAAAGCAAGTTATCATGGGGACAGAGCACTTTTGACCCAGCTACTACTATCCACCAGCCACTGTGGAACAGCTGCCCTGCTGAAAACATGTGGGGTTTGGCTCTTTATTGCTCCTTCACCTCTACTCCACATGATTTGGGTTTCCTAGCACACAGTATTCTTTTTTTGTTGTTGTTGCTTTTTAATGGATTTTATATATCTTACTTTTCATCAGGAACAAAGAGGGGGAAAAATCTTGTTAGACAGCTTCTGCTGATGCTTAGTTAACTTGATACAACCTAGAATCACTCAGCAAGCAAGTGTTGATGAATGATTGCTCTGATGGCTGCTTGTCTTGATTGTTTTGATTGACGTGGGAAGTCCCAGTCTGAAAGCACTTGACGTCATTTGCTAGTTTGGAGTCTTGGATATGTGAGAGTAGAGAAAACTACAGGGCTGACAGATGACTGAAAGGTTAAGAGCACTTTCTGCTCTTCTGAAAAATCCAAGTTGAGTTCCCAGCACCTGCATCAGGTGGTTCACAAGCACCTCTAACTGTAAGCTTCAGGGAAATCAGTGGCTCTGGCCTCTGGAGGCTCCTACACTCACTCACGGTTACACACCACATAAAGATAGACACACATACACATAATTACAAATCATTTTTTAAAAATCCTTTAGAAAGAGAAGAGAGCCAAGTGTGGTGGCACACACCATTTTTTTTTTTTTTTTTTTTTTTTTTTTTGGTTTTTGGTTTTTGGTTTTGTTTTTTCGAGACAGGGTTTCTCTGTGTAGCCCTGGCTGTCCTGGAACTCATTCTGTAGACCAGGCTGGCCTCAAACTCAGGAATTTGCCTGCCTCTGCCTCCCAAGTGCTGGGATTAAAGGTGTGTGCCACACACCTTTAATCCTAACACTCGGTAGGCTGAGGGAGGCAGGACTCTGTGAGCAAGAGGTCTGCCTAGTCTACATATTTCTAGGCCAGCCAGAGAACACACATAGTAAGACCCTGCCTAAAACCCAAACCCAAACCAAACAAGACCAAGAAACGTGGAGAAAGTTAGCTGAACACTAAAGATGCATGTATTCATTTATCTCTGCTCTTGGCTGTGGATCTTATATGAAAACGATTCTCAAGCTCTTGACGCTATATGACTTTCCTGCTATGACAGACTGTAGTTAAAACAATGTGCTTGCTGAGAATTGAACTCAGGACCTCTGGAAGAGCAGTCAGTGTTTTTAACTGCTGAGCCATCTCTCCAGCCCCAGCAAAATATTAGTTAACAAAAATATTAGTGGTATTAAATATAAAATTTGCATGCTCAATTTCTAAAATAAGTAAATGAGCTATTTAGTAAGGCATATCCTCCGAAGTCGGCAGCTATCAGTTAGGAGACTTGGTTTTTGAGACAGGATCCCATGTAGCCAAGGCTGGCCTCAAAATTGCTATGTAGCTGAGGGTGACTTTGAACTGATAATCCTCCTTCCTCCACCTCCCAAGTACTAGTATTATAGGTATGTTCTACCATGTCCAGTGAAGGGAAAGATAAGTAGGGCTCTGAACACTGCAAAGACATTGGGTTGTGGTTATTCTGAGAGGTGGTGGGCTAGGAATGTAGCTCAATTGGTAGAATGCTTTCTAGCATGCCCAAAGGCCTGGGTTCAGTCCCTAGCTCCACCACATGAGTGGGGTGTGGTGATGCATGCCTATAAACTCAGAATTTGGAAAACAGAAGCAGGAGACTCCAGAATTCAAGGACATCCTCAGCTATATCGCAAATTCGAAGCCAGCTTGGGCTACATGAGACACTGTCTCAAAAAAAAAATCAGAATATCTTGGGGCTGGGGAGAGATGGCTCAGTGGTTAAGAGACAGTGGATGCTCTTCCACACGGCCCAGGTTCAATTCCCAGCAGACCCATGGTGGCTCACAAGCATCAATAACTCCAGTGCCAGGGGATCTGATGCACTTTTTCTGGTCTTGGGCACTCCCCGCACATGATGTACAGGTACACACATGCAGGCAAAACCCCACATACATAAAATGAAAATTTAAAAGTCAAAAAAGGAAGAAAAAAACCTCTATAGCTCAGAAGGCTGATGTAAGAAACCAGTCTACAAGAAGATATGTCCTTTATGTGAGTGAGATGAAAAGAACCCATTAAACAAGTAAGTCCCATGGACAGGTGACCTCTAGTCCCAAATGGTCCTGACTCCTAACTACCATGTAGTTTACTCACTCCCTCAGCCAACGTGTCCCTCAGTGTGATATTAGTAACCTAGAAATCTTATGCCTGGATTGCTGTGAGGTACAGTTAGCTCAGCAGCTTTGGTGGCTTATTTCTCACTCATCTCCATGGAACTCTTAATCCTTGGGAACTTGGCTATCAGAGCACTCAAGTCACTGATAGATTGATGACTTCACTGTGCACACTTGTGATACTAGAGCATGCTGTACCATCTTGGGAGGGCACAAAGACTGATGTGGGTGTGTGCGCGCGCTTGTGCACATACCTGCGTGCTGCTTGCTTTTACTGTTGGAACCCTGAGTTTTCATTGTATAGACAGTCACTATCAGATGAGTTTATGTAAGCAGCAGCCATATGGGCCCCAGACCTTGAGATACCAAGCAGGCTTCCCTGGGCAGACTCATGGAGTCCGTGTCTGCAGTTTGCTGCTATAAAGAAAACGTGTTGTGTGTGTTCTCACTTCACAAGAAGGACAGTGGATACCTGGCCTAGGTTTTCCTGAGCCTGCTGACATGTGCCTTATTCCTGCTGTAATCATTTTTAGCTGTTCATATGAACTGCCATCTAGCTGAGTAAATCTGCTGACTCGCTGTTATGACATGAATTATGTTGCCTCTGTTTCCTGTGTTGGCATCCTAACTCACAGTACCTCACAAGCTGTATTTGAATAGAGAGTCTTCCTTTGATTCCATTACACTTTCTTTGACCTTTTTAAAATCTGTATTTATGTGGTTGTTTGAGTGCTCACATATGGAGGTCCGTAGACAACCTCAGGTGTCAGACCAACCTCTACTTTTGTTTGAGGCAGGGGCTCTCGTTCATATACTCCAGGGTACCTGGCCTGAGAGCTTCCAAGGATTCTCCTATGCTGGGGCTCGATTTGTACACCAGGCTGTCTTTGGATTCACAAACATCCACCTGGTTCTATCTCTTGTGTGTTGGGATTAAAAGACACACACCACCATGAATGCCCACTATTTGTTTCCTTCCTTCCTCCCTCCCTCCCTCCCTTCCTTCCTTCTGTCTGTTTTGTTTTTGTTGTTCTTGTTCTTGATGAGACAGAGTCTGTCTTATATAGCTCTGGCTGTCCTGGAACTCACTATGTAGACCAGGCAGGCCTCAAATTCACAAAGCTCCACCTGCCTTTGCCTCGGCAGTGTTGGGAATACAGACAGGTACTCCCACAGCTGGCTGTCTTTTGATTTTTTTTTAAGACAGGCTCTCATGTATCTCAGGCTGGCTTTAAACTCACTATGTAGAGGAGCATGGCCTTGAAATTCTGAAGCCCCCTGCCTCCATCTCACAAGTGCTTGGGTTGCAGGAGTGTAGCACCACATGTGCAGAGTTAGAACCAAAGTGGCACAAAGAACTTTTCTCTTAGTGGATATTTTCTTTATTTACATTTCAAATGTTATCCCCTTTCCCGGTTTCCCCTCCAAAAACCCCCTATCCCCTCCCCCTGTTTCTATGAGGGTGCTCCCCACCCATCCACCTACTCCGGCCTCCCCATTCCTCTACACTGGGGCATCAAGCCTCCACAGGACCAAGGGCCTCTCCTCCCATTGATGGATCAGAAGATCAGAGCACTTCAAAGTCTGCCCCAACACCCCCACAGAAGCCCTCATTTTATTATGGCAGCGACTTTTGTCATCTTCGAGCTTAAATGTATCCAGTCACTGAACTACATCTCCCAAACACCAGCTATGGGCCAACAACTGTTCTAGGTAGTGGAGACAATGTCAGCGAGCAGGGTCAACCACAAACTCATATTGGTTCTTCACTCTTGTGGTGCTTAGGATGCACGATAAGTAGAAATATGCATGTAGCCAGCGTAGCAGGAGAAGAGAGGGCAAGGGAAAAATAAACCCGGAGAAAGGAGACTGCAAGGCAGAAAGCAAAGCAAGCTTGGAGCTTGAAATATGATACCCAAGGTCTGCATTGTGACCCTGAAACATTCTTTCCCACTGCTAGCAATGGGGCCCCTTGGACAAATGGCTAATTCAAGGTCGGGGTCAAGAAGCATGCAAGAAGAACCTGGAACATTTTGTTGCACCAGAAGGATAAGCTAAAAACAACACTCGGCTCATTAGTCATTGTTGGAGGTTAGAAAAGCAATTTACATCTTGACATGGCGGTGTAGGCCTGTAATTCTAAGACCGAGAAGGCTAAGGCAAGAGGGCTGTGAATGTGAGACCAGCCTCAGCTAAGGAGCAAGAGCCTGTCTAAAAGAAAGGAAACAGAAAGAGGTAGGAAGATAGGTTCATTAGCAGCGTAACTGAGTTGTAAGGCGTTTGCTCATCACCTGAAAATCCTGCGGTTTTTGAACAACAACAACAACAACAAAAGGTACCAAATCTAGGGGCTCGTGTGTGCTATAAAATTGTGTATGCTAAAAAAGGGTTGGAAAAAATTATTATAATAATAAATTATTATTGTTGTGTGTCTATGTGTACAGGTGTGCACATGACACGGAAAGAATGTGGAGGGGATAGGGGGATGCTAGAGCGGTGAGGCGGGAGTGGATGAGTGGGTAAGGGAGCACCCTCACAGAGGCAAAGGGAAGGAGGAAAGAGGGGGATGGGATAGAAGATTGTGGAGGGGTAACGGGATAACATTTGAATTGTAAACAAATAAAATGATTAATTAAAAAAGAATGTGGAGGGGAGAGGACAGCTTGAAGGACTGAGATCTCACCTTTCACCGTGTGGGCCCCAAGGTGATTCTCAGGTTTGGGAGTAAATGCTTTTACTCACTGAGCCATCTCACTAGCTTGCCACATCCCTTTCTTTCCTTTCCTTTCCTTTCCTTTCCTTTCCTTTCCTTTCCTTTCCTTTCCTTTCCTTTCCTTTCCTTTCCTCTTCTCTTCTCTTCTCTTCTCTTCTCTTCTCTTCTCTTCTCTTCTCTTCTCTTCTCTTCTCTTCTCTTCTCTTCTTTTCTCCTCTTTTCTGTTTTCTTTCTTTCTTTCTTTTAGACAGTCTTGCTCTGCAAACCAAGGTCTGAAACTCACAATGTAGCCCAGGCTTTTCTGGAACTTGTGGAAATCCCCCTGTCTCAGCCTCACAAAATCTGGGATTCTAGGTGTGAACCTCCACAGAGCTGCTCCCCTCAACTTGAAGGATTATTATCTCTGAAGGATTTTGAATTTTAAAATTATAATAATAGACACATAGCATAACATTTGCCATTAGAAACATTCAAAAATATACATTCCAGCATGTTTTGATTGGTGTACAATCAACATCCACTCTCCAGTTCTAGAAGGTTTCTATCCTCTCAACTAGACTTTAGACTCATTAGTTACTAATTAGTTCTTTCTACTGCTCAACTTGCAATGCAGGCACCATTGTGTGTGCATTCGTGCGTGCATGCATGTGTGCGTGCATTCATGTGTGTGTGTGTGTGTGTGTGTGTGTGTGTGTGCTTCCTTTTATTTTGACAGGGACTCACTGCATAGTTTAAATTGGCCTGGAGCTCCGTCTTCTTGTCTTGGCCTCATCAGTTCTGGCTTAAATCATAGCTGTCTGGCAGTGGGAAGGGTTGATACATACGTACACATATGTACACATTCATGTGAGTGCACACGTGTGTGAGGACAGAGGCCAACATAAGATGTCTTCCTCATCGAGTCTCCACATTAATCTTTGGAATAAGTTCTCTCATCGAAGCTGGAGCTCAGCTAGTCAGCTAGATTGGTTGACCTGCCAGTCCTGGGCTTTTTCCTGTCTGTCTCTCCGGTGCTGGATTTCAGACATGCATAGTAGCACCCAGCTTTTTACATGGGCTCTGTAGATGTTAACTACTTATGCTTGCATAGCAAGCACTTTACCCACTGAGCCATCTCCCCAGCCCTCTTGGTAGTTTTGAAGACTGAATAATTTTCCACTGTATAGCTAGTTTGTTTCTTCACCCATCAATGGGCCCTTTGGGCAGCTATGAATAATCCTACTGAAAAGAGAGGGCAGATTTGAAAACATTTGAAAATATGAAAGCATACTCTCAGCATGTGATTGACATGTGATTGACATGTGGCAGGGGCTCAGAGGAGGTCCAGTGTGGGTGCAGGTAGATGAAACGGTGCTCAGTAGAAGGTGGTACTTGACTGGGTCCTCGACAGTGAGTGGCCAGGGGCAAGGACTGGACAAGTTTCCTTCAGCTAGTGTTTTACTTACTGTTACTGGCTGTCTTAGGGTTTTACTGCTGTGAACAGACACCATGACCAAGGCAGCTCTTATAAGGACAACATTTAATTGGGGCTGCCTTACAGTTTCTGAGGTTCAGTCCATTATAGTCAAGGCATGGTGCAGAAGGAGCTGAGAGTTCTACATCTTCATGGAAGGCTACTAGCAGAATACTGACTCCCAGGCAGCTAGGAATAGGGTGTAAAATCCTACACCCACAGTGACACTCCTACTACAAGACCACACCTCCAAATAGTGCCACTCCCTGGGAAGAGCATATACACACCATCACAGTGGCATAAGGACTTCACATGCAGATAGACGTGGGAGGTGTCCATCGCACCACTCGAGCCAAGAGCAAGAAGAAGGAACAGGAGGACAGAAGACTGAACTAAGAGACACAATGAGCAGACAAGAGAGGGCAAGAAGACTCAGTATGAACTATTTCCTGGAAAGATCTTATTTTCCTTCACAACCGGGTTTCATTGAAGAGACCTTAGTTTATGCCATCTTTTTCATGAGGCATTGCAAAAGCTGAAGCAATCAGGGCAAGGCATGGGCAAACAGAAATGTAACCCCAAACGTTTAGGATGCTGAAGTAGAAGGGTCACACATTTAAGGCTGACCTAGGTTACAAAGTAAGACTCCATTTCAGAGAAAAAGGCAAAACCAACCAACCAACCAAAACAAAACAAAACAAAACAAAACAAAAGAAAACAAAAATAATAATAAAAAAAACACAAAAGGTACAAAAAATTCAAAAAACAAAAACCAAGATTTGGCACATTCTTCATGGAATCCCAGCACTAGGGATGCTGAGGCAGAGGTTGGGTTGGATGGAGGCCCTGGCTACGCAAACAGTTCAAAGCTAGCCTGAACTTCATATCAAGACTCTGTCTTTAAAACAAAAACAACAAAAAAAAGAGGGATTGGAGAGACGTCTCAGGCTTAAGCACAGTCTGTTCTAGCAGAGGACTAGAGTCTACATAGAGTGGCCCACAACTGCCTGTAATGCCAGCCTCTGTCGGGGGAATCTGCTGCCTCTAGCCTCGGCAGACACCTGCATTCATATGTATTCATATGCCTTCAGCCACACAAGCACATACACAAATACATCAATTAAAAATAAAAATCACTCTGAAACTAAAATAAAATATTGAACAAATCAAAGTTCCCCAAATGCCAGTCTTTTAGGATCAGGGAGTAAGGGTGCCTGCTACGAAGCCCGAGGAGCTGAGTTCGATTTCCTGAGTGAATGATGGAAGGAGGAAGGAGTACCCCCAGATTTCTTCTGTGGCCTCCACAAGTGCCACATGCACACGCATGCACTTGTTCACACAATGTAAACAAAATGCAACCGAAAAAACAAACAAACAAGGGGTTGGACAGATGGCTCAATAGCACTTATTGCTCTTACAGAGGACCTGGGTTTTGTTCCCACCTCCAACATGGTGGCTCACAGACATCAGAAACTCCAGTTCAAGGGGATTCAATGCCTTCTTCTGACCTCAGCAGGAGCCAGGCATATACATGGTGCACATATATATATGTGGGTAAAAACAGCTATAAAATAAAATAAAATAATTTTTTTTTAAAAATTGAAAAGTCCCCAAACCCCAAAACAAAACTCTTTGGCTTTTCGATTTTTACTGACAATGAACAGGGATGATTTCAAATCTGGACATTTAGAAGGAATGTGTTATTATTCTTCTGGGTAATCTTCACCCAGAGATTGTTTTTAGTCGTCCTTATAGTAGCAAATCTTTTATTACTTGACAGGCACCACTGTTCCATCTAGCCCTTATGCAGCAGGAAAGCAGGTCTGGAAAGAACACCTTGGTTCCTTTCCATATTTGGACCCAGAATGGAGCCTACCACAGAAAGTGCTTGGTCGGCTACACTACAGCTATGTATCCCTCCACTTTCCTGACCTCAGAAATTAAGCAAGACCAACCTGCTTAGTCCTTGGACAGGAGAGCATGGCAGTTATGTTTGTTGAATGAACGAATAAAGTAGTTTTGTTTTTGGGTGTTTGTTTGTTTGTTTGTTTGTTTTTCGAGACAGGGTTTCTCTGTATAGCCTTGGCTGTCCTGGAATTCACTTTGTAGACCAGGCTGGCCTTGAACTCAGAAATCTGCCTGCCTCTGCCTCCCAAGTGCTGGGATTAAAGGTGTGGGCCACCACTGCCGGGCTATAAAGTAGTTTTTAAAAGAAGTCTAAACCACATTGTAGCAACTGACAGAGACAGTGGAGTTGACCACAGGGCAGCTTCTGTCTGGGGACTCAGTTTCTCCCTTTCCCCCATTTTCCCCTCTCTCGTTCCTAACCCTCTCTCTGCTTTCTCTCCCTCCCTCTCGAATCTCTACTCTCTATCATTGCCACTGTCCTCTGTGCCATTTGTCTTTCTGTCCTATGGTGGTGAGCAAGATAGACCACTTTGTCAAATCTTCATTCTATAAAAGAGGAAACTGAGGCAAGAATTCAGAGATGAGAAGGAGGACTCTGCTAGATACAATTCTACAGGTAAAAACTGCCCCCCAAAAGAGAGATTCTCTGATTCAGTATTTAATGGACAGATACAAATCTAAAGACAGGCATGGTGATTTGGGCCTTTAATCCCAGCACTGGGAGGCAGAGGCAGGGGGATCTCTGAATTCGAGGCCAGCCTGGTTTAAATAGCAAGTTCAAGACTAGCCAGAGCTACATTGTGAGATCCTGTTTCAAAATCCTCAAAACAGCACAACTACCACCACCACCACCACTACCACCACCTATTCGTAGCAAGTACACTGACTAGCTAGGCTACGGTCACATGAACTGATTCTAGGCCAATCAATAGAAAAAGGAAAAGGTGTTAGGATTGTCTGCTGGAGTCCTGTGGGAGAGGCTTGGCTATTTACTATGACTGACAGTTTTTCCAGAGTCTCATGATTATGATCGGGGAGGGATATATTATGAAGGCAAAGAGCCCCTTCCCAAACTGTTACAAGACCTGGAGGCTAGAGCCTTGGCAGCAGTAACAGATGGAAAGCCAAATGTCTGGAGTTGGGGGCCTGAATTCTCCCCTCGGGATGAAGCTGGCCTGGTAGGAGCTGGAGAAGCCCAAGACAAATACAAAAGTTGGAAATGGTCTTTGAGAGCCTAGCTGCTTTTTTTTTCTTTTTAATCTGCCCTTCTTTGAATAGAGAAACTGCTGTAAATTTATCTCTCACTACTGAATCAAGTCTGCATTCTGGGAATTCGTGCCATCGTTTTCTGGGGGCATTTTGCACTCCCCACTCCCCAAGATACAGTTCCACCCTCAGGGTATAGCCCAGCCCGAATTTGGAAACTGGATTTGTCCTTGACAGGTTCCTCCAGACGCTCCTGACTGCTCTGTGACAGAAGCCATCTGTTCCTGCCTCTGCCTGTGCCCCTGTCATCTTCCTCTGCTTGAAATTCACTCCCTCATTTTCTCTGGCCCTTCCAGCCCCACCCACCTTTGAAGGTGTTCCTCAAGTCCCACATGCCTCCCACTGTCTTCTAAAGTCACCCCTGTCTGTCCTTTAGGTCCAGTGTATTATAGTAGAAAAAGGCCTGTAGATCAAGACTCAAGTTGGCCACCAGTTCTTTGCAAGACTTAGCTGGGAGTTATTTCCTCTCCCTGCAACTGCATTTCCTCTTCTGAGCACCGAGGGAGGACTGGTTTGTTAGAAAGGGAAACCCTCCCCCCTTCTGCACCACCCCCACTCCGGGGGCCGCTTGGCATCCTCCCAACTAAGAGGCATGCTGTCTCCATCCGCCACATTCTAGGATATTCTGATTCGGAAATGCAAGTCTCCACTTTAGTCCACTGCTAAATGAGAGAGCCTGGAGCTCAGTGATTAAATTGATGGAGTTATTACTTTCTCCGCCCCAGAGGTGAGACTTCCCATTTCAGGAAGGGTCCCACCTTGGCTCTTCTCCCTTTTCATAATCCTTGCCTAGCAAGGACCAGAGTGAGGTTTATGTGGAAGGAGGTCGCTTTCATCATTCAGGGTAGAAGGAAGTTTTCTGTGAGATTGGGCCTGGCATGGAAGAAGGTCACAAGACCCTGCCTATTTCTGCTTTCAACCATACAGAGCAAGGGATTTGTGCATCCAAAGTCTCTCTGGCTCCGGTTCATCTTAACTCCCACTTCTCTCCTATCCTCCCTTCCCAGGAAAAATGTTTCTAACTAAATGTGGCAGAGTCAAATGTTTATGAAAAACCCATTGCCAAGGATATGTCTGGCTGTGTGGTTGCTCTAAAGCAGACGGGTGGGGCGTGAGGCTCTGTGGGATGAATGATCTCCCAGTACCTTTGTGAATGACTGCATCTCTCCCACTGCACTAGGTCTGCTTGAGGGAATATACGGATTTTGCTACAGTGCTTTAGCTCTTGGGGGAGAGTTTTCCTGGAGTGTTTATAAATGGCTCAGAGTGGACTCTAGCTCCTCTTCTAATGTGTCAAATCTGAGAAACATTAATAAAGCCTTTAGGAGGGGATAGCAAGATGGCTCAGTGGGTAATGGAGCTTGCCCCTTAGCTAAGGGACCTGAGTTCAATCCCAGGAATCTACATGGTGGAAGGAGGAAACTGACTCCCACACGTCCTGTGATGTCCACAAGTGAGTCAGAGTGCACATAGCCCTCCACCTCACATACCCACAAATGCCAATAAAATGGCACAACAGTAACAAAATCCCAAGAAACCAAAAATACTCCTGAGAGGAACCAGTCAAACCATGGTTGTACTAAGTCCCCAGATATAGTTCCATCTCTCTTACTAAGAAAGAAGAGGGAAAGCTGAACTGGGAGGTCTCCTGTACTCAAAGGAACATCCAGGGATTTAGATGGATGGACAGTAGATGGGGAACTACAGCCAGTTGCTGGCATCTGTCATTCATGAGTGGGCCTTCTGGAAGGTCTTTCCCTGGCTCAGGCATTTCCCAAACTAGCCAGTGTGTCTTGAGGCCAGGAGCAATCATCCAAGTGCCACCTTCCTGAATTGCTCCTGGGAGAAAATAAGCCCCTTTCAACTCTCTCTGTGTTTAGAGTGTTTGATTAGATAAGAGCCATCGGTCTGCTTAGCAGTCACTGGTATTACTCTGTGTGGACCCAGAGGTTTGAGAGAGGCTCTCACTACAGAGTGAGAGCAAACACCCTCCCCCAGCTCCTGGAGCTCTGATTACAAGGCTTGAGCTACCACACCTGGCCGTTACAGTTGTGTTTTTATTTTATTTCTTTCTTTTAGTGTGTGATGTTTGTGTGTGTAAATGTGTTTTTATACTTGGACATGTGTGTGAATGCATAGAGGCCAGGAGTCAACCTCAGATATCATTCCGCAAGAGATCCCCACCTTGGTTTTTTGAGACAAGGTCTCTCACTGGGACCTGGGGCTCCCCAATTCAGTTAGATTCCTAAGGATCTACCTCCCGAAAACTCAAATATAATTATCAGTTTTTAAAAAGTGTATTTGAGTCTTTTGCGCACATGTACGTATGAAGGGCAGACCTTATGGTGGTCCTGTAGGCTTTTCCTAGACAAGTTGGAAAGTGTGGTCTAGGCCAACCACTGCCTGCATAGAAATCTTTCTCTATACATGGGTCAGGGTTTCACGATTAAAAAAAAAAAAAAATCAGTGTAAAGCCAAGTATGTGGCACTTGCCATTAATTCCAGCACTCTGGGAGGCAGAGGCAGGCAACTAGTTCTCTATGAGAGTGAGGCCAGCCTCACTATATACTGAGGCTATAGCCACAGTTAATTACATTAGGTGACCTTGTTTCAAGTCCCACCCCACCCTCCAAAATCAATGTAGACTCTAGTACTAAAATAAAATAAGTTTATTCTTTTGCTATAAAAGAAAAACATTTTGTTTACACAATAATTGGTAAAAAAAAACAATAAAAATATAAAGACAACAATAAACATCACCTGTAATACCAGAGACATAAGTTCTGTTCAAGTTTTGTCATGTTTCTTCCTAGTCTTCCCCCCATATATTGATACAAAATTATGCATGCAAAATGTTCCCAATACGCTTATGTTATGTATTCAGGAACATACTGCAAAAATAATTCTGTATCTGATTCCTATTATAAAAACAAACCATAAACAACTATGGTTAGACTTGCAGCTTCTTTCTTCCAACCTTTTGCCTGTGTATTGACACAAAGCTATTTATGCAAAATGTTCCCAATATAATTATAGCACATATTAGGAACACATCGCAAAAACAGCTCAGTATCTCTCTTTGGTCACTGGTGGTGCTACAGCTTGGAGGTGACTGTCCATATGATGGATGCAGAACCATGAATGCAAAGCATCCCCAATATACTCATAGTACATATTAGGAACACATCGCAAAAATAGTTCAGCATCTTGGTTTGCCTTTCTCCTTCCTCTATCATTCAACCACAGCATCAGTCCCCAGCATATTTGTTCAATAACATTAAAGCACAACTCAGGATAACTATAATATTTTGATCTGTTCTCTTAGCCTTATATCTGTATATTGATCCCATGTATGTAAAATTAAAACGGAGAAGAAAATATTTTGCATGTTTATCATTAAACGCTTTTTATTAGTGTTTGTGGCACATCTTTATGTCACAAAAATTATTTTCAGAAATATCAATCTTAATGATAGCATCCTATCACATTGTCTTAGAAGAGCATATTTTATTTATGCAACCCTTTACTATTAATAAGTCATTTTATCCTCAAAATGACTGAAGTGAAGGGAGGTGGTAACCCCAGTGACATAGATGGTGAGGCAAATGAGCCACAGATGCAGATTCCTCCTGGCAGGCCTAGAGAGTGATTTAAAGCCAGCATGAGCAAGTTAGTGAGGCCTAGTCTCAAAAAAAAAAAAAAAAAAAAGAATTGCAAGCAGGTATGATGGCATACACTTATAATGCCAGCCCTTGGGAGGGGGAATTAGGAGGGGAAGGAATTCAACATGAGCCTCTGCTACACAAGTTTGAGTCTGGGTAACATAAGATCTTGCCTCAAAAATAAATAAATAAATAAATAAATAGTAATAAACATCCTGATGTTTTTTCATTTTCCGTGACTTTCCGTGGCTTGTATATTTATCTTCATGGCTATTTATATGACTCCACATTTTTAAGGTAACCTGTTTTTCTAAAGCTTACAGCTAATGTTTTTCTTGTTTGAGGAAAAACATAGTTTTAATATTTTAGCCTATATATAAAACCATATGTCCTGTCTAGGCTTCAGTGGACTGAATAGAAATGCAAATTAATAAAACCCTTCTCATTCTATAAAAACACAACCCATACCCTCCCCCACTCCATGGCAACCCCTTTCCTCCTTGCCTAGGGCTCAGTCCTCTCCTGACCTCTCATCTCTGTAATACTCACCCCACCAATTCTTAGGAAGAGGAGTGGCTCCCAGACCTTTCAGTTATCAATCTGTCACAAGGGCACAGTGGTATCTCGTGACATGATGATCCCCGAGACGTCTGAGATCCCTGCATGTGTAACCTCAAATTTCTGGATCTCCCAGTACCCTTAAAGACCTTTTAGCGAGTAGCATTTCACAATGGGACACAAATCAAAGCACAACAAAACAAAGAAACAGCAAAACTGTGAAGATGGGGAAAAAAAAACAAAACAAATAAGCAGCTAACCAACCTACTACAAATTCTGTTTTTAAAAAGTCTCTTTGTTTTGCAGTTTCTTTCCAGTTTCTACTCTACTTTCAGCCACCAGAGTTAGTGTAATTCTGTGGCCTTGATTTTTAAAAGCTTGTTATCTTAAGAATGTTTCTAAGTTTCTAGGTAGTTTTTATGATTATTCACAATGACTAAAAACGTTCTTTTGAGGATGCCACTAAATTAATCTCTATGGTTAGTTCATATTTGCTCCCTTAATTTACTTGAGTCTATAGAAAGGATCAAAGCTTTAAAGTGAATTCACTTTACAATTTTTAAGCTTGTACACATTGAATCATGCATGGGTAGGTGACTTACAGTCATTACTTAATCATGAAGTCAATCTTGAGCCTCAGTTAGGAAGTGTCCAGCAGTTAGACTCTCACTCGTCCTTCTTAGGACTAGACAGTTTCAACTAGACCTTTTCTAACCAAACACACTAGTTCAGCTCCATTTTCTGTCCTAATCACTATGGTGTAAGCTTCTGATGGCCAGGCAGGAATGTTACCTGGCACAGCATGAAGTCTGCATGATGCAGTTTCCCAGGTTTCATCTTCAGAATCCTCAGGTCTCTCGAAACTTTGTCTGCCTTACTTATCTCTCAAAGTTGTAAACAACAAATCTATGAAAGCAGTTGGGGCCGTAAGTGAACAGAGGAAATGAAGGCAAGTGCTGAGATGAGGATTGTAAAGATTTGGTTTCTAGGGCACAAACATTCTGCCTTCACTCTGCAGAGTGGAGGTGGGGGAGGGGTAGCAAAAGACCCGAAGGAAGGAGTCAGGCTGCAAAGCAAGCAGTATTCCCAGCCCCCAACAATGCCCCCGACTTGGAGCTGGGGAGGGGAGCGGGAGGGGGGGAGTGCGGCGGAGGGGGCGGGAGGGGGGCACGCTTTTCAATTTTCACCACTTGCTCCGAAGACAGAGCTCAAGAGTAAAGGGGAGTGCTCCAAGGCTGAGGGACCACAGGAAATGGAAATCGTTAGAGGCTCCTCCCACAAGGCTCTAAGCCCCTTTAAACTTGAGGAGGATATCAATTGTGGACCCAGTGCAGGAAACAGATGAGTGAAATATTAGGACAGAGCCAGGAGATCCTAGCTCAATGGATGGGCATAAGGCAGGCTGAACTGGGCCTCGGAGATACAGATTTGCTATGATTGGTGTATACATACTGTGTTTCGTTTTAAGAGGCATACAATAACTCTACATAAAGATGAACGTATAAGTTTCTGGCATCATGAGAAATGCTTCTGGACAACGGGAAAATAGATCTCTAGAAATTAATGTTAACTTGGTAATGCCCACAGCTCAAGTCTTTTGATCTCTATCAATATATATTCATTGATCTTCCTGAAGCATACTTTTTGAACCTATTTGTATTTTTTTTTTAATCTGCACCGTCTCTCAGGAAATCTGCCTATTAATTAATTTATGTCGTGTAGATTCATCATGTTTCCCTTGCTGTTCCCTCCTCCTCAATGGATTGACAGGTATGGTGCTTTAGAATAATCAGTAAAATAATGGGCATTGCAGAGTCCTTCTTGGGTGTTTGTTTAATTGGACAGTTGCCCATGTTACTGGACATCAAAAGCAACACAGAATTATTTGGTCTCCCAGCACTGGAGTGTATCCAAATGTTTTCCTGTTTAGGATTCAACTTTTCTCCTTGTCTGCGTGCATGCATAAATGCTTTACACAATTACATTTGCTGACTTTTTCTGTGGCCCTGGTTATTGGCATCTAGTTTTTCCAAGTAACATTGACACACATCTGTTCAAATCAATTGACGCTTCTATCAGGACTGACTCATTTGGTGGAAAAAACAAGTTTACATGCCAACTGGAACAAAGGAGCCTAGATTTGGGGGAATAGCAGGAAAAATGAAAACGGTGGGGCCGGATTATTTGACTTACAGATCATAAAACACTTTCCAATAACATTTTAAAAAGGTATACAATATTACACTAGTGACTGGTTATATACTGTACCCCCCTAGTTGGGTGGTTTTCAATATCTAGTGTGGTAAAACGCATATAAATTACAGTTTTTGAAAGATGATTGTACTTTCTTGGAACAGGAGTCTTCTGTGTCCACATCCCCAAGATTGTTGATGTAGTGTTCCCTTGTTGGAAAACCAAACCAAACCAAACCAATATGGCTAGCAGAAGATGCCTTCAGAAGTATTCCTGTTATTAAAATTGTTACAAAATTATGTTCAATTCTAGTGTATCACAATAACCTGAATATCTTGTCCTACAACTTACAGAAATGTCAGAGTTTAGATTTAGAGCCAGGCTAAGCTTTTCATAGTTTTAAGAGCCATGTCTGTCTAGTAACCTTTTACAATGCCACGTGCACACAGCTTCCTCACTAACAAATAACATGTGTTGGGGGAAAAAAAACGGAGAAAACAATGGAGAGGTGCCTCTTTGAATGTGGTAATGGAGGATCAATTAATCAGCCGACCATAAATTGAATCACTTTATACAAGTCTCCCACACATTATCATGCACATTTAGCAATGTTTGAAAAACAATTTAAAAGAATACCTTAGGGAGTTGTTAAAGGGAATTTATAATCTGGAACGAATTGCCATCTTCTTAATTGACATAGAAGTGTTTGGCTAAAATATTGCTTTATTCACATTTTGCCCTTGGAAGAAAATCGAAGCACATCATAACTTCGACTAGGCAAATAAAGGTGCGAAGAGCATTTCAAATCAAAAAAGGGCACCACGCAGCCAGGTGCTATGTGGATGAGCTCAATTTTGGCGCCCTTGGGCACCTTGGGCTAATGGCATCTTAGATTCTTAGTCAGTGGCCTTAAACCTGGATCATTTGCTCCTCTGCTCTAAAGTCCCCAACCCACCTGAATCTCACTTGAATCTTGCAGGCACCCACTGGAAGCAGCCAGATGGCGCAGGCCAGATTCTTCTGGGTGAGTGGGGGCCTTCAGTGAGCCCCGGCGCTCTTCCTCTGGCATAAGGCAAAGCCCTGTTGAACAGTGGAGATGGAGAAGGGAAGTTGGTGAGGGAGAATAGGAAGTCTCAAAGTGCCCCTCCTCCAACCCTGCGCATAGGAACGCGGGGCGCCTGAACCTGTTAGCCATTTGTCTTGGGGATTCCGGGCCAGAGGGGCCCTGCCAAGGGGAGGGGTGAGGCAGGAGCTGGGGGGCGTGGCTTCAAGAAGCCAAGGAGATGGGGGCAAGGCGTGGCTTAAGTTCCAAGGGGTTTCAGTGCTCCTGGGAGCCAGGGGGTCCTTGGGGGCCCAACGGGACCCAAACCACCTCCCACACCTTGTTCAAACGCAAAGGAGTCTGGGAGAAAGGCATTTGGTGGCTAGAGCTAGACTCCCAGGCTCACAAGGCCTCCTCTAACTGTACCTTTTATGGGGGCCTGCACCCAGTCCCTGGGGAAGATGACAAGCAGTTCATACAGACCAGAAGGGTGTGTGTACATGTATTTTATTTCTTTTTAATAAGACAAAGCAGCACGATTTCACCCACACTCCGTTTTCCAACAGTCCTTTACATGCCTATACTCCAGATTATGGAAAGTGATTTTCACAGGAAAAGTACAGTCTTGCTCCAGAAGTTTAACACTCTTCTCCAGTTCCCAGGCGCCTCTTGACCTGTTTTTTTTTTTCACTCCAGGCTCAAAGGGCTCCTCAGGGAAACGGAGGTGCCATGATTAATCACAGCAGAGTTTGGGATGTCACAAAGCAGCCATTTTCTCAGAGACTTCTAGGCAGTGACAAGGGTGTCCCCATGTCCCCACTGCCATGTAGAATTGTGTGATGACTTTGGGAAAGGGGGATAAATGGGGACTAGAAATGCAGAGCCTCACTGAGGCTTCCTGTTGGGCCATTGCCTCTCATTGTACCACCTGGGGGTCCGCACCAGCAAGACACGAAGAGATCCAGGGACACTCCCACGGACCCCTTAATCTTTCCTAAACTGCAAAGAGAAATGGGGACTTTCTCAAGTCATCCTTCCTGCCCTTCAGAACCCTTCTTATTCCTTTTGGAAGGACCCCTTCTCCATTTTGTTGTTGAGGACTTAGGACAAATTTTCTTGTTTCGCTCTTGTGGGTGGTATACTACTTGATGACCAGGAAGTGCTTTTTTTTTTTCCCAGTTGATTCACTTTTACCTGAGCAGCAAGTGAGGCGCTAACAACACACTTTCAGTCACACCCAGTCAGAGTCACAGATCAGCAACTCTAGTTGGGAGCTGTTCTAGAGTCTCCCTCCCATGGGGCCTATGCTGCAGGCTAACCGAAACTTACCTGGTGGGTGTGCCCATGTGGAAGACCCAGACTTACCCAGGCAGTGGAAACAATACTCCAGGGCACCAAACACTCACTGCAGTACTGTTCCCGCTGCTAGGGCACGACTGAGTGGGATGGGCTGAGTACAGGATGCCTTGTCCCTTCTTCAAGTGAATTGCCACCTTGCTATTCACACCCACCCAGGCCCTTGGACTGTGTAGAGTGACCCTCACTAGACTAAGCCCCTGCCCTCCCACCTACCTGCTTTAGGGCTTTTAGTAGAACCCACACAGGTCTGTTCAGCAGGTCCCCACCTTCTACATTCCCCACGAAGGGGTGTTGCAGCGCTTCATGTTTTGAACCTTGGCAATACTCCAAAACATGAATTGCTGCTGCAGCCCTTCGGAGTCAACGAGGGTGGGGGCCGCTCTGGGGTACCTGCGAAGGAAGAAAGTCTCTGTGATTTCCAGGATCTGCTGGTGAGGCAAAGGGTGTACTGTTGGAAAGCAGGGTGTGGTGGATAGTGGGGAGGAGGAGACTCTTACCTCAGAAAGTAGATGAAAAGTGGGATTAAATAAACTGAGACAATTTGGTAACATCTGGATCACTCTTGCCAGCTCCAAAGTCTTGGTGAAACTTCCTGCTACCTTGTATAAGTCTCATTTATTGTCCCCGGGTTTTGATCATTTATTGGAAATTGGTGCAAGGAACTTTTGATAATCAAAAAAAAATCCCTCTGGGTAGTCCCAGTTGGTTTTACTGAATACTATAGGCATGGAATAGACTTGTCTAGTAGTTTCCTCCGTTCTTACAGTAATCACCTCGTCATTAGTTATTTTTAAGGACAAAGCATGAGAATGTTCTAGATGAAACATACATTCCTGGATGTTCTCATACATTGCTGGCTACTCAAGCTTATTTATAAAGACATTTGTTACCATCGACATCAAATCACAAATCAAGAACTTTAAATAAATGACATCCTTAAATACTTGATGTTAAATACAAATCACTCCTTCTTAAGCCACGCCACTGAAAATCTTGTCTTGAAATGGCCGGCACTGTGCGCTCTCCTCAGCTCCCACTGTTGCTTTTCAAAATGGACACACATGAGCAACAAGTTACATTCATTTCCTTGTTTAAACAAAGCATTCAGGAAAGCACAAAAACCATCCTTTAGTCCTTAACCACAAACCTAATAACTAAAACAACAAAACTACAGTGCCTTTGAAAGCAAAAAACATTCTGTATACAAATTTCCTGTATTCTCATTTAAAATTATGTCCGTTTTTCGAAACTAGTACAATGAATGCTGGGTCCTTTTAATTAATTAATAAAATATACAGAGTATGTAATTAAACTAAATACAAAATTCCTAACATAACAGATAATGATCCAGTGCTAACATATGCATTGCTTAGGTCATGATAAATAAAGCCATTAATAATAACAGCCCCACTCCTTAAGTTGGAATGAAAATTCCGTCTTTTCTTGGCTATATTACAAGTCATTTTTACATGGACACGGAATTGTGGAGGAAAAAACCATCGATGGTCACCTTTAAAAAGAGGAGAGAGAAAAGCCGTGTTTAGTAAAGATACAATTATACTTTAAAGATACGTATTTTTCTCCCAATTTAACTTTATGTCCCACACAAATGTCACATCAGAGATTGCAATTCCTCTTAATTTAACATTTCCTTAGTTGACTACTCATAAAAACAAAATTCATTCGAGATAACATCATCAAAAACGAAGGTCTTACTAGATAATTTTGTTAACGAATACACTGGAATCAAATTCATCTCTAGATTATCCTTCATCCATTTCTTTTCTTCCCATCACTCTACAACGACTTATATCCTTAAAAAGCCATCTCACTCCCTGGGTTTGTGTATTTCCCCTTGGGCTTAACTTTACTTACGAAAAGAGAGCACAAAGAGATGTCTGGTCACTTCTAGAGAGGGTCATTCGCTGATACAATAGACAAAGAATCAATACTTTAGGGTTACCATGGCCCCACCCACTTCAGAACCACGACGGGTCAAAATGGCCCCACCCACTTCAGAACTGCGAAGGGTTTGGCCAAATGATTTAAGAGCCAAAGACTAAGCCTCTTCCTCTCTTCCCAGTTGAGAACGTTTTGTCTTTTAATGTTGCAGATGCCATGCGCCCCCACACCCAAAACATGATGCACAGGTCCTCCGCACCTTCCAGCCAAACTTTTCCAATACTGGAAAAAAAAAAAAAACAACTAAACAACCTTGAAAAGTTTTAATTAGCGAGAGACAATGGAAAACGAATTTTACGGTTCTTTCCAGGACATTCTTTACTGCTTACAAATGAGTGGCCCAAAGTCCCATTTACAGTCTGTCAAAACTAGTTGCTCCCCACCCTGGCAAGGCTGACAGCCTGAGGCTGCCCGCCCCTCACTCATTTCTCTCTCCCCACCCCTCCCCGTTTACTCTTCTCAGTCCACTTTCTGAGAAGTTCCCTGGCCACACTCACTTGCTAGACATTTTAAAGATCTGTCCTCCCCCCACCACGACCCCCGGACACGCTTTCCACCCCCACACCCCACCCAGCGCGACGCATAACATTTTTTTGAGAATTATCCCCGTATCTGTTACAGTCTGTAGTGACCAGAGACATAGTTGGGGGCGGGGGGAGGCGGGCCAAAAAGTTCCCTTCCCCCTCGTTTTTTTCTTTTTTAGATTCTAAGTCACCTCTCACTCCACTCGAAAATGGCGCCGAAATCGTAGAACTTCTTAAATTTCATTGTAAGCTTTTTGCAAAGGTTTCTGGGATTTTCCTGCGAAGCTGCTCCTCAGCGTCGACCTAGAAAACAAGCCGGGGAAGCTAGAGAGAGGAAGGAAAAGGCGGGCGGGGAGGCGGACAGACAGACGGACAGCGAGAGAGAAAGGGCGGAGGGGTGTGGCGAGGTTGTGAGGTTAGAAGAGCGAGTCGCGGAGACTTGGGAGGGCGCGAGGTGGCGGTGGTGCGGGACATCGAGGGACAGAGGGACGGACAGCCGGGGAACCGGGGTTCGCGGGGCGAGGGGCTCACAGAGAGGCGTGGCGGAGAAGAACCGGAGCCGGGACGGAGCTGGGCTGGAACCGGGCTGGAATCGGGCTGGAACCGGGCTGGAATCGGGCTGGAATCCGGCTGGAATCGGGTTGGAGCGGTGCTGGAGCCGGCGGAGCTGGCGGAGTTGGGCTGGAGCCGAGCGCACCCCAAGAGGCGAGCGGGAGCAGCCAGCGCCCAGTGGTCCGCAGCAGCCCTAGAAAAAGCCGGCCCGGGGGGCGTGGCCATGCGCTGCTCCGCGCCCCGCCCAACCATTCGCCCGCTCGCTCGGAGGCCCCGGAGCGGAAGGGGGGAGGGGGGAGGCCGTGCGGACACGCAGAGCCACAGCCTTGGCCTGCAGCCAGGAAGGGCCGGGAAGGACACGGGGAGCCTGGAGTGGCCACGTACAGAGAGCCTCATAGCCGCGGGTGCAGGAGACAAAAACCAGGGAGAAAGGGGAAAGGGGAAAAGCGGGAAGGGAAGCAACCAAGCTCCAGCTCAAAGACCCATGCCACAAATGACACTCTAAAGTCACTAGGGCCCAAGTCTTTGGGGCTACCAGGAGGGTACAGGGCGGCTAAGCCAAGCCTCTTAGGACTATTTTTCTTGGGGGTGCCTGAAACAGGATGAGGAAACAAGGGACCCTCAGATTGCAGAAGGGAAGTGCTAGGCGCGCGAGTGTGCCCAGGCTCTGTTGAGTCTTCTGTGCTCTGGCCTCTCTGCCAAACTCTCCCTCAGGTAGAGGACTCCCTTAGGTCCTGGCGGTCCACTTTAGGGGTGGGCATGACACTGAGGCAGGGAACGACAGTTTACTTATACATGTCCAGTCCAAGAAGGAAAGTCTTTACTACTTAAGTTTTGAGTCTGGAGTAGGGAAAGAAAGGGAGTCTTTCTTCTGTATGCTGGATATCTTTAGGGACGGCGCTGTTTACCAGGGAGGTATGAGAACGGTGTTGAAGTTAATAGCAGGGTGTCCAGGGTGACAAGAACTGTGCCTAAGTGTAAAGAGATGAAGTATAAGAGTGATTATGATTTTCAAATGATGCCGCTGACCCAGACAGGCACTCAGAGAGAAGGGGGAACGGGAATGGATTTCAAGGAGCTAACATGAGGTTGCATCTGGGTGGGGAGTCAATAGTCTTTCATTGCACCGCGTTCGCAACTTTCTTGTATATTTGCAAAACGTCACAATAACACAAAGCTGGAAAAACCAGGCATGGTAGCACATGGACCAGTAGAGTCCAGCACTCGGAGGAGGCAGGAGAAACAGAAGTTTAAGGGCGTCCTTGGCTACATAGCAAGTTCGAGGACAGTCTGAGCTTTGTGAAAGACTCAAAAAAAAAAAAAAATCTGGGAGAAATCCCTTATAAAATAGAGCCTGGATGTTAAAAAATAAATAAATAAACTCAGCGTCTCTCTTCCCACCTTTCTTGGGTTGCAGACATCTTTGAGAGAGTGGGATGTAAACTCAGATAGGATTTGGACGGGAAGGGTTTCGCTGGCCTGCAGCAGCTTACACACCCGGGCTCCAAAAGAGACCACAGGGGCAGGTGGAGTGCTGGGTACAAGGCGCTATGTGGGAGCTACTTAGCGCGTTCACTCCGTGACTCTGAAGGAGAGGCTGTTGCCTTAGCAGCTCTTGGCTAAACCTCTACTCCAGCCACCTCTTGTCTAGTCTGGGACTTAGTGGGTTCCTTGGCGCCCTTGACTAGCGAGGACATCTGGGCGTCTGCGAATATCCAGCAGTTGAGCAGCACGCTGGTAGCTGCGGTGCAGCCGCGGGGTCCTCCATGCTCCCAGAGTCAAGCCTAAGTTTTATTTCAGAGGGTAGAAGGCGTGCGGGATAGTTTGGAACCTCAGGAGGGAGCGGGGACAACTACAACAAAACCCACCAGGTGTCAAGAAAAAAAAAGGGGGGGGGGCAATTGCAAAACGGGTAACACATGCGAAAACGGCAGGCAGATACTAAAATCACGGATTCTGAATTCCGCGGTGCTCAGCGCTGCAGTTTCTTGCGCTACTCAACTCTCGCTGTATTTCTATATTTTTACTGTGATACTTCTTCGAGGTTGATCTCATAATCGTGAGTTTTGCGAAAATGATCGCAAAGTTTCAAGGCTTTGCTACAATCGTGTGACCTTAGGCTGATGACTGGGGCTTATTTTCGTTGTTTTTGTTTTGTTTTGTTTTTCTTTCTGGGTTTGGAGGGTGAGAAGACAGGAGGGTAGAGTCTTTCAGGATCTGTAAAACTGTGGGGAGAAATTAGCCAAAAAGATTTTTACAGAACAAGATTTTCTTTTCAGGAAAGAGCTCTCTCTCTCTCTCTCTCTCTCTCTCTCTCTCTCTCTCTCTCTCTCTCTCTGTTCTACGGATAATTTCAGATAGTTTCAGTGTGCACTTAAAACTATTATTAGGACCTACAATTTTTCTATTAATATCTTCACAACACTTTGTGGACCAGACTGAAAGTTTGCCGACCAGCCAGGCGTGACTGACCACGCGGCGACTAAATCCTCGGCTAGATCATTCATAGAGCTCCAGTGTCCTTGGGCTGCGATGCTTTCTTTGGGTTTTTAAGGTTCAGCCTGGTGGGTCAGTTTGTTTGGATTCCTGCACATAAACATTAATTTTCCTACATAAATACCAGAAGATTCCAGCGCTGGGAGATGAAAGATGAATTTGTGACAGGTCTTCTGAAGAAAAATGGCAAGGGCTTTCTTTATTAAACTCCCTTTGCTACATCAGCATATTAAGAGAGCCAGCTGAATATTGATGAATTCTTTGAGGCTGAGTAATATGGCTACAGGCCCAAGAAAGCTAGGGGGGCAGGCTTAAGTATTTACTCAAGTGAACAATCTTCAAATATTTTTTCAAAGATGGCGTCTTAAGGATTTTCTTAGAACATCTGTAGTAAGCCCTGTTCTGCAAATGCCTTCTCACATATTAGGCCCTTCTTGCCTGCCCGAGATAAAAATCTAAAAATCGCCCTAAAAAAGTGGCCTGAAGGTCACCTTGGGATTAAAAAGGGGGACACAGCTCACTAACCAGAATGCTAAGGAGCTTCCAACAGGGGAGTCAGGCATTTCTCACTGGGCAACTAGGAACCAGAAAGAAAAAGCACGGCCTGTAATCCCTTCTCCCTCCTAAAATACTGGTTTAAAGCAATTATTTTCTGAAAAACATGTAAGTTTTTCTATCTACCCCCCCCCAGTAACAGTCAGAAATTACCTTGATAAATAACTGTAGCTATTGAGGGAGGAGAGGGTGTAGCAGCAGTTTGAAGGGTCTTGGGTGCAGCTGTGAAAAATAAATCACCCTTAAACTGAAACATTCGATTTGAGATACTACGCGCAACAAGGCATTTGGAATAATTTGGGAGGGGGGGGGAATACCTTTTTGGAAACAATTTTTGACTTGGTCTTTGGAAACAGATATTAGGAAATCAAGTTGAGCTGTTTTTTTTTAATTACAAGGAAAAATTCTAGACGTTGGGATTTTTAATTTTAAGTAGGAATGCTTTTTGATAATAAGTGGTTTTTAAGTGTGCATGTGTGTAAAAGCCTTGAGTTAGAGAGACAGAACTTTCTTTAGGCTGCAAGTATCCAGACGTCTTCAGAATGATAAAAGCCTGGAGATGATTACAGATTTAACAGGAAGAGAACAACTGGAAGCTTCTACTGCATTATCTGTAAAGAGTCTCAACGCCCAGAGTTCAATCCAAGGCTAAAAAGTACAGTAAGCTAAATAACTATCCGATTAAACTAAAATGGTAAATTCTATCTTACTTTCTAAACTCACTTATGCATGTTTTAAATAAAATTCCTGGAAAACCTTAGAAATTGAAAGGAATTCTTGAATCTGCCTCTCTCCTACCAACCAGGCTCTCACCAGAGAAACCATTTTGCCTCTCTACCAAGAAGAGCCTTAGAAACTCATTGATGCTCACGGTTTTTGATCTCAAGATTTCTTTTTCCCTTTCCAAAGATGCGCATGCTCACTGCCTGCAATAGCTATGTCCTCTTACTATCTTAAGAATGTCTGCCCATTAAACTGAAAACAATTTCAGATTCCAGAAGTGATTGATCGATCTTCACAAGAACCAGGCCCACAGTGGAGGGACATCTTAGTGTTCCTGTGTGACTGCCCTAGCTGTGGTTGGAATTTGATCTCTAGTCAGGGGCAACTGACAAAGTTTAAGAAGAGGCACTTGGAGATAGTAAACCTGTGGCCATATAAGCGGAGGCATTTAGTTTCAAACTCGACACTTCTTCCATTTTCCTGGAATCTCATCTAATTAGGAAAAAGAGAAGGAAGAAAAAACACTCTACTATCTATCAATGTCACCCTGCCAAATGTGTTCAGGGAGGCAGAAGTGAGTTTGGACAGTTGGCTGGTTGCTCCATTTATATTAAAAAAAAGTCAAAGGAAAAGAAAACCCCAACAAATTCTAAACAATACAACAACCTCAAATGAACAAGCTGATAGACAGAGTGACTGACTCAAGGAAGTCCTGAAATCCTGTTAAAAGTGCAGTGTTCTGGAAAGAGTGAATGACATCATTTTCTGCGTCTGGTCTGTTGGAATCACACTCCTGGGGCAAATTTTATCTTACTGAGTAGAGGGAAGAAGAGGGACCGGGAACAGGAAGTGGAAGGCTCCTGAAGGATGTTATCTCTGTTTAAAACTAAGACACAGATGCCTGTTTTTCAAAGCCTGCCTTACTTTGTTGCATCAGAAGAGGGGAACTATTTCCTTGTGCTGATAGCACAGAATTTTCCAGAATCGACTCAGAGTTCTTGTTCTTTCTCCATAACGTTAAATGTTGGCATTAAAAAAATAAATAAAAAAGACAGGGTATGGTGGCTTTTGTCTTCTGGAGTGCTTTTTTCTAGCACTCCAGAAGCTAAGGCAAAGGTTAAGGCCAGCGTGGATTACATGAAACCCTGTCTAAAATAACATAAAATAAAATAGAATAAATAAAACAAGTAAGATTGATAGGGTTTCTAGGTCGATTGGAGTATGTCATTTCTTTTACTTCCTGTCTCTAAAATGATTCCTTTTTAAAGCAGTGTCCAGGATCAAACATAGGCCCGTGTGCTTAGGCAAGCATTCTGCTACAGAGCTACAGCTACAGTGACAGCTCTTAAAATAATTACTGGGGTTACAATTGGGGTTAGACTCTGCAGTTGTCCGTGGCCAAAGTAAAACCCATCTATTGGTATGAGAAAAAAAAATAGAGATCTGGATTTCTGTTTTTAGACAAGGTCTCATGTAGGCGAGGCTAGCCCCAAACTCCTGATGGTCCTGCCTCACCTTCCCAAGTGTACCACTGCACCCAGCTTAGAAGCTGTTTTACATTTTTAGTGCTTGCTCTAAACCCAGAACCCAGGCTTCTTTTGATCAAGGCCCCCAGGAAGACAGAGTGCTAGGTCAGCAAGAGGGAAGGAAGGGGTCATCACAAGAGAAAGAAAGAAGGCAAGAATATGAAAATCATGACCTCCCTGCTAATGTCCTTCCACTGGTTCACTACAATGAATGTTTCAGACTGTCTGGATATCTTTCAACTGGATTCTGCCCCTCTTTCAGTAGGTCTTAGTGCTTCTTGGAAAACACAATTTTTTAAAAGAAAATTCACATAGCTTTAAAGCTTCACTATGGAATGTGGCACTCAAGGCCCTCCTTAAGCAGCTGCAACCAACTCCTGTGGGCACACTTCCTACCTTTCAGCAGCACCCACTTCCATGCTGGGACACTAACTGTGCCTGTTCTTTCTGGATGCTTTCCTGAGTGTCTTTTATCCTCCATTTTCACGGCACTTGATCAAACTATAATGGACTTTCTTAGCAGACAAAAAGGTCCTAGAGGGTCAGGACATGTTTCAATATCGTTATTGTTCCACACTTTGAGCAGTAACTTGTCTCAGTTGGTGTTCTATACTCATTTCTTCAATGAGTGCATTTCTGAGAAGAGCAAAGAGTGTGTTGGTGCTAAAAATAATGGTTAGTATCATTAGTGCCTTTGGTAGAAAGTGTTAGTTTTTTTTTTTTAAGATTTATTTTATTTTCATGAGTACACTGTTACACCCTTCAGACACACCAGAAGAGGGCACTGCATCCCATTAGAGATGGTTGTGAGCCGCCATGTAGTTGCTGGGAATTGAATTTAGGACCCGCAGAAGAGCAGTCAGTGCTCTTAATCACTGAGCCATCTCTCCAGCCCCAACTGTTAGGTGTTTAACCCAGGTCTACCGCATTGGCATAACCAGCAGTCCATCTGGGACTGACATTTGGAGCATAGTCACCAAAAAATAATGTGGAATTAGTTTTTAGATTAGATTTTCTTCTTAAAACCCATCACTATGCTTTGTACTTGTAAGTTTGAAGCTGACTCTTGTAGGGTCATAGGGATTTGGATGAAATGGGGGGACACTTCTCAGAGTCCCAGTAGTGGAAGAGATCTAAAAGGAGATCGCCTTGGTTTGATGAGGACTGCTGGGGAGAGATCTGCATTTGGGGAGGTTACACTGGGAGGAGAAGGAGACATGTTTTTGGACACAGTCTCATGTAACCTAGGTTGGCACTGGCCTCAATTTTGTTTTGTAGGTGAGGATGATCTTGGACTTTTGATTCTTCTGGCTCTGTCTCCAGAGAGCTGGGATTGTAAGTCTGCATCACCACACCCGTTTTATGCAGTGCTGAGGATCAACCCCAGAGCTCTGAGTATGCTATGTGAGCACTGGAATTACATCCCTAGTTTTCAAAGAGGAGGTTTGGCTTTAGTCAAAGATAGTATAGGGGCTTTAAAGGGCCTTGTGTTAAAACCAGTGTTTTTAACAGATTCACCTAACTGAAATGGTAACCCTGTAGCATACAAATTTTGTAAAAGCCACACCCATCTTTATGTAGAATATTCCAGTCTCCATTGTACACAAGTAAAATTGTTATTTGGGAGGAGGAAAAAGGAGAAAAAGATATGCCGTGCTGAATCTACGTCAGAAGATACGTCACCTTCCTCCATGTCATATGATTTGTCAGCTTGACAGGATCTCCAGTCACAAGCCCAGCAGCAAGGCCAAGAGGAATTATGTAGATGAGGTCATCCTCTGAGCATTTCTGAGAGGGGTTATCTAGATAGGTTAATTGGAGTGGGAAGACCTATCTTAACTGTGTGAAGAACCATGCTATGGGCTTGGGGCTTAGACTGAAGATAAAGGAACATCCTCTCTGTGGGTCTGATGGGAATAGCAGCCTCAAGATCCTGTAACCATGTGGCTTACTTCCTTGAAATGACAAGAACTGTAACCTCGAACCGTGAGCTAAACCCTTTCTGTCTTTAATGTTTTTTTTTTAATTTATGTGTATTGGATAGCATATGTGCATAGGTGTCTTCAGAAACCAGAAAACGTGTTGGGTCTCCTGAAGCTGAACTTCCAGGTGAATGTGAGCACCCAATATGGGTGCTAGGAACCAGATTCAGGCTTTCCAGAAGAGCAGTCCTTGGCCTGAATCACTGAGTCATCTCTCCAGCCTACTCTGGCTTTGAGTTGCTCTCCTCAGGGCATTAGATCATAGCAACAGAAAAAAATAACTAAGGTAACTGTCCCCATTTCCTCTTCCTTTGTCTTCTTTCTAACACTTCCCTCTCCCCTAGCTGTGAACACCAGAAGTCTTAACTAGTCCTGACTTGTTTTTTCATTGACTTTTAAAGTTAATGGCTGCCAGGCAGTGGTGGCACACGCCTTTAATCCCAGCACTTGGGAGGCAGAGGCAGGCGGATTTCTGAGTTCGAGGACAGCTTGGTTTACAGAGTGAGTTCCAGGACAGCCAGGGCTACACAGAGAAACCCTGTGTCGAAAAAACAAAACAAAACAAAAAACAACCCCCCCCAAAAGAAACCAAAGTTAATGGCTAAGCTTATCAATAGGTATGTTTTATAACAACAGTAGATGTTAAGTCAAAAGAAAAAAGAAAGAAGGAAAAGAAAAAGAAAAGGAACTGCTCCACAACCTAGGATCTGACTGGTTTTGGTGGTAACATGGCCTCTAAATGGAGAGTGTTCTCTTTCACGGGCAGTTTGAAAATATTGTCATCAAATATTTTCATGAAGTTAAAACAACATCGAAAGTAACTCGGGCAGCCTGGATCTCCCGCACACTTGGTCTATAACCTGAATAACCTCCCTTCTTCAGTGTGTGGGAGCATCTTTTATCATTGGAGGAGGATTTTTCACAAGTGCTCCATCACTGAGCTAAATCCCCAACCCCAGAGATTACTTTATTTTGACTTGGAGACCATAAATTATTCCAGGGTGTTGGTGTAGGAATGATGTGGAAGCTTACTGCTACATCAATTTGTTCTTAAACTACTGACCTTCTTTTGCTTGTGGGGTGGGCCTGCACCCTGGGTTTCCTTGTGTTCTGTCATGTAAATGAATCTTAGAAAAAAGATGGGGCTAGTGAGGTGGCACAGAAGGTAAAGATAGTGAGGTGGCAGAGAAGGTAAAGACTCTTGCCACCAACCTGAAGACCCAAGTTTCATCTCTCTGACCCACCAGACAGGACAGAAGCGGTTCTGCAGAGTTCCCCTGTGACCTCTAAATATGTATCAAGGCCCACTAGAAGCCACGTATACAAAGAAATTAAAAACAAATTGTAATTTTTAAAAGAACTATTTATTTTATGTATGGGTACATTGTTACTGTCTTCAGACACACCAGAAGAGGGCATCAGCTCTCATTACAGATGGTTGTGAGCCATCATGTAGTTGCTGAGAATTGAACTCAGGACCTCTGGAGAGCAGTCAGTGCTCTTAACTGCTGAACCATCTCTCCAGCCCAATATTTTTTAATTTAAAAAGAAAAATTGACTATTTGATGGACATCACTTGGAAAATTATTGGTTTTTTTTTTAAAGACTGGATTTCATATTCTAGGCTAGGTGGATATGAGGGTAAAGGTGCTTGCTATCAAGCATGAGGACTTTATTATGTTTCCCAGAACCTGCATGGTGGAAGAAGAAGAGAAGTGACTTCACAACATTGTCTTCTGACCTCCATTTTCATGCTGTGGTACATACACTAAAAATGTAATAAAAAGAACTTATATATTAAAATTAATATGTTTGCCCTTAGTATGCATATATATATGTGTGTGTGTGTGTGTATTTATATGTATGTGTGTACGTACTTTACTCAATGAAAAAATATAGTTTAACCAAAGAATAAATAAATTGGCAATATTTTTAAAATGTGGTTTGTTGTTTTAGGAAAACAACAGCGAGGAGAGTGTTTTTTGTGGTGCTAAGAGACTGAAGCCAGGGCCTTGCACATGCTACGTGTGCACTGTACTAGCAAGCTGCATCCTCAGCCCAAGAGTAAAACAAGTGGACATTACTCTCAGTCTCCTTTTATGGCTGAAACATCTCATTACAGCTCTAATTCTTAAGTATCTGACAAGCAATTATCCTAACAAATGCTGCAGACCTTTTGGCTTTTCTAGAAATTGAAAGGTGAACACGCTCATTTCCTTTGATGGCAACAAAGCATTTCTTACTATTATTGCAAACATTCTGAACACTATGATATGGAGGTTTATAAACCTTGTCACCTTGAGAATTAACTGAGCATTACCACAATAAAGAAGGAAAAGATTCTTTTGGAGTGGTGTATCACAAGCTAATTAAATTACTCAACAGACAGCTCAGGGGTGAAGGGTTGGAGACATGACTCAGGATTAAGATCGGTTTTTGCTCTTCCAGAGCTATGTCTCAGCCTTTATTACTGATTTAAAACATTGCTTAATTATACTGGGATGTCAAGTTATGTAAAATATGGTTACTGATCAGTATTTCTTCATAAACATTCATTTCTTTTAATGTTTTAGAATTTCGTGCATGTTTATAGTAATTTTTTTAAAAATCAAATCTACTCCTCCTGCCTCCTTCTGAAGTCTCCCATACCTCTTCATCACTTTTCACTTCCAAGTTCATATATTCTTTTTTTAACCCGATGCCATTGTGTGTGTGTGTGTGTATGTGTGTGTGTGTGTGTTTTGGGAGGTAGGGCCATCCTCCTGAGCATGGGGGCTATTGCACTCACAACTCACATTAGCTTTGGATGGATGCATAAGAATCCCCTCCCCCCACAAGATCAAGCCAGCTAAAATTCCAGCATGCATTTGGGAGGGTCTCACCAAGTCCCATTTATAGCTGTGGAGCTATTGGCAGTTGATAGCTTCTGGGAACAGGACAGTCAGTTCTCTTTTCATTCTCTCTGCCTAAAATGTCCTTCTCCTTCATCTTAATTCAATGAAACAAACTTTCATTTCAGAACCTCCTCAATTATTCCCAATTGCATGAATTCTAGGCTTACTCCATCTTGATTTATCTGTTGCTCTGGCAACTAGATCTGATCTGTCTGTCTTCCCAATCTTGCCACACATCATTTTTTGGTCACATATGTCTTCTTTGATGTTCTTCTTACCCTTGTTATTGTTTTCCACCATCATCTGTCCCTTTGCCCTGCCTCCACTGGGTTGAAATAAACTCCTGGCATTTTCTCCTATGACCTCAGTCCTGGTCCTCATATCTTTGTGCAAACCCATCCTATGGGCTTTTAATAGCCTTTATAGCCTCTAACTCCATAGGTAACTTTACATGGTTTATCACATCAAACTGTGTTGGCTCTTGTCAGCCATTAAATTCCCAACATCTAACGTAGTGATTGACCCCTCAGATAATTGTAATAGATATTTGTTGCATTCCTACCTACCCTCCAGGGATTGCAACCTGTCAGTTTATCAAAAAGGGAAAAACTGAGATGAATCTCTGTTTCTTTAACTCCCATAGTTGAATTTCTTTTCTTGGTGATGGCCCTCTAAATCTTTATTCATCTGGTAAAAGTACTTCACCTTTATTAATGAGAAAAATTGTGCTTCTATATTGCATTCTTGTTTTTAGTTAAAGATTTATTTTAACGTATTTAATTATGTGTACGTGTGTAGGTCTGTCTGTGGGTGGGCAAGTGTGTGCAGGCACCAACAAGAGCCAGAGGCTTTGGAACTCCTGGAACTCAAGTGAAGAGATGGCTGTTGCCTGATGTGGATGACGGAAAAGTGAATTTGGTCCTTTGGAGGAGCAGCAAATGCTTTCAATGGCTGAGTCGTCTCTCTTCCATACCACATTTTTCTTTAAAAATTAACTTCTACTGACAAATAAGAATATTATGCTTGTGATATACAGAATAAGAATGTTATGCTTATGATATACAATATGATATTTTGAAGAGTTTGCTTCTTACTAGGTATATGGCCGTGAACTGCTTTCTTTCTTTCTTTCTTTCTTTCTTTCTTTCTTTCTTTCTTTCTTTCTTTCTTTCTTTCTTTCTTTCTTTCTTTCTTTTCTTCTTCTTTCTTTCTTTCTTTCTTTCTTTCTTTCTTTCTTTCTTTCTTTCTTTCTTTCTTTTTTTTTTTTGAGACAGGGTTTCTCCGTATAGCCCTGGCTGTCCTGGAACTCACTTTGTAGACCAGGCTGGCCTCAAACTCAGAAATCTGCCTGCCTCTGCCTCCCAAGTGCTGGGATTAAAGGTGTGCGCCACCACTCCTGGCATGAACTGCTTTCTTTTTTTTTTTTTATTACGTATTTTCCTCAACTACATTTCCAATGCTATCCCAAATGTCCCCTATACCCCCCCCCCACTCCCTTACCCACCCACTCCCACTTTTTGGCCCTGGCGTTCCCCTGTACTGAGGCATATAAAGTTTGCCTGTCCAATGGGCATCTCTTTCCAGTGATGGCCGACTAGGCCATCTTTTGATACATATGCAGCTAGAGTCAAGAGCTCCGGGGTACTGGTTAGTTCATAATGTTGTTCCACCTATAGGGTTGAAGTTCCCTTTAGCTCCTTGGGTACTTTCTCTAGCTCCTCCATTGGGGGCACTGTGATCCATCCAATAGTTGACTGCGAGCATCCACTTCTATGAACTGCTTTCTTAATCAGCCATGTCTCAATTCCCCTCCTCCCCTGCATCCTCGTGTGTGTGTGTGTGTGTGTGTGTGTGTGTGTGTGTGTGTGTGTGTGTGGTCTTACCATGTAGATCATATTAGTCTGAACTTGTAGCAATCCTCCTACCTCTTTCAAAAAGAAAAGTTTTCTTATTTTTAAACTGGGTATGAGAAGAGCACTTCTTTTACAAGATTGTAGAGAGGGCTAATGGAGATGTCTCTACTATCTGGAATATTTTCTTTCCAGATTATCTCAGTCTTCACATCCAAGACATAGTTCAAATGGCAAGACCCCAGAGGCCTGTTCCCTCCCCAGTTTCCCATGTCACTTTGTTTGAAGTTCTGCATAGCATTTGTCACTATCTGAGTTTATCTTTATTTACTTATTTGCTTACTAGCTATGCGACCTCAATTTCTCTGAGTCCCTTTCTTCTCACTACCATTTATTTGGTGTCCAGAGGCAGGTCTGCATGTAGTTTCACTGCATAATAAATAGTTGTTGACTTATTCACTTCCTCTTGTTGCTGTAAGCCTTTGAGAAAGCTAATGGACAGCCACACTTTGGGCTGGTTTCTGATAGTTTATATGTTGGGGGTGGGTGGGAGGGCTGTTATCAAAGCACTGTAAGTTTACGATCCAGTTCAGCCTTGGGAACCTAGCATGGGAGCATTGGAACGTGACTTGTGTGCTTCCCAGAACCACGGAGACTTGAAGATAACTAGCTTATCCTTTCTGTACATAAAAAATGGTACAGCTGGACATCAAACAAGGGAGACTTAGTGCTAAGCTTTGTGGTGGTAAACAGAAGACAAGAAGACGGGAAGTGTGGATACAGAGCAAGAGATTTCCCTTGGGAAAGGCTTTGTAAAGGAACCTGAAAGGGTGGGAAACCATCCCAGAGAGAAAAACCCAGGCACCAATGCTAGCAAACCACTTAGACTAATGCCTGTTCCGTAGATAAAATGAGATATATGTTTATGAAGCAAAACCATCCAACTGATAATTTATTGCCAATCAGAATTTTATTATTGTTTTAAAAGATACAAAAATAGTAAAAAAAAAAGTTACAATCAGCTATATATGAATTGACCCTTTCCAAAATTCCCCTAAAAGAGCTATCATGGCATCTATTTGGCTGACAGTAGAAAATGCTATATATTCATTTTTAGAAACAGAATTTTCAGAAGCCCTTACATCTGGGCACTATATGGGTTTCCTCAGATCATCTGAGTGAACACACTAGTCCCCAGAAACATTTGCACAGTCAGATGACTACACAAGAAGGACCTCCAAAGACTCTGTCCCATGATGGAGGGTTTACATGCTCTTTTGATTGTAGACATAAGGTGGGCAGCTGCAGTTGGGTTGTTCGCTAGGCTCTGGCAAGGTGAACACGTGGTAGGAAGTATCATTCTTCGGAGTCGCACCCATGTTGTTGCTAGGTGCTTTCGCGGAGTAGGGCTTAGTGAGCCAAGGGGACCGGCGAGGGGCAGCACAGGACACGGGAATCACATATTTCGTTGATGAGCCCTTGGAAGCATAGTGAATCTCAGAGCTATAGATGACGACATCTGGAGAGACAGCCTTGATGCGGATGCCACATTCGGTAACGCGGTAGTGAAACTGGTAGAAATGTGGGTGAACATGATTGGGAGGGCAACCAAGGCCCAGGTGCACCTCGTAAAAATGAACATACACATCATTATTCAGCAAGAAGGGGTGAACGGTGACCATGAACCAATCTGTCGAGCACAGCACATTCACTTGGTTTTGCTCCGAGTAGCTGAAGAGCATGAAGGCGACTAAGACAGTGCCTCCCAGGAACTTGCGAAGGTTCATTCTTGCAGCAGGTTAGGTGAAGACTCACAGGAGACAAGAAGGCGTCCAGGAAGGATTCTAGAACACACAAAAACGTAAGAGGCAAGTTACCTTAGGTGTTAGCTCAGTTATGAGTTTTTAAAAGAAGTGCAATTAGGGGATTATGTTTTTGTTTTTGTTTGTTTGTTTGTTTGTTTGTTTTTTGAGACATGGTCTTACTCTGTAGCCAAGGCTGGCCTGTAACTCACTATGTTGTATATTCTGGCCTTGGACTGTGACAATCCTTCTACCTCTACCTCAGAAGTGTTGGGATTTCACTGTAAGCCACCACACCAGGCTCAGAATGCTATTTTTGTTATTTGCTCTTGGTTTTATTTTTCTATTTTGTCTTCTCTCTCTCTCTCTCTCTCTCTCTCTCTCTCTCTCTCTCCCTCCCTCCCTCCCTCCCTCTCTCCCTCCCTCCCTCCCTCCCTCCCTCCCTCCCTCCCTCGCTCCCTCCCTCCTCCCTCCCTCTTTTCCTCCCTTTCTGAAATTTCTCTGATTTTATTTCTTTCTGAAATTCCTTTGATTTACAACATGGCCCAATGTATCAGAGAATTTTTTGGTCATCATGAGTTACAATGCTACTGATAATAGTTCCAGATGAATTAATTTGGTCATATTTAGCTAAGCCATTCAGCCAAATTTCAATATGTTGTTGTCAGGGATAAAATGTAATTTCTCCTTAGGGTTTGTTTTTTTTTTTTTTTTTTTTTTTTTAGAACTTGTTATATTTGATTGTACGAAGGTGTTTGCTCAGTTTGTTCTACTTCATTGTGGGGAGGTAAGTGTACAGAGGACAGAGGGCAGAGGACAAGCTTTAGGAGTTTCTCCTTCTACCACGTGGATTCTAGGACTTGAACTCAGGTCGTCAGGCTTGCCAGCAAGAGCCTTTATCCACTGAAACATTTCATCAGGCTTTTTCTTAGGTTTTAAAATTCAATTTGTTTGCTAAGAAAGTAGGTCATATTGAAGGACTCATTGGGATAATATATGTGAGAACATTACACCATTAAGGCAGATTAGGTTACTAGTTTAAACTGTATTTTTCTTTGATTTAATGTTTAATACGGAAACTGTTTCATTTGGATTTTTTTTTTTTTTGCTAGCCTTACACAAAATGGGATAACAACCCTGATCAGTGCAGAGTCTCATTCTCCACATGAGGGAACAATATGTGTTTTATACCAAAACAGTATGAGAAGGCCAACTTAAAGAAGCCATATGCCACCATTCCAGGCCCATGTTGCTCAGAGGTAGAACACTAACCTAGAATATGGGATGGCATGGATTTCATCCAAAGCCTGACCAAATAAATAAATAAATAAATAAATAAATAAATAAATAAATAAAGTCCCAACTGGCCATGCTAGTTATCTTTAATATGCAAGCTCCTGCAATGAAATTGAAATTCACTTCTGCCTCACATGGAAGTTTCTCTCTTCTCAGTACTTTTTACATTTTAAATGTGTATCACATATAAACTACTTAAAAGAAGGCCTACATTAAAAAGGAAGCATTTTGTTTATGCTTTCTTTCTGTGTAGATTGACTAACTAGCTCCTACATTCTTTGTCTCGATACTGTTACACTTGCTACCTTTTGGGTTCTTTTTGCCTTTTGCCTTTCAAAAGAGTGGTAGAGAGAGTGGCAGGGAGAAAAGAATAAAACTAAGAATAAGTGTCTAAAACATGGCTGCAGACGAAGGCAACAAGGGGAGAAAGGAGAATAACATCACGAGATAATAATTCAGCTTTCATTTTAAACATGGAAAAGCACATGAATCAAACGGAAAGTACCTAAACATTGGAAGGAAATACATGTACATAGTGTAGAGATTAGCTTTTGTTCCCTGCTAAGTATTCCCCATATAGATGATTTCATCCTTTGAAAAATATTTATTGAGTGCCTACTATATTCATAGCATCAGGCTAAGATGCTCCCCTAAGACATTACTCTTTCCCATTTGTAAACAGGCAGCCCTTTCTCTGCCTTTGCTCTGGACAGATATGCAGAGTTTTCAAAGGGAAAAACCGTGTGGAGGCCCACAAGGAGTGAGTGCACTGGCCTGGATTGGAATGCTGGGTTTCTGGTGGGTACCACTTGCTTGCTGGCTCTTGCTATCTTTCTTTTCTTCTCAATGACTGTTCATTCTCTCTGTAGTGTTGGGGGGGGTGTGATATAAAAAGAAGCCAAAGGAGACTTTTCTGTACTCTGTCTTTGTTCTGAATTGTTGCTAATGGGGCTGATTTTATTTTATTTTCTCACAAAAGCAACAATAGAAATGCAGCAGCAGCAGCAACACACACACAGAGACAGAGAGATAGAGACACACAGAGACACACATATAAACAGAGAGAGACAGAGACAGAGAATAACCCCCATCACTGTCATTTTGTCTGTTACTAAAGAAACCATTCTGTGCTAAAGATGCTTTAGACTAGCTTTCTGTCTCTCATCCCTTCCTCCCTCCCTCCCTCCCTCCCTCCCTCCCTCCCTCCCTCCCTCCCTCCCTCCCTCCCTCCCTTCCTTCCTTCCTTCCTTCCTTCCTTCCTTCCTTCCTTTCTCCATTCCTGTCTCCCCTTAGTTCCCTTTCCTTTATTTAACATGATCTCACTACTTGGGGCTATCTGTCTTGAACAAAATCCTTTTCATTAAGTAGTTCCTGGAATAGGCCGAGGAAACAATTCTTTCATCCCATTTTTGTTCTCAATCCCCAAACTGAGGCTCCAGTCGAAAGCTGTTCTGGTCCGGGAGTTAATCTGTCCATTTCCTCTCCCTTTCCCAAGCATCCTTTGTGTAATTCCCCCTCCTCTTCCCTTTTCTCATGAATAATCCAAATAAAGTTACCAAATGCCTACATTCTCCAAGAAAAAAGCCAGGCAATCACTTCAGACTATCTTCTTGTTCCACACCCACTTTTCAAGTTCTATTGCTCTTTTTCAGTTTGAAAGAAAGGGTTTGCTGACACCACTGTTTCAGCAATCACTTAGTACAAAACTTCAAACTTGGACAATGCAGAACCCATTTCCTCTAGCCAGCAACAGATTGCCATGTGACAGAAGCAATAAATGAAGATGCCTATGCACATGACGACATACCTCTGGACTCAGAAAAAAAGAACTTTAATGAAAGTCAGTGCAAACTATGCTCAAGGTCCCATAGCTCTGAGGGAGAAGGGAAAGGCTAGAGATTAGGAGGAGAGCAGAATGTACTTGATAATAGGTTTTCTAAGTCAGAGCCCAGTACTTCAAGGCTGTATTTTAGGACATGCCCCCTTTTGCTAAAAACACCTCATCAAAAAATACAGCAGCCATCCTCTCCCAGCTGCCTGCCCTTTGCAGGGACCAGGGAGAAGGGTGTGTTTGTCCACCCACGATGTACTCATTTGGGCTGGGGAATGGTTATAGGTCGTTCACCACACAGTGTGAATTCATCCCATGAGCTGGCTTTCCTTATACCTATCTAACTGAGATCATCTGGCAGCATAGGATCTAGAGAAGGGACCAAGAAGACTGGGGTTACCAGGGCCGAAGGCAGCTGAAGGGCTAAGAAGGGAAGTGGAAGATGATGGGAGGTACCAGACTGAAGGTATTTCAGCTCTAGATGGACCTGTACACAGCAGCCCAAGAGATGTGGGATTCGAGCACAATTCCAGCTAAACTCTCCGGAAACCATCAGTGCTAATGGGGCAGTTGGGGACCCAGGAGGATTGGAAATACAAAGACAGGAGTGCTCACCTTGTGACTACTGTTCAACTTCTGGCAGGTGGGCTTAGAAAACAGGTTTTAGAGTATGTATTATGGGAGCTGGATTTGGCCTTGATTGCAATTTTTCCCTGCAGTGAACTGAGACTTGTTGGTTTAATGAAACAGGGCTCAACTATGGAACATACCGTCATGAACTGAGCTATAGAGTGGCCAGGCAAACTCTTCTAACACCTGGATGCAAAGTGTTTGTTTTCCGTGCAGTTCCAGAGTACAAGGAACTTTTTGTTTTCTTGAATGTGGTTTATGCATATACATTTCCCACTAGTTCCTTCAACAGAAATTTTCCTTTGCTTCCCTTCCTCTACCAAGACTGCCCCTATTCAGAATAGTCCTTTACATTCAAAATGCATGAAATGAGGGTTAGGAAGATGGCTCACTGGGTAAATCGCTTGTGCCGTAAGCAGGAGGACCAGATCTCCAGAAGGTAGGTACAAAGTTGCTTGGCTGCCTGTAATCCTAGAGGCCAAGAGGCGGGCGGAGCCACTGAATCCATGGAACAGCCTGAATAGACAGACTAGACAAAATGGTAACCTTCAGGTGCGGTGAGAAACTATAATGTCGTGCCACCATGCCACGATCTCTACAGGGAATGGCTGAAAATGTTACTTGTAAAGTTAGGTGGGGATGTAGTTAAAGTGGAAAATAACAATTGGAATAACAAAATAGATACAGTTGTCCTTCACTATGTAGGGCTGGTTCTCGGAGCTTGGGGGAATACCCAAATCTGCAGATGCTCAACTCTCTTATACAAAAAGCATACAATCCAGCCCCATCCGTCAGGCCACTCATCTCTAACTTAGCTCTAGATTACTTATATAAACGGTATGGAAACAGTCATTAGGTTGTACTGTTCAGGGGATAATAGCAAAGACAGTGCATATATGGTCAGTACATAGCCAAAAGTTTTCCTCAAATATTATCAATCTGTGAATGCGTCCATGGAATGAAAAGAGTATATTCATGTTTTTAGAATAATTTATGGGGGATAATATGATATTATGATATAGTTGACACAAGTTATTTACTATCTCCATCAGTTCTAAAACAGTGAATCACAATCCGGGCCATGACCTTTTTGGGGGTGGAAGGACCCTTTCACAGGGGTCACATATCTCATATCCTACATATCCGATATTTACATTATGATTCATAATGGTAGCAAAATTACAGCTATGAGGTAGCAACAGAAATAATGTTATGGTTGGAGGTCACCACAACATGGACTGCATTAAGCGGTCACAGCATTAGGAAGGTTGAGAACCCGTGTTCTGAAACTTAAAAATAGAACCTGGTGTAAGTGTAAAAGGTAGCAAATTGGTTAAAAGAACAGAGTTTCACTGAGACCAGAAGAACAAGTTTGTGTTTGTGTGTGTGTTTGTGTTTTATTCTATGTGTGCATGTGGAGCCCAGAGGTAGACTTTAGGTGTATTTTATATTGATTAAAATATAGGGACTTTGAAATTTCAGGACGCTTTTCTTTTTTATTTCTTTAGATAGTGGCCTACTATGTAGGGCTGGCTGGCTTGGAACTTCCTATGTAGGCCAGATTGGCCTCAGACTCAAGAGATGGGTCTGTCTCTGCTTCCCAAGTGCTGATATTAAAGGCTTGAGCCACCATGTCTGGATTACAAAGCTTTCTAAAAGACACAAAAACTCAAGTGCAAATCAGTTTTGTGGCGTTACTGAGCACAGTGAGAAGCCTAAAACACAAATCTCCCAGAAAGCAGGTGGGAATTTTGTCCGCCCATCTCCTCTGATGTCACTAGAGACATGTAGGAATTCTTCGTGGAGAACTGGGAGGGGAATTAAGCTAAACACTTCCACATCTGTTTTTGGAACAGTTTGGAGAAAGAGATCACTCCATAAACCCCTGGAAGCTGTCTGGTTCGACAGTTAATTTATTTTTAAAATTCAGTATACTCGAGACAGCAAAGTGATCATTTGTATATTGTTTTCCCAGACTCTTGTTGTCAAAACAAAGGGAAACAAAGAGGAAAAGGAAACTCCAAAAGAGCATGCAATTAGCTCGGGAAAATAGAACGTCAGAGCTTGGATTTGCAACAAAGTTTGCTCATTCTTTTGTATCTTCTTTGAAGAAAAAGGAGTCAGAGTTGCAATAAAGGGTCTTCTACAGAACAAGGAGAGAGACACAGACACAGAGACAGAGACAGAGACAGAGACAGAGACAGAGACAGAGAGACACAAAGAGAAAAGCACCTGGGTGCTTTGAACGCTTGATCGTTTTTTAGCAGATCAGGCAGTCGTAATCTAACTTTACCCTGTATACTACCTCAAGGGGAGAGAGCCTTTTAAGGTCAGGGTTCTCTTATAGTCCAGTTTTAAAGAATTATTTGGCTAATTGTTCTCAAAGAGAGCGAGGCTTGTGATTATTAATACAAGGTCTTACATGCCGAAGGTACACTAAAGTGAGCTAGAAAATGAAATAAGTGCTTTTATGGAGCTTGCACTCCCGCTAAAGACCCTGGGACAGGTTATGTTTTGGAGCCCCGAGAAACACAGTGCTAAAATAACTGCACATTATTCACCGTTTTCCGTGGAAGAATTATGAACTGCTAATGCTTAACAAAGTCCATTTTCTTCATAGAGAAAAACACCTCGACGGGATCCTTTAAAAAGGCGCCGTTCAAATTAAACTAAAAAGCAGCCATTAAATATATACACATATATAGTTTTATTCTAAAAGGAACTGCAGGGAAAAAATGGAGCCATAGAAAAGATGAAAGAGGAAAACACTCCTAACTAGCCATTGTTAAATTTTTGTTTTATATACTTCTAATTTGGGGTCAGAAGGTCCATGTATACATATATGATTCAAAGTCATTTCTAGAAAAAAAATGTCAAGGCTTTCTGAAAGCTGTTTTTAATTTTTGACGTTGAATTTGAAAGCAATCAAAGCATTATTTTTGTTTGGGCCATCTGGTTTTGTTCTTATAATCTGTTAAGCTATCAAGCATAGTTTAAATGTCATGGTTCATCTGATACACAAATAAAGGTTGTGAAATAAATAAGAGCCTGGGCTCCTTGTAAGAGAGAGAACTTTTCGCTGGGCTGGGAATTTAGTTACTAAAAGGTAAGTAGTCCAATGTGAAATCAAACCACAATAAGGCTACAAAACAATGGGGAGCCATGCCTTAGCTGAACACAAAATTAAAAAAAAATACAGAAAGCCATACACAAGGGGAAACTGGAAGTCTCAGGTCCTAGAAACCCCTTTCCTCCCATGTGGAGAAGCTGAGTTGTTTTAATTTTAAAGTCGAACAAAGGGATAGGGATGTATTTCATAATTTCCATAAAAATGTAAGGAAAAATCCCAAATGTATGCCTCTAATTCAGTTTATGTTTTAATTTAATCATTTATTTGAGATTAATTCCCCCTCCCCCCTCCCCCAGAAAACGACACCATTTGCCACAAAGCCCCAGAGTCCCTTCTCATTTTAAAAAGACAAGGTAGGTTTGTGTCTGTGCAAGACTCTCAACTCCACAGCAGGCCAGACCACATGTTTAACCCTTTAGTAGGCTCTACAAGGCTACTGAAACCAAATAAAGGCCAGTTCACTTGAGATGATTTCAGAATCTTAGCCTAGGGAGGGCAGAGAGTTGGATCGGATGCTCCACCCAGGGCCATACCACCTCCTTGATACAACTTGTATCAATAAGCAAGGGCTCTAGATAGCTTCCAAAACCCAGCTAGGAACATTCGCTGTTCCCTTTTAAAACTGGAAGCTTTGGGCAGAGTCTTTAAAGCAGGGTGCATGTATATAGCCTCTTAAGAGTGGCCTATGTCCAAGTCAAACCATGGTTGATTTTATAGGCTGTCTGGTTGATTTTTAACTGACCTAACTGGCATGCATCTTTCCGTAACTCAAAGCTACTATGTGTCTTGGCTTTACCCAGAGTGTGGCCACGTGGCACATGTGTATGTATCCTGGCTGGGGCCAATTGCCATCACTTGGCTCCTGACAGGGAGAGAAGATTTAGAAGAAAGGTTCTTTTGATAGGAATGCTGTCAGTCAACTTTAGGGAGCCTACAATTTGGGAGGTGTGTGCACATATTACAGAAAGTAAAGAGGCTTTGGCTGTGGCTGAGACATTGGGAGAAAAGAAAACCATGCATGTATATGTGCATGTGGGCACACGAGCACACATATACAGATATGAGTACATCCCTCAGATAGAAAGAAAGCCTCACATCTCTTTCCCATGTCATTTTGATCCCTACTACTTATTTTTATCCTTAATTCTTGGCCCATAAACTTTTTTTTAAATTTAGAATTTTATCTTATTTGTATGAGTGTTTTACCTGCATGCATGTTTGTGTATCATGGATTTGCCTGGTGCCTGTAGAGGCCAGAAGAGGTGTTGGATCCTGTGGAGCTACAGTTACAGATAGTGTGAGCTGCCATCAGCCAATGCTGGAGCCATCAGCCTAGTCCCTGGAAACTCTTTAAGAAACCTACCACAGTGTCTGATATACAATAAGCAATCAGCAAATAGTTTCTGAATAGACAAAGACAAATACATGGGGCTAGGGAGTTGGTTCAGTAGGTAAAGGGCTTGCTTTGCAACTGTGAGGACCGAAGTTTGATCCCTGAACCTATGTAAAAAGCCAGGCACCATGATGTGTGCTAGTTATCCCAGCTCTAGAGAGGCGGGGGTGGGGGCTGAGGGGTAGGGGGTGGAGTAGGGCCTGGGACGAATACAGGCAATTCCCTCCAGCACTGGCCAGACAGCTTAAATGAGTCTATGAGCTCCAGCTTCAGTCACACACTGTCTTGGAAAAAAATCAGTTGGAGAACAGTTAAGGAAGACACCCAGCATTGGCCTCTTGCCTCTACACTTTTACACGTGTGCACATACATGCACATATCTGTATATGTATACATATACATGAACATGTATGCACACACTGAAAACACACACACACACATACAAAAGACTATCAGAAATCATTACCTGTCCCTATGCCTCCTTGTCTAGACCCTAAGGATCCGAATTTAATTAATTCGCTATCCCCTTCACCACCTTTCCCAATATTTCACTTCAAGGCTTGTAATAGTGGGAGAGCCTTTGTAGTTTGAGATCATACTTCTTCTGCTCATTGGCTTGCCTGCTTGGCTTGCTGATGATAAAGACTTTATATCTTCCTAGACTGATAATTCCATTGTCCATTATCCCAAATGCAGACGACACTCCTTGTACACCTCTTCCCCTCTCCCCAATTCCCTGTGATGAACCAACCCCTAAAGAGGACAAAGTAGAAGTCTTTCTTCCTTTAGCTTTTATACAGGGGAAAAAACAAAGAAGTTCTCAAGCCCAAGTCAGACTGTCTTGGTTCTCGAGAGGCAGTATAATGCGAACCAGAAGCTTCAGGTCCGTCCATGGAAGGGTCCTGCTGTAGTCAGTGGGATTACTCGGGCACATGGGTAGGGCTCTGGAGTCACTTAAAACTTTTCTAAGCTAAAGAAGGAACCACAGCCACAGGCTTTCACACTGTTCCTTCTGAAAGCAGATGGACAAGCTCATGCCAGATCCAAGCATAGAGGGCGAGACCAGACTTCTCCCAAGGTCCTGGGAAACTGGATGCAAAGTGAGCTAAGTCTCTGTGGTCAATCTCAGGTTTGGTTTGAGTTTCCCTTTTCTGAGCAGTGTCAAAAGTGTTCAGAGTTAATCCTATATTATACATAAGGTATAGTATTTCTATATTATAATTATATATATACATATATATAATTATAATCCTATATAATACATAAAGGATAGTATTTCACTGGCAAATATCACTATTCATCACTGTTCTCCATATTTTATGTAGCAATGATTTGAACTCAGGTGTGATACTCCTGATCTAGACTCTGATATAACAGGGACTTGGTTTTGTACCTTCTTCCTGAAATCACTATTTGGTTAAAACATATATACAGGAAAGCACATATGTATATACAATAGGTTGAACCTGTGTTCATTATTTATGTTATACAATATATACACTAAAATAAATATATAATATATTTAATACTTTTAATCCCAGCATTTTGGAGGAAGAGTCAGGCTGGTCTCTTAACTACATAACAAGTTTAAGGGTAGCCAGAGCTACAGAGTAAAGCGTTGTCTCAATAAAATAACATAAAATAAAAAAAATTAAAGGATCCTCTGTTGTATTATCATATTTGATATATAATATTATTTTATGAATAACAAAAAGGGTAAATTCTCTGCTCCTTGATAATCTTTTCCTAACCAAAGGCAAAAAACCCCAAATGATAATTTATTTGGAATTTTTTCAAGGGTTAAGTCTTTGCATCCATATCACTCATCTACAAAACATATGGTTTCAATTGCATCCCTCCCTAGAAGATATGTCAAAATCTTAATGAAGAGTGTCTCAGAATGAGACCTTATTTGAAAGTAGGGTCTCTATAGAGGCAAGAAAGTTAAAATGAGATCATTGTGGTAGGCTCTAATCCAATGTGACTGATGATATCTTCTTAAAAGGAGAAACTTTAGCACAGAGACAGGCATGGGCAGAGAAAAGATAACACGAAGACACACAAGGAGAAGATGGCCACATCCTGGAATGCTAGAGCTGCAATTCAGGGATTGTTGACAAATACCAGAACTACATAGCTGAGCCCCTCACCACCTAGGGCTCTCAGACATCCTGGCCCCACTCACGCCTTGATCTTGGGCTTCTGGCCTCCACAACTGGGAGACAATAAAGTTCCATGCCTCAAGCCATCTTATTTGTAGTACTAACAAAATAATACCTGTATTTTTTTTCCAGCGGTTGAACAGACATACCCCTTTCCTGAGAAAAGAGCCTGCAACTATAAAGGTTGGGTTTTATAACTTCCTCCAACCTTAAATTCCATTTTGAATGAGAAAGCTAATGAGACAACAGGAAATGAGGCCAAACAGAAAGAGACCTGGCATAAGGGCTGCTGGTGCTGGTCTTGGATCCTGGCAGGAGAGACAAAATGTTGCTTCAAAAATAGGTGGGAAAGGCTGGTTAGGAGCTGAGGGCCTTTGGCTTCCTATGTAGGCTTCCAAGTTAAGAAAGAATGACAACTTATTATGATGGCTGGAGAGGCAATTCATTTCCTCTGTGTGAAGTTTTAACTTGGAATGCACTCTCTTCCACCCTGTGTGTGTGTGTGTGTGTGTGTGTGTGTGTGTGTGTGTTTGCATATGCTTGCGAAGGCCAGTATCAGGTGTCTTCCTCAATCACACTCCATTTTGTTTATGAAGCATCTTTCTTTGAACCCGGATCTTACTGATTCAGCTAGTCTAGGTAGCCAGCTTGCTCTTAAGATCACTGTTTCTGCCTCTGGAGTGCTGGGATTATAGGTGGGCCACCATGCCTGCCCCATTCTCTATGCGGATGCTAGGGCTCCTAACTCTGGTCCTTGTGCTTGTGTATCAAGGCTTATATCATCTACTGGTGTATCTCTCCAGCTCTTAAGTCTTCCTTTTACTTATTATTTGGAGATAGAATCTTGTTAAGCCACCTAGAATGACTAGGAACTCACTCTGTAGTCTAAGTTGGCTTTGCCTTTGCGAGTCTTCTGCCTCAGTCTCCTAAGTGGCTGACATTACAGACTAGTACCACCACGTGGGGAGAAATCCACCGTTTACTTAAGTTTTTACTGAGAAGAAGAAGTCCTACCTATTTTTAACTTGCCAAACATTTTTTCCCTGTCAGTTTGGTTGGGGCCACCATGCCTGGGAGGACAGGGATTTGTGATTGATTGCTTTTCTAAACTGTGTGGTCGTTGAGCTCCTTCTGCTAAGGTTTGTCTTGCAATTTTAGTTCTTGCTCCTCTTCTCTTTGGAACTAGAGACCAGTCAGGCCCTTCTGTAGCAATAGGACAAGTGTTCAAAGAGAAGTTTCTACTTAACTAAGAATGGAGTAATGATAATGACCTTTAAAAATACCTTTATGCTCATTTGCAAGGCTTTAAGCAATTGCAGAATCTGGAGAGTTTACACAAAAGCTTGTTTGATCATATATGGATCACATATGGCAATAACTCTCAAGAACACCACATTTTTGCTTAATTTGGATATTTTTTTATTTGAATAGAACTCTCCCTCTGCTAACACAGCATACTGTGTCTTATCCCTCTTAATGCTCGCAGCTGTCTTGTAAGGTCCCCAAAGGCAGGAATCACATGCTAATGCCATTGAAATTGGGGCCTAGAAAGGCAGAAAGCTTTGGCCAAGATCATGGTTGTGAAAATGAATTTGGGCCCCAGACCTTCCCACAAGCCTGTTGGTACCCTTCTCCGGTCACAGTGAATCCACAGTCACAGGCCATTGTCATGAGCTAATCATTGTGATGAGAAGAGAGTTCTGAAGTAGATTAACCTGTGAACGACTGCTCTAAGATACATGGGGAATCTGCCTTAGCATCTTATGGCTGAATTAGGAGAATAAACAAAATCAGCATTCAAACTGAGCAAAACAAGCCACAGAGGGCTTCTGGGAGCAACCTCCTGTAAGGGTGGAAGGCTGAGAGGAGCTCTGAGGTGGCATTGAGAGGCATTGAGAGGCAAGTCAGGCTTTCTTGCTAGACTGAGCTTTGGAAAAAAAAATCTCAGGCATATTGTTAGGGTTTCTGTTGAGATCTCTACTATAGGCTAGCCAGGACAGACTCAGGTGTGTATAGGCTGAATTTTCCTAGAAAGCTGAACTTCCATTCCTCAAAACCAGGCACTTGAGAAAGGATGGGATAGTCACTGAAACTCTCCAGCGAGGGCAGGTGCTCATCCCGGAGAGCATCCACTTCCAAAAGGAACAAATGATCCCCAATTCTGAGAAGGCTGAGTAGTTCTTTGTGAATCCTCTTTCTTCCCACCAAATCCAGCACTTCTTCATGCCAAGTCATCAGCTCTTAAACCTACCCCACCATGTGTGGGTTGGGTTTAAGGAGATGGTGTGTGTGGGGGTGCTGTTTAATTTCCAATATGGCTTACCTTCCACCAGGTTACAACATCTGCTGTAGTGCAAGAGCTAAAGGGACTTTGCAGTGAACAGGCTATTCTGAAACTTCACTATTTTGTCTTGTACAGAGTTAGAGGACCTTTCCATGTGCTGTATCTATAATTCCTTATTTAGAAAGTTTTCCTTTTTTTTTCTACTAAGGGCTGTAAAAAAGGAAGAAAGAAAGAAAGAAAGAAAGAAAGAAAGAAAAACTCAGTCTGACATTATACAATCAGAGATACTTTCCTGATTTTAGAAACATTCCACTGCAGAAGGAAGGAGACAGACTTACTGAGGCACTGAGCAAGGGCTCTCCATGCACAATCTTATACACCCTCCACTGCAGCTCTGTGTGATAGGTACTATGTATGGTTGCTACTAGGCTCACCTTAGAGAAGACGCTGAGAGCTAGATGGGTAAGGAAACTCACTTAAGATATAAAGCTAGTAAGTGCAAGGACAAGATGGGAAGAATATGCCAAACTCACAGGAAAGAGGCCTGCCACAGTGGTGTGCACCTTTAATCCCAGTACTTGAGAGGCTGAGGCAGGCAGATCTCGGTGTTCAAGGCCAGCCTGATCTACATAGAGTTCTAGGCCAAAGTTACATAGAGAGACCAGATCTCAAAACAGACAGACATACAGGAGGGAAAGAGAGTTATAGCTTATATAACTCTCCGGTGTTAGGGAAGCGAAGAGCTTTTTAAGCAGGGGAAGAGAAAAGCAAAGGCAATAAAGGAGAGGCAGACATGCAAAGCTACAGTGTAGGCAACTCTAGGTCACTTTCTATTTTATCATTCCTCATATTTGAGACTTTGAGAAAAAGAAGCCATTCCTATTTTAACAGAACACATTTGTTCCATGGTCTGCATGCATACTTTGAATATAATGGACCCAGGAACATGTGAGATATTCAGGCATTCCAAACTCATTTGTCTGTCTGTCTATCTATCTATCTATCTATCTATCTATCTATCTATCTATCTATCTCTATTCTGTGTGTCTGTATGTGTGTACATGTGCATATGCATGTGGAGGCTAAAGATCAACATTGGTTGTCTTCTTCAACTGACAACCATCTTAATTTTTGAGATGGGGCCTTTCACTGCACCTGAACCTCATCAATTTGGCAAGACAGGCCATCTAGCAAACTCTAGGGATCTTCTGATCTCCATTACCCCAGCACTAGAATTCTAGGCACTCTACATAGCCAGCTTTCTACATGGCTCCTGGAGATTTGAATTCAGGTTCTCAGGCTTGTACAAGAAAGTCTTTACTAACTGAGCAGTCTCCTAAGTGGCCCCCATTATATTTTGGTAATACAAACCCACTTGACTTGTATACAAAGCCATAGATATGACAACTCCGAAACTGCCTGTCCAACTACTTTTCCTGAAGCTAAAAGGGCTATCACACATCCTATGAGCCTTATAGTTCTCATGGAAGAAGACAATATCATAGTCCCTATTACACTGGAGACAGGGACCACGCCTCTTTCTGACTTCATCATGTCTTTTTATAAAGACTTCTGGACTTCACTTACCAAGCCTAGGTAGCTGTCTCACTGCAGAACGAGCCTGGATAGGAGGGAAGGGAGCAAGCAGTAGCATCAGCAGCCTAATGTCAGTCAGTGGGTGACTCCTCATTAGTGCCACATTCTACATATCCAGAGCTAGGCTGCTCTTGTGCTCTAATATCACTGCGATTTTCACATACATTATAATACTGAGAAGGGAGAGGGAGAGGGAGAGGGAGAGGGAGAGCAAGAGGGAGAGCGAGAGCGAGAGCGAGAGCGAGAACAAGAGAAAATATTCATCTACTTTCTTCCAGGATGAAGAAAGCTAGCTGCAAGGTTGGGAAATTCTTCATTCCTGTTCAAAATCACTAGCTTGATGTGTTGTTGGTGGTGGTGGGGGTTGAGCTGATTCCCTGCCCCCACTAAGAGCATCTCCTGGCTTCACAGGCTCTTTATGAAGAATTGCATATTGTTTGAGCCATCAACTTGGCTCATACGAAAAGCAGAACAACTGTGGCACCCACCTGTTAGAAATCAAGACTCGGGTATTAAAACCAGAAGCGCTGGCCCATTAGAAGAGCCTGGCTCTGTTGCATGGGAGGCAAACCCCTCGTAAAGCCAGGGATTAGTGTGTCCATACTGGGGCAGTGACTGAAGCAGGTGCTCATTTTTTCCCCTGACAGCCTAGAAGTAGAAGCTGAAATAGAATAAGTTCTCACAGGGCATGACCCCAGATAGGAGATGTGGAGGTAACTGACACTCCTTGGTTTTTGATACCCCTGGAAAATGGCACGACAATCTCTTGGCACACAATGGCAGCTGCCCTAGCTCTTTGGTGACGGCTGTTCTACAGAACGAGGGAGGAAAATGTGAATAAAAAATCGAGGGAATTGTGTGACAGAGGAATCAAGAACATGTTGCAAAGAGCCATCTCATTATTATTTATGAAATGAAATGGATCTCCATGGAGGAATTCTCTTTTTTGGGCTCTCTTTGGGGGATTTTGTTCATGGGTGATGATAGACCTGTGGGTATTTTATTATTTATTTATTTGTTAAAAAAAAACAAGTTGTAAGCACAATTTGCTATTTTAAGTACAAGGATTGGCAGTATGGCTTCTTGTGTGTGTGTGTGTGTGTGTGTTTCAGAATTTGTGAACATACAAGGGTGACTTTTAACTTAGACCTGGCAATACCCTTGTTTGGATTGCCCTATATATACGTGATCTTGGGAATTCCAGATCTAGCTGATTAGATTTGGAGGATGAGAAATGACATTGATAAGGAGGAGACAGTGAATGAAGTCACCTTGTGGGACACACGTGACTGCAATTTAAGACTATCTCAGGCAGGCCTTGAACTTTCGGCAATCCTTCTGACTCTGCCCCACAAGTGCTGTGATTACAGGCCTTCACACCTAGCTTACTTACTTAGTACAGTTTCTAAGATATAAAGTTTCAACCAGTGTTTCTGTAATTAAATTTATTTTTTGTTAAGTATAAAAAAACGTAACTAACTGCACATCCAAGCAGAAGTCACACATCAGGAAATATACTAAGTAGTTTTTGTTTATGATCTCATGTCACTATCCCTACCACTATCAATTATTATTGTGCTATGAGACCCCTTAGAACTTGTGGTTTGTAGGATGAGATACATATTATTATTTTATATAGGAAGATAGTAATGCTTGGTAAATAATACCCAAGACTATACATCTATTAAAGAATAGTGTAGGTTCCTTCCAGGATCATCCTGACACACTGAAGTCACTCAGGTACTTATCTATCTTGCCCATGCCTGGACATTTTCAACAGCTCAGGCTGTCCAGGGATGTAGCTCCATGGTACAGTGCTTCCCTAGCAGGTGCCCTGGGCCTCAAGGAAACAAAGACTAAGCTGGGGGTGGGGTGCTGTGATTACAGGCAAGAGCCTTCACACCTAGCTTCCTGCAATCTCAGCATACAGAGAGGCTGAGGCATAAAGATGAGGAGTTTAAGGCTAGCCCAAGATACACAGTGAATTCCAGGTCAGGTTACATAATAAGATTCTGTTTCAAAAACCAAAACCCAAAGCCAAAGAGGATAGGATATCAGAGTTAACCTTGAGTGGTAGGGGTGGGGGGAGTGGAGTTTCTACCAAGTCCTATGTGGCCCTGGACATGTCCCTTTCAACTCCTGGCTTTAATTTCCTCATATAAAACAGGGTGTTATCATAAGAGTGACTACAGAGGACAGTAAGATTGTGCATGAGGAGTGGCATATACAGGGCCTGGAGCAGAGCAAGTATCTTATCAATGGGAGTTATAGAGTGGGCTCAGGCAGACTGCTGGCTGCAGGTCTCCATCTACTCCCACCTCTTTCCACTCCCTAGTTAGTCCCTACCAGAGTCTCATCAATCTGCCACTCTCCTTGGGGGTTGCTGGAAATTCCTGGCGCAGATGTCTCCTACAGGGACAAATTTTGAATATTACTCCATCCAGCCCTGTTACCACTGAATTATGGGGAGAGAGAGGAGGAGAGAAGAGCTATTGAGAGGGAGAGGGGAAAACAAATGCCTTCTGTATACTCCTGCCCTGGCTCCTGCCTGAAATAGGTGTTTGGTAAATACTACAGGAATGTATGTATAAGTGAATGGAAAAAAAAAATAAAAAAGACGGTGGGCAGGCATCCGGGAAGAGAGTCTGACACTGTGGCAACTTTCCCTCACAGTACCTTCATGACACCTCTCTCTCTTTGGGGGAGGGGGCTTCATAGCTAGGTGTTGAAGCCAGCCCCAAGGCTCGCCTTCCCTTTACCAGTGTCACAAGCAAAACCTGACAAGTTCCATTCAAGATAACACAGATGCTTAGGAGCTCCCATTTTGGGTTCAGAGTACCTGCATTTTTTAGCTGTGGGTCCTAAACAGAGCTTCATTCTACTGTTGGCCACAGAAAGCTCCTCAATGGCTATCCAGATCTAATCCCAACCATCATTTTGAGATCCTCCTCTTGTTTTGTCACCAAGCCGCAGTGTGCTATACAATGGATCCATTATTTTACTTTGATTTTTCATGTAGTATATGAAAGAAATATTAGCACCAGGTTTTGCCATGAAAGCAAACAAGAGAAGACACCTATATACACAGGTAGATGAACACAAAGCCTGGACCTGCACGCTAACCTTCAGAGGGTCTGAGGCTGGGGAGTGTAGTCTTCGTAGGTGATAGTTATGAACCTTAAGTGCTATGGCTTCTCTAGGTCCCTCCTAAGCAACATTTCTGTTCTGACATTTGTTTCAAATAAGTTTTCCTTCCAGAAAATTACCACTTAGGGCCACACAGAAGATGGGTTTGACTTTGCCTAGGTGTGAAATATTTTGTTGGATGTGCTGATTTTCATACTGCAGTGATGGAAAATTACTATACATTTAATGAATTGCCTGCACGGTGACCTCTCAACACAGGAGCAATGGCTTCAGTCTTTACCTCTTGTTCCCTATGAATTCTTAACCTCAATTTCACCCCAATCCCCCTTTACCCACAAATTCTGCAAAACATCCTCTCTCCAAATAAAAACAACAAGGAACTGGGACTAGAGGGTGAGAATTCCACTCTTCAGGCTGCAGTTGGAAACCTTAAAAACTATTTTAAAGAGAACCATTAAGCTAGCCCTTTGTAACACATGTAACTTCTTGATTGGTTCCACATTCACATCATTTCTGGCTGGATCTAGTTCTGGGAATCTGACTCAGCAAACGTTTCTGTTTTATCTCATTCCACATGTGCAGAGAGTGAGGGATATCTGAAGGTTGCCCCTTAGCTGTTAAAATAGAAAAATATGGCTGAAGAGTGGAGCTGACTTCTAATGTGGGTAATTGCAGCTCACGGGTCAGAGAGGGAGCCCCAGGGAGTGTGTTTATTCTGTCCTGAGGTGGAGACCTTGAGGTGGGGTAATTTTGGCCTGATGGCAGTTGGTTAGGCAGCTGGTGGAGAACAGCTGCTTCAACAGGATGGCTTCTATGGAGGGCAGAGTTTAAACTTGGACTTCTGTATAGAACCATCCAAGCTGACCGGACCCTGGGGAGAATTCTACCTGCTGGTGTCTGTTACAAGTTAATGCCTGCCTTTTAGACGTACAAAGAGTTCCGAGAGTGAACCATGGATACAAAGAAGGGTCCTTGCCTACTTCCCGAGTCACAGCATGGCTGAGGAAAAGTTGCCACCCAAAGGTGGTGGTGATTCCATGGATCTCCCAGCTCTCAATGTGATGCTTTGATTGGAATTCAGTGCAGAGAAAGTCCCGTGAACAGGGCTCTCATTTAAAGTTTAAAATGTCCTTTCATAACTGTTGAGAAGGCGGTTTGTATACATAGAGAACATCTAGGATTTGCCCGTTTCTGTGAAAAAAAAAAAACCTTCCTGACTGTAAATCCTGTGTTCTGTAAATAATTTGTGAGTCCAAGAAGACCAATAACTCGCATTTTCCTATCCCACAGTCCACTGTACTTTTGAAGCCCTCAGCCAGGGGAGGGGGAAAAGGCATCTGTGAGAGAGATGGATCCAAACACACATATTTATTTAGTAAACAAGCTCATCAACTTCTATATTTTAAAGTTCATTGTGAGCAAATGTAAGTGCAGGCTCCATTTTGTGTGGGGTGGGTGGGGGTGGGTGGGGGGAGCCAAGGACTCCAGTGACTTAAATGGCTTGGCCAAGCAGGTCACACCCCACTAAGGAACTAAACTCAAAGCTGGATCAGTGGTTTCCCTAGCTGGTCCTCTCCCAAGAGATGTCACAAACTCATGAGATCTGCCCTTGCAGATGCTTCAGGAATGGGTAGTCTTACTCTGTTATTTAACTTTGTTCTCTTTGCAGTGCTGGGAGTAGAATCCTCAACCTCACGCATGCTAGGCAAATGCTCTACCACTTAACTATGGGCAGGGGGCATTAAATATCTCAGTTTGCCCAAACCATTTTCATTGAAAGAGAGTTCCAGGCCTAGTACTGAAATTAGTTCAGCTACTAGGAAGGCTGTGGCAGGAGGATCATAATTTCACAAACCTGCCTGGGTCATAGAGTGAGTTCAAGGCCTGGCTAGACATCATGGGGAACTGTGTCTCAGTTGTTTAAGTAAAAAGAAAGCTGGCAATATTCACTGGTAGAGAGCTTGCCTACTTGCGGGAGGTTCGAGGTTCAATTAGAAACAGAACAAAAGAAGCAGTTAAAGGCTAGAGGTGAAGTGGTTGGAGCTGCCCAGGATCCTTCCCAACTCCTGTTCATCTCTTCCCATCCTAGGGCTTGGCTCATCTGGATGGCCCCTGCTAGGGCTCTCAGCCCTCCTCAGGTTATTTATGAGCCATACTAGGTTTCAATGAGGCAGGCAAAGTGGAGAAGGAATAAGGACTGGAAATCTAGGCTGTTCTTTCCTTCTCCCTCTTTAACCTAAAAAAAAAAAAAAAAAAAAAAAAAAAAGAGGCAAGCTTCATGTAGGGAGAAAAACCTGTCAATATATTTCCTGTTTTTATTAACTGGTATAGTTTTCCTCCCTACCTAAAAAATGTGGTTGTTCCCAGAAAAGTCCAATTTGTAAGGTTCTGGTCCCCGTGCCCCTTATCAGAGTGTGGACACAGAACAGTGTTGAAAGGAGCCCCCGGACATGCTCTCTTTGGTTCTGATTTGATTCACTATCCTAGCTTTAGCTGTTTTGCTAAAACTATTTTCATTCTAAAATTTTCCACTATTTTGGTCTGCTACTTAATAATTTTTATTTTGGATTATTTATTAAATTTTACATATTTATGAAATATAATGTGATATAATTCCAATGCTTGTATATAAATAGATGATTGTCAACTCAGGGCAAGTAGTATATCATTGTGTGTGTGTGTGTGCCAAGAAACTTCAGATCCTTTTCTTCTTGTTCTTTATAAAATACTCTTTTTTTTTTTGAGGCAGGGTCTCACTGTATATTCCTGACTGGCCTGGTACTTGGTATGCAGCAAGCTGGCCTCAAACTTACAGAGATCCATCTGCCTTTGTCTCTGGAGAATCACCATGCCTGGCTTCCATATATATTTTAAAATCTAAAACAAATTGTCAAATACAGCCACTGACAAGCATCAGAATTCAGCTAACTAGGGAGGCTAAGTAGGTATACCCTCTCCTCTGTTCTCTGTGTACTGGAGTCAAACTGTCCATGCAGTAGAGACCAAGGAGACTCCAAGAATCCATAACAAATTGCTGATAGGCAAAGGACCAGTGCTGGGGTGAACTGGGATTGGGGTAGGGAGGTTAGGGACCAGGACTCAGACATTTACCTTATGAAGACACTATGAAGAAAAGGATCAGGCCAAGGTAGACATGGCATCAACAGATGACACAAACCTAACGACTGTGTAAGGATGGAGAAAACAGAAGTTGGTGGGACTGAGTGGGAGACACTTCAGGGAAGAGACCCATTCAGCCAAGAGCAGTGGCTAGCAGCTCGGGACAAAGCTGAATTAATGGAGAATGTAGGAGAAAAGCTAATTTCAGACAAGACAGGTTGAGGGAACAAGAGAGATTTGAACAACAGCTCCAGTGTCAGGTGTGAGGAGAGTAATTTTCACTGTAATCTGGAGATTGAGCGTGGGACTTAGAAAGGGAAAGAAAGGACCTGGTGTCCCTTAATGGGTTAGATCGAGTAGAAGGTGGGTGTGTTTGGGGAGGGGAGAGCTTTGGTGGCTCAGGGATGAATCCTGGTGCCCTGAGAAGATGGGACAAGCTGCTATGTGAAAGGCTAAACAGGTTGGGCTTGTTCCTGAAATGTACTGCACTAGAACATGGGCGAGCCCTCCCCCCCCCCCCCAACTGCTTCTACTGAAGAGCCTGTACTTCTGAATTGGCTGGCAGGAGGGCTTTAATGTGCACAAGGGTTAGGAAACCAGCAGAAGAATGAAGAAGACCATTTAGGAACCGAGGTCCAAGTCCAGTGGAGGAATGATATCATCTCTCAAATCCTTTATATTTTCCCCCAAAAAGTGACACAAACCAAGATTTTTGATACCCACTACTAGTCCTTCAAAAGCTTGTATAGGTACTCCTCTAACTTAGCAAATGTTTCCACCAATCTCAGCGCTCCCCTGGGTGATTTGAAGGGATCATTGGTAGGTGGCAAGAAAATGCTATTTCTCAGTAATACACACATGTGCCGATGTGCACATTGTTCTACGAAGCACATTCAGGGCTTGGGGTTTTATATCTCAAGGAATGAACAATGGACCTTCAGACTCCAAAAACAGGAAGGAATGGCTTTATTATCATTAATCCTGGAGAAAAAAACTGAGCAACTCTTTATTCCAGGATATTCCCCATATCTACAGCCTTATCCACTGTGATAAGTGGGGTAGCCAATGTTCCCCTACTTTAAGAGAGAAAACAAATAAAAGTTAAAGTTCATCTTCCTTGGAGTAACAGTTTAATTTAGTTAGAATCTTGCTATCCCCATCCCTGGCCTCCATGTGCTAAGTCCCTTCCTCATGTCAAGTGCTGGGATTATACAAAAGGGGACTAAAAAGCTCCAACATCATGGGACTTCCAATTCCAAGTGAGACACAGACATTAAGTGGATCACACACATCCTTGTTGAACATTGAATAAAATTCATCATGCACTTTTGAAATTACAGATCCAATAAATACTGGAAGGTTAGATTCAAGTGTTCTCAGGATGAAAAACAGGAAGCCAACGTCCTCAGGAAGAGACAGCAGTTGCCAGACTCAGGGTTGGGGGCTGCAGATGGAGAAGCTACCAAATATACATCAGTTGGATGGCCAAAGCAGCTACAGAGGGGCTCACTCCTCTCTTCATTTTTTCTTTGTGCTTTATCTTTCTCTCCCTCCCACTACTCCTTTGCCTCTGCTCACCTGGATCACCCTTTCCCCTCATGTGAGCATAGTTCAGTGGAGCTTTTATCTTTTGTCTTTGAAAACGAGTCAAGGGGCAGGAATTGCATTGCATGAAAACTCTGTCATCTTGGAATTGTGTGTGTCTTGTCCATGCAGGATAAATGATAACATTTAAAAAATATTGCCTTAGAGATGCTCACTTGGAATCTATTGCCACAAAATTGAAATCACCTGGAGTTCGTCTTTTTGACAAATGGTCTTTTGAGTCAGAAGGGACGGAATAGCAAGTTCTCTATGCTGGGGGAGGCAGAGGTGAAGAATGCTGTACAATTTTGCCACTCCAGAGCATACCCTCGAGGCTGCTCCAAGTTGTCATTCGTTCTTTCTTTTAATTGTGCCACAGTTTGTTTAACTAGTCACCTATCAAAGGACATTTTGGGGTGTTTAATTTTTTTTTTGCTATTACAAATAAAGCTTCTATAAACATTCATGTGTGAGATTTAATGTGGATATAGTTTCATTTCTCTGGGATAAATGCCCAGGAGTGGGATTACTAGGTCCTATGGTAATTGCATGTTTAGTTTTGTAAGGAACTGCCAAACTGTTTTGCAGAGTGTTTTTGTAGCATTTCTCATTCCCACAGCAACGTCTGAGAGATCCGGTTTCTCTGCATTCTCCTTGCCCTTCAGTATTGTCACTGTTTTTGATTCTAGCTCTTATAGGTGTGCATGTCCCACTGTGGTCTCAGTTTGTAGTTCCCTGATGGCACTGGTCTTTTCACTGAGCTACCATCCACATTGCCTCTTTGCTGAAATCTAACAATCTAACTTCATCTCTTTTACCCATTTTCTAACTGGACCCCCCCCCCCAACACACACACACACACACACACACACACTCTTTCCACATCACTACAAATATTTCCTCTAATTCTGTAGTTGGTCTTAAAAAAAATCTCTCAACATGGACCTTTCACATTTTAAAAAATGTTTTTGTGAGACAGGGTCTTGCTAAACAGCTCAAGCTGGCCTCCATTACACAACTCTCCTGACTTTACCTTATAAGCACTGGTACTACAGGCACTCTCGCCTGCAATCTTTTTGCATTTTTAAAAGTAAATTATTTTTATTTTATGTACATTTGTGTTTTGCCTACAGGTGTGAGGAATTCAGATCCCCTGGACCAGGAGTTAGAGACAGCTTTAAGCTGCCATATGGGTGCTGGAACTTGAACTTCGGTTCTCTGGAAGAGCACACGGTGCTCTTAACCACTGAGCCATCTCTCCAGCCTCCATATAAAATACATCCTTGGTGCTTTAAGGGGATGAGTAGGGAGGGGGTTGATTTTTGAGACATGGCTTCTCTGTGTAGCTCTGACTTTCCTTAACTCACTCTGTAGACCAGGCTGGCCTCGAACTCAGAGATCTGCCTGCCTCTGCCTCCCTAGTGCTGAGATTAAAGGTGAGTACCACATCACCCATGGAATCTTTCACATTTCGACCTGGTACAAGTTATTGATTCGTTCATGAAACTCAACATTGTACTACCTTGTCTAAGAGCTTTTAGACTAGGCTCTGGGACCTGAGGATTGTTTCCTATTTCTTTTGTGAGTGTTTTTACTCTGAACATATCTAAGTCCATTATGAACTCTTAAAATATAAAATATGAAACTGAGGTCCAAGTTTTTGATGGTTAATTTTGCTTATCAACTTGGTTGTGTCTTTGCTGGGAGCCTGTGAGCCAGCTAGCCTGGTGTATGCTGTTTCACAGCAGATATCCCATTGAAGGGGTACCCTGCCTCAAGAAGAAGATGAGACCCAACTTCAGAAAGCTTATTCTCTGACCTCCACATGAGTGTCATGACACATGTATACCTTCCCATTAAATAACTAAATACATTTAAAAGGCTCCTTTCCTACTGAGTTTTATTTGTATCTCTAAAAGAAATTAGTAGCCATATTTATGTGGAGCTCTTTCTGGGTTTCGCTGTTCTGTTGGTTTATGTGTTTGCCCCTCTGCCAACACCATAGTGTCTTGATTACTGGCAATGTGTATTAGTGCCAACTGATTCCATCCACTCTTTTCTGTCTCCCTCTCTTCCCTCCCTCCCTCTCTCTCCAGTACTGTGGATCAAACCCAAGGCCCACTGCATATCAAGCAAGCACTCGTTCCTCTCGTCCTTTATTATTATGGGTTTTGAAACTCAAATGTAGTAATTGTGCATATTTACAGGAGGGCCAGCATGGCATTTCAATTATTCCTGAGATGTCTATTTGTTTTATATATACTTAATTTTCAGGATTTTAAGTTATACTTAGAGGAATGAGGAAAAGTATGTCTACTCAAACTTTCTAGTGGTAAAACCCACTTGACTTTCAGGATCCCATCTTTCCAGGTAGTTATGAAATTTCATTGCTTAAAGATAATGGTGTTTAGAAGTCACATGATAATATGCTATCTTTGTTGAGCAAATGGCAGATGCTCATGTAGCTTTGGCAAGTCGGGGCAGAACTACAGATGATAGCATCCACAGAATTCTCTAGCTGCTGAGCTGGTGGCCGACTGCTGGAGAACTAAAAGGTCTCTGGGGTTGCTTAGAATCACAATGGGTGTTTGAGAGGCTATGGAGGAACACCTGACTGCAACTCTCAGGGATGTAGTTGAGAAGCCAAGAAAACTGAGTTGTCCAACCCAAAGGGTGACAAATATTAGGTACTCAATGGGTGCTTGCGTGAATGAATGAACGTTGCTGAAAAGATGCTAATTGCTCCTGAATGAAAATTTCTGAGCTACATTGAAATGATTTATACCACCAGGGCTTTATTTATTTATTTTTGGACAGGTTTTCTCACTGAGACCTAGATTAGGGTGACTGACCAGGGATCTGTCCGACTCTGCCTCCTCACGGCTAGAACTGCAGAAACACACTATGATGCCTAGCTGTTTTCCATGGGCTCTTGGGATTGAACTCAGGTCCTTACTCTTGTCTTACAAGTACTTTACTAATTGGGCTTCTTCCTCAGCCCTCGGGAGTGTTAAGTTGTCAGGAGAGTAAGGCATAAAGATGTTTTTGAAGGAAAATGGGCACCATCTGTTAAACCCTGTCCAGGGTGAAGTGGAGTGACTTGAAAGAGAACAAAAGCCAAATTCACTCTGGCTCAGATTCTTGGTGATAGGAAAACTAATTTGATTTTGTATTTGACAGGCTTGAGATGATGGTAAAACATCTAAGGGCATGTGTACGGTAAGTATTTGGAATAGTTATAGTTGAGGAAAACATCTAACTAGACAATTCTTTTTATCCAAGAGTCTCCAGAAGTTGTAGACCCTAGCCCCAACTTTGTAACTAGGAAACTGTGAGATTTAAAGCAATTCAAAGCTTTCCCCTCTGTTTTGACTTCCTCATCTGTAAAATGGGTGCTTTGATAAATAATGTTTCTTTGAACTAAATTTATTTCAGCATATGATTGGTATTTGGAAAGAATCTTATTCTTGAAATATTTTTCTTTCTGCTATAAAGATCTCAGATTCTGTGATTTCTTAAGATATCTGCCTTTAGTGGCTGGCTTTTTATTTAGTACCTACCCCCTTCCCAACAGAGCTCATTAGTTTATATCATGCCAAACTAATAAAGTCAGGGTGGGAGAGCTGTGTATGCTGGGTTTCAATCCTTCCAGACTTCCTAAGCACTTCTGTCTTTTAAGCTCTCTCGCACTCTCGGGAGTACAGTGGGCATATGGCCATTAGGCCACAGGAAGCAAGGCTTTGTGGGATATTAAAGCCTTTGGGTTTTATTTATGTTCGGTTTCTCCAGCATTTGTTCCACAGATCTGGACGGTAGAAAAATAGGAGAGAGTGGAAAGAGGGAAGGATAATAATTTGCTAAAATATGAGAAATGATCAGCTATCCTTTCAATAGCAAACACAGACTCCCAGCACTTAATGCTGAAAAGACTTTGGGATTTTATTTTGTCTTGCTGGAAACCAAATATTACGGTGGCTTTCCACATGGCATCCAAAGGGGTTTTCTTGTCCAGTTCTGGTCAGTGGGATGAATCTGTATCATATTACTAGAATTGTATGTACATACTTCATATATCATCAAATTTTTATTTTTTTCCAGTCAATTAAAAAATATCTAAAAGCAGGACAAGCTTATTATAAAAATAAGGAATGAAAATAATTCATACTCTTACAACCCAGAATTAACTACTGTTAAAATTTATATCTATTTCCTTCTCGTCTTCTACACACACACACACACACACACACACACACACACACACGGTGTCATGCCATATGCTCATTTGTCTATCTTTTCCCTCTTCACTTAATTTGGGCTGTGAGCATTTCCCTATGCTATTAAACATTCTTCTAAAGATGATTAAGAATAATGATACAGCCTTTCACACTATATAACTGTATAGCATTTCACAATATAAATATATTTTACATAGACATTTTCAGAAGTTTTCACTTTATTTTTAAATGATGCTATAATTTCTTAGTAGTTTGAATATCTATTATATTTCAAACACTTATTTTTATTAATTAACACTCTGATCATATATATTTATAGGGTAAGTATAATTTGACAAATGTATATGATGTGTAATGATTGAATCAGGATAATTGGCATTTCCCCCCCCCCTCTTCTTAAACACCTAGATTTTTATTATTAACACAGAATGATTGTGCTTTTGAAAAGATGAAATTCATAGACAAGTATCCCAGGAGGTAGAGGAGAAGAGCACTGTTAATACTTTGACACATTTTGCAGCTGCCCTTGTGTGTTTGTGAGTTATACCAATTTGTGTTCCTATGGGTGCTAAAGAATGCCTAAGTTTCTGTGTTAACACAGAACCCTTCACCATTCTGTGTTCGGGCACCATGTATTTCAACTCAAAGGCATTTAATAAGCCCCTCGAGCATGTTGTGTCTCAACCTTTCCAGACTTTCTAAGCTGTTCCTAAGCAGAAGCACCTGCTATATGCCGGGTAATTAGACTCTCTAGTTATGCCAAGTAAATGCCAGATAAGACACATATGAAGATGATTAAAAATGCAAGTGGAAAATAACAACACGTAATTCTCCATGGCTAGAGCTGACACTACTTAGCCTTTAAATAGTTACTCATTGGAGGAAGACACCAATGCAGCTAATTAAAATAATTTAGATCCCATGAGCACACACACAAAAAAGCATTAACAGAACTCTCGCAAAACACAGAGGTTGAATTGCCATTATTTAGTGTATTTCCTGGTATAAAGCAGAATGGGAAAGGAGAGGAATATTACATATTCACATCTTTCACAAAAAAACTCACATGGGTGAAAGGGCCATTTCTGCTTTTGTCAATGCCCTTTACAAAGTTAACCTGTTGGTTATTGGAGAAGGGGGACACAGAACACACAGAAAACTAACCTCCTTCTGGCAGCTGGGGATAATTTGTCAGTCTCCTTTGAAACGTGGCTTTGTGCTCACTGCTGAAGGCAGCTGGAAAAGAAAAAGCATGACAGACAAAAGCTGAAATCCACATGAAGAAAGGTCTTTTTCCCCCCAAATTCCTGCCTGAGTTAGCAATGGTCAGAACAGAAACTACATGTCTATCTTCGCAGAGAAGGCCCCTATGCTACGGGAGGTATTCAGAATGCCTGTTGACCTGAATAGGGCGGCTGGATAACATCTAAGCAAGCCTTCTTACCCTGTGACAGATTGCATGCTCAAATCTGTCTACAAGAAGGCGAAACCAGTGAGGTTGCCATCTTTGGAAATGTGGCAAAAGCATTTATTATGTTGAAAAGGCAGATCTAGTTCACATATAGTGGCAACTGGCTAAGAAATAAAGGGTAACCAATGGAATGACTGGAACGATACTGTCAAACTGGGGATAGCTCCACTGGGTTTCAGCTAATTGACTGTTGAAATCTGGTATATCCAATGCAATGGACTACTACTCAGTAACACGAAAGAACGGACCATATAATAATAGAGCAACGATCAATGAATTTCAAGACAGTTATCAATGACTCAAAATATTATCATAGGCAAAAGAACACAGTGACAAAAGGTTGCCGCATGAGGCATAATTCTGTTTGTAGAGCATTATGTAAAGCAAAGCTGAAGGGACATGGCGCTTTTCAGTGGTTGTCAGGCCACTCAGAGAGGAGGGGCAGTTTATTATAAAAGGCTGTATGCAGGTATTCATTTGGGCCATGGAACTACTCAGCGTGATGTTCTTGGTGGTGGTCAGATGACTTTATATTGGCCTAAACTCAGACTGCATACCAAAAAAGTAAAGCTCACCATATGCTACTTTAAACATTGGAAAACAAACAAAAGCATGGGAAAATGTTACCAAACAAGGAGAAGTAACAGAAGGGGGGTTGATGACAGTAATGCTAAGTAAGCGAAGTCTTCGGCTTTTATAGCAGAGAGTCAGTTGATAAGGGCTACAAAGGACAAGTCAGGAAGCAGAAGTCTAAACATTGCTTAGAGATTATATAGCAACCAGCAGAGATGCTGATAAACATGAGTGTCCTGAGGAGCAGGAAGAGGAGTCCTGGGGTGCGGAGCTTGCTGTTGTTCTTTATGCTTTCCTACAAACCCTTTGCTACCATTTGAAAGCTGTAAACAGTATTCACTTATTACTTTGACTGTAAAAGAAATGAAGTAAGAATTGACTAGGATGAAGACTGAGGGACCTGAATTCTAAGGCTGATTTTTCACAGGTTGAACGCCAGCTTTTATCCTATTTTGGCCCTGGGTTTCTACATTAGTAATGATAAAGGGATTGGACTAAAGAATCTCTCATAGCTAGTGAAAAAAATCCCAAAATTTGACCGTTTTTCAGGGCCATTATTTTCTGTTGTATTTAAAGCTAAGAACTCTTTTAGATTTTTCAAGCTGGAAGGGACTAAGCCACCCAGTTAAACGATTACTTTTTAGCCTCCCAAGAAAACAACACAGAGACTGGATAAGAGCCGCACAGGAAAGGGTAGCAGATTGCTAACAGAGACAGGACAGAGCTCAGGGCGCTGGCCATCGCACTAACAGCTTCTCCCAGACCTAATGGAATCACTGGTTAGCATCAAATCTGGCAAACAAAAAATGTCCTGGGATAATACCAGGGATGGGATTCACATACCGACACGGCTTCCATCGCCTGGGAGATGAGTCAGAATTTTGGAAGTGGTCCCTGACATAGAATGAATGAGGTAATGCTATAGGAATCCTGAAGTCCATCAAGGCTCTACTCAGGTCTAATCTGGGGGCTCTGGTCCTTAGTAACTGTCTGATAAACGTCTTTAGCAGCTACTCCTGGCCTGCTGTGTGATACAGATCTCTCCTCTCACAAACAGCACCATTCTCTTCTCCATTTAAAACAATGGGTTTGTCTGTTTTTTCTCACTAGTCTTTTATCTCCACAACCTCTAAACCTAAGCAATGTTTCAGTGAAATCCATCAAGTTGGAAACTAACTCTCTCTCTCTCTCTTTCTTTCTTTCTTTCTTTCTTTCTTTCTTTCTTTCTTTCTTTCTGTCTCTCTCTTTCCCCTTCTCTCTCTCTTTCCCTCTCTCCTTCCCTCTCTCTCTCTTCCATATTTGTTTAAGTTTTTGTGCTCATGTGGCAGTCAGAGGACAACCTGTGGGTGTTGGTTCTCTCTTCCCACCATGTGGGTCCCAGGGATCAAATTTAGATGGTCACACTTGAAGGTAACTGCCTTTGCTGGCTGAGCTACCTCACTGGCCCCAGCTGGCAACTGTCGATCAGCCATAATTCCAATTTTAATAAAAGGTATCTTGTTCTGGTTTAGCAATCCTCGAAGAGTTGAAACTGCCTGTCAGTTTTGACCACACCGTCTTCCTCAGGAACACTTTCCATGTGGCTCAGCACCAGGCTGGAAACACATGCCTTCTGCTAAGCACCTCTCCCCTGTTGTCAGAGCGGGCAGGCTCACTAGCCCCTTGTCATGAAGTCAGAGCCTGCAGGCTCTCTTGCCCCTCATCACACATGCTCTGAGGTTTACTGAATAAGGACACCATTATGCCAGGCTCTCACTCTTTCTCAGTGGAAACAACATGGCCCTTTATGAGCATGAAGCTCACTTCAAAGGGTGTGGCTATCAATCAGGGCTCCTAAGGGAAGGCTTCCTTGGGGAAGTGCTCACAACTCCATTCTAGCTCTAGAGTCTTCTCTAGGGTAGAGGGAGTTAGTTTTGTCTACCCTTTGAGGAAATACTGTATATTTTCAAACCTCCGGAGAAAACAGCTTTTCTATCAATACCCCCTTCTCATGCTTGGCTCTTGGCCCAGTTCTGAGGCCTGCCTTACCTCTGCCTGGCATTTGCTTCATAACAGCTGGCCCAGGGAGCTCAAACACTTAGCTTCAGCTGTCAGCTTAAGGAAGGAGAGGTCCCTGTAGCTGAGCTGTGACAATAACAGCATTTGTTCCCACACTGCTATTCTCAAAATCAACAGCAGTGACAGGCTCCAAAGGGGATCATGGTCAGTCACTGCCCAGGGATGTTCAGACATCCAGCTTTGATGAGAAACGAGTAGTCAGCTTTCCATTCCACACTAGAGAAAAACAAAGGGCAAGAGACCAGGGGATCTGCCCAAGGGAATGATGGTCATTCTCCTCAGAACCACAGTCAAGACACCTGGGCCAGTACACACTTGTTTATTGACTCAGCTAGTAGACTGATTACCTAGCATACATAAACTGGGCATAGTACTGTCTGCCTGGCTGGCATCCTAGCCCTTGAACGATGGAGGGAGGGGGATTAGGAGTTGAAGTAGAGGATCAGCCTGGGCTGTATTCTCTTGTTCTTTTTTTTTTTTTTAAGATTTATTTATTTTATTATATGTAAGTACACTGTAGCTGTCTTCAGACACTCCAGAAGAGGGCGTCAGATCTCATTACAGATGGTTGTGAGCCACCATGTGGTTGCTGGGATTTGAACTCAAGGCCTTCGGAAAAGCAGTCAGTGTTCTTAACTGCTGAGCCATCTCTCCAGCCCCGGCTGTATTCTCAGAAATAAAACAAAACATCAAAAACAACAACAAGAAGGAGGTGACTTCTAGGAGAGAAGAGGTGTCTCAGTCCCCTGTAGGAATGTGACAAGAAGACCGTGGCCATGACTCTCTTCCAGGGAGCTGAGTAGCATTGCTATGTGTCTTCTCCCAGCAAATGTTAACTCTGTTAGGCACCAGGACTCTAGAGGCACTAGGACTCTGGAGTTTTACAGAGTCTGTCTGTCTGTCTATCTATCTATCTATCTATCTATCTATCTATCTATCTATCTATCTATTTGAAAGATCTCTAAATACCCAGGCTGGTCTGAAACTCACTATGTCCCTAAGGATGTCTTTTGTACTTCTGATCCTACTGGGGCTGCAGGCATGTACAACCACACCCAGTTTGTTTTATGCAGTGCTGGGGATGGATCCCAGAGATTTGTGTGTGTTAGCTACTTGGTCTTGTGCTACGTGGAGTTGGCTGAGGGACCATCATTTCATTCGTGATTTAGGGCTATGACAAAAACACTAATCTCAAAATTGAGGAGGTTCAAGTTTATCCCTGAGCTGGCTGACATGAACTATAGTTTGGATTATTTTTCCTTCTTCTAACTATAGTGGTGGGCAAGTATTGAATAACTCACTTCGATTTTTATCTTTGAGAGGATATATTCATATTCTCATGAATCTGACTAGAGAAGTTACTAACATACATTAAAAAGAAAGTTTCAATATATAATTAAGGTTTCCTACCAATTGACGTTGACTTTACAAAAGAGACTTGCTCCTGGGTGGGCCATTAATTGGGTGAAAAAAGACATTAAAAGTAAGACTGGGGGTCTTTCTGCAAAGAGAGCCTTTCCTGACGGCCTTGAGGAAGCAGCCAGACCACGAAGAAGAAAACACAGCCTTAAGAGGTGAGGGTCTCAGTGGCACTGCAGCAAGGAACTCAGCAGCACCAAGAGATGGAGTCAGCCTTAGAAAGGGTCCCCAAGCTCTAGATGAGAATGCAGCCTAGGTAACACCCGGGCTACAGCCCCAAGATCAACAGTTCTGTGATGCCTGGTGATTAACTGTACCTGAGATTTGAGAAGCCAGGGGAACTGAGATCATACATAATGATTAGATTTGGGTTGTTGAGGTCTGCTGCTTCTCAACAACCAAAGTGGTTCCAAACTCTGGGATACCCAATAGGTTCAACAGAATTCCCATACTACTGAGCAACTCCAGTATTAGGAATGCGTATGATCCAGCTATAGTACTCATGGGTACACAGAGGAGGGAATCTCACTCGGCATCCTACAGACACACACATGCCCATTGCAGCACTTAGTAACAATGTCAAGTGACTGAGCCAGCTTAGATGTCTATCAACAGGTCATGGGAATATAGACATGTATTTAGTTTTAGTCAATCATAAAGAATAAAATCATGCCATTTTCTGGAAAATGGATAGAACTGGGGATCATCCTATCAAGCAAAGCAAAATAAGCCAGATTCAGACATAGAAAGAAATTATCCTGTTTTCTCTCACATGCTACAAATGCAGCATACACATAAAAATCATAACAAAATACATTATGTAGTACAATACCTATATACTATAGACTGTATTGTTCAATCCACATTTCTTTGGGTAATTTGTATGTGCTCACGTTTGTGTGTACATGCATGTATGTAGAGGCCAGATATTGATGCTCGATGTCTTCCTACACTGTTCTTCTCTTTATTCTTTGAGACAGGGTGCCTCACAGAACTGGAATTTACAGGTTAGGCCAGGCTGGACAGAGAACTCCAGGAATCTTCTGTCTCCACCTTCCCAGAACTGGGATATTAGATCTACACTGCTGCTCGTGCCTTTTATGTGGGTGCTAGAGATTTGAACTCAGGGCCTCCTGCTTACATGACAAGTAGTTTACAAACTGAGCCATCTCTCCAATAGCTTTCTTCTTACTATTTATTTCAAATTTTATTTTCACTGTGATACGATACAAATAGAGGAAACTGTCATTTTTTTGTTGTTTGTTTTTTTTTATTTGTAAAGACTTGCTTTATGGCCTATAATGTGATCTATTTTGGAGAAAGTTCCATGTGTCCCTGGAAGGAACATGCATTCCACAGCTGTTAGGTGGAATATTCTGTAGATGCCTTGGAAGACCTTTTGATCTAGTATATTTTAACTCTGAAATTTCTTTGTAACTCTTTTGTCTGAATGATCTATTTGTGAGAATATGGTACTAAGGTCACCCATTATTATTTATTTGTAATCTAGATCTCTCTGTTCTTTTATGCCCATTAACACTTGCCTTATGCAACTGAGTATACCAATATTGAGTAAATAGATGATGTTTACCACGGTTCCATCTTTTTGATAAATTGTCCTCTTTAATAGTATGTAGTAATCTTACTTATCGCTTCTGACTAATTTTTGGCTTGAAGTCTACTTTAATAGCTGTGAGTATCATTAGTCCTGCTTGGTTTGGGCTTTCATTTGCATATCAACTTCTATCCTTCTATTCTGAGTCTCTGTGGATCTTTTCCAGGGAGGTGGACTTTTCTTTTCTTTTTTTTTAAATATTTTTTATTACATATTTTCCTCAATTGCATTTCCAATGCTATCCCAAAAGTCTCCCATACCCTCCCCCCCACTCCCCTACCCACCCATTTCCACTTTTCGGCCCTGGCGTTCCCCTGTACTGGGGCATATAAAGTTTGCGTGTCCAATGGGCCTCTCTTTCCAGTGATGGTGGACTTTTCTAAACAGTTAATCTTCTTTCAATCTGATTCAGTCAGTTTGTGCCTCTTCATTGGAGGTTTAGAGCTGTTTACTTTTAGAGTTTATTACTGAAAGGCATCTACTAACTCCCTCCCACTCACTGAGAGGATTGGGTTCATTGCATTAGGAATGCTTGATTCTTTCTTAATGCTCCTTTTGACAGGGTCTTATTGTGTAGTTCTAGCTAGTCTGGAACTCACTATGTACATCAAGCTTGTACTCACAAGCTTAAACTCACAAAGATTGGCCTTCCTTAGTATTTATCCATTCTTCTAGTGATATTGATAATCTCCTCATAATTTCTCCTCCTCCTCCTCCTCCTCCTCCTGTGATAGTATTCCTTTAAGTGCTCTCTGCAATGCTGGCTTAGTAGGATAAATTACTTTATGAAGATCTTTCTATTCTTTTATTCAAGATCTGGTGTCTCATTGGCCTGGAATTTCTGTAAGTAGGACAGGCTAGCTGGTGAGCTCCTGGGATTCATCTGTCTCCACCTCCTATCACACCATCACTGGGATTACAAGCGGATGCCACTTTGCCTGCCTGTTTTTTTTTTTTTTTTTTTTTTTTTTTTTTTTTTTTTAGTTGTGGGTTCTGACGATCTGAAGTCAAGTCCTCATGCCTATGAGGAAACTCCTTTAGCACTGGAGCCACTTCCTCAGCCCAAGGTTTTTATTTCAATTTTTCAGCACCTCTTTTTTTCTTTCTTTCTAAATGTCTTGTCCAAGTTGCTGAATTCATTTTCTAAGTCTTGGATGAACTTCCTACCACACTGTTTTGTTTGTTGAAATAGGACCTCATGTAGCCCAGACTAGCCTCCAAATATATATGTAAGCTGAGGTTGGCCTTGAACTCAAAATGTTCTTCCCTCCATCTCCCAAGTGCTGGAATTACAAAAGTTAGCTACAACACCCGTTGTTGAGTAAGTTGCCTTATTTTTTCATATATCTTGTGTTTCTTTGTTGAGATTTGTCTATCTACTAAAATGGCTGTCTCCTCTGGTTTTCTACGAAGAACAATCTTCTCTGGAGGGCCCATCCCTAGTACCATTCAGAGAGGGGAATTCAAGCTACCCTACTAGCAACACAATCAAAACAAACCAGAGATAGAATTACTGTAAAATTGATTAAAGATAAACACTCTAGAACTAAAAATCATCCAAAGAAAGGTAGCACAAAAAGCAGAGTTAAATCATAGTCAAAAGTTAATAGAATATATTCTACAGCCATGTCACCCTGTATTAGCCCAGGCTCATCTGATTACAAAAAGCTAAAAATGTTTATAGTAGTAGTAGTAGTAAGAGTAATAATAATAATAGAATACAGAAGTGGATCAGGAGACTGGAAAAAAGAAGCAAGGTTAATGAAGATAAAATGTATGAACAAAATTAGACAAGTGTAAAGCTGAGGCTGGAAGATCACAATTTTGAAGCTAGTTTGAACTACACAGTAACTTCCACCTAAGCCTTACTTCACAGCAAGACCCTGTCTCAATGTTTTGTACAAAGAACAAAAAATAAAACAATAAACAACCAAATAAAAAACAAAAATAAACACAAACCAAAAAACAAGATAAAAATAGAAGAAGGAATAAAGAATAAACATAAAAGACTTTTAAAATAAAGTAAACTAAACCCCACTAAAATAGGAATGAGTGAAGACAAGAAAGAGAAGACAACAAAGGATTGGAGAAACCTCTTTCTGCTTTCAATAAAAGACAGGACAGGGATGGGGTGTGGCAGATCATAGCTAAATTCTATCATAGTTCTTCTCTGTTCCCAGTGTGTAGGATGTGGCTACTATGGGCTGTTGTATTTTATTTTATTTATTTTATTTTTGAGACAGGGTTTCTTGTAGCCCAGGATGTTCTTGAACCTTCTATGTAGCTGAGAATGACCTTGCACTTCTGATCCTCCTGCCTCTACCTCCTAGTGCAGAGATTTACATATATAGGTCACCACACCTGCTTTATGTGGTTCTGAGATGAAATCTAGGACTTGATACATGCTAGGCAAGCATCCCACCAACTGATCTGCATCACCAGACCCTTAGTACCTGCATCCCTTTAGAAACTTTACTTCTTTGTGTATGTGGGGCCACTGGTGGTGTCAAGGAGTTCTGTAGCTTGTGGGATTCGTACAGGTTCCCACTTGTTCCAGAGACCAATACCCCAGATCCAGGGGCATTCCTCTACATGTGTCAGAGAATCAAGGAAACCAAAAAAGCATGGGGTTTTGCACTAGATATGGAGTTTGAGGGAACCCAGTCTGCTACCTGCGGCTCTCAGAGATTTCTGAGTTTGTCTGCCAGGAAACCAGCTTATAGGTGGAAAAATCTGGAGAACTTTCAAACAATCCATAGCAGGGAAAGCAGTTCTAGAGGACAATCCACCTACCATGGGCTCAGAGTTCCCAGACTGTGCAGGTATCATTTGCATGCTACCCTAGAGGCCAGCGCTACCAACTTCCTTGATTTCCAAAAGCCTGAGACTCCTACTGCCTAAACTTCCCAGTGTGTTTACACTTAGCCCTCTCCATCTCTATGACTACCCACTCTGGGCTATTTCCTACCCAGACGCTATACTTTGGCAGTGTATCCTAGATTTCCTGATTTGTGATTGTTCCTTGATTTCAGTTCCCCAGAGTAGTTCAGTCTCAAACAATAGGCCCTCTCTCAAGATGGTGCCTGATTACAATTCTCTGAGTGGCAAAATGGATTTGGAATATATCACCATGCCTAGCCATGAGAAATAGATAAATGCTAGCAGTCTACATATTTTGCCTCTTTAACACAGAAATGGTAGATTGTTCTCATATATCTGGTGATTTTGCATATGTACTGGGGGTATATATATATATATATATATATACATACATATATACATATATATATGGGTGTATATATATGTGTGTGTGTGTGTTCATGTGTATTTGCGTATGTGTGTGTATGAATGCACACACATGCGCATGTGTACACTCACATATACATGTGAATTTCCATGTATTTGGAGACCAGGTGTTGATGTTGGACATCTTCATTGTCAACCATGTTCCATTTTGGTTTTTTTGAGACAAGTTTTCTCACTGAATGTGCGCCTCACCAATTTAGTTAGACTGGGTGATGAGCAAGCTTCAGGGAACCCACTGTCTCTACTTCTCTGCCTCTCCAGTTCTAGTACCTTTGGTGTACACTACACTTTTAAAACATACAGATGGTAGAGCTCTAACCTCAGCTCGTCATGCTTATGTGGCAAGGACTTCAGTGACGGAGCCTCCTCCACCACCCCTGGTTATTCATATTTGACTCTCATTCCTTCTAAAACCTCCCATCTGCCATGATTTTTCTAAGGTTCTAGTGTCATCATGAAGCTTTTCAGAAGCTAAGAGAGAAGACTTGTTCTCAGCCCCATATTTATGCTCTAACATCAAGCTTCTCCTAGGAACCTCTGTCAGCATAACAGCTCACTCCTGACACCTTTGCCATGTGCCTTGTTCCTTAGCCACACGATCAAGACAAGAATATTTTGCACAGGGCAACTCAGTAATCCCATCAGGTCCCAGGGATCCAGAACTAGCTGGGACGCTAGGTTGAACCAGCAGGGAGGAGAGTGTTAGGCTTGAGTTTGTCAGTCAACATGACATGACTGCAGTAACCCCTGGACTCCCAAAGTCACAATGTCTATGGAATGATTCGCATTGAGATGGCAGACAACACTTAAGCGTTCAAAAATGTTTACTCTTTTATCTTTATGCCAAATTATTTTATACATCCATAGAAGTCCTGTTCTTGAATAATATTTAGGCCAAGAGTTTTAAGAAAACCGCCACCTATAAGGAAGTGAACTGCACAGCAGGTGAGATGGCTCAGAGGGTAAAAGGTCTTGATACGAAGCCTGAGTTCCATACAAGGAAATGTGCACTGTCCACCCCAGCTTCTGTTAGCCCTGAAGCTACAAAGGCAAGTAAGTCAAAGGCAACCTAGTCAGCTTTGCATTTCCCAGAACCCTGGGAAGGAGAAAAGGAAGTCCCACGAACTGTCCTTTGACCTCCATGTGCGCAGGCACGGAAGCGCCTCCATATACAGGCATGTGCACACATGGTCACAGAAGTGAATATAAATGAAAAGTAAAACATAATTTGCATGAATTTATTTTTAAAAGCATCAAATTAAAGAATGTTAGAAGTATCTTGTTTAAAAGACAGTAGATGCCAAATGTCTAACTTTGGGTTCTTTATGTATAAAATGGAAACCACACACACATACATACATACTTACAGTGCTATTATTGTCTGTTTACAAACCCAAGACATGCTTGGTATGCTAGTAGACACCTACAATGCCAGCACTCAAGAAGCTGAGGTAGGAGCACCATATGATACACAATGAGACCTTGTCTTAGAGAACAAAATGAAATATAGTTGGTTGTGCTGGCACATATCAGAAAGGTATGCTGTATTGGTAGAGGGAAGAGGATCGTGAATTGGAGGCCAGCCTAGGCTACATATTTGGGCTATGGAGATGGCTCAGTAGGTAAATGCCTTGCTGCATAAGCATGAGGATAGAAGCTCAGATTCCACCACTCACATTAAAATCCAAAGCTATAGTAATCCACCTATAATCTCAATGATTAGGAGGTGTGGAGACAGGGCATCTCTAGAGTGAATGGGCTAGCTAGCTCTTGCTGAGCTCCAGGGTCAGCAGGAGATTCTCCCTCAGTAAATAAACCGGTGAGTGACTGAGGAAAGACATTTGACACCTACCTGTGGTCTCCACATGCATATACCCCGATATGCACCCTACACACACACACACACACACAACAATGGAAAGAAAAATAAGTCAGCATCCTGGTTTTAGCCCGGGGTTGCGAAACAGAGCCATTTGTATATAAGGAGGGGTATCTACCCAGAAACATACTAGGAAATGTACGTTGTCCACTCTAGTCTCTGTTAGTTCTGAAACCACAGGGCTCTATTCATCTACCAAAGGAACAAAGTCATTTTTACATTCCTTTAACATTTGTACAAATAAAATCTTGCAATCAGCATGAATGCGTGGCACCTTTGCCCTCTCACATCCCCAAGCTAGAGAAGCAGTTCCCATGTGGACTCTAGCCTCTGTGGGTGACCTTCAGTGGTCAAGTACTTCCCTTTCAAACTCACCCTGGGTCCTGCCTTCCTATTAGCAATCTGCAGGCAGAGTGCAAGGGGATTCGGTTGGGCATGGGCCTCTCCAGCACAGAAAGGAGGTTGAAATCTCCTTTGGAGTGTCACAGGGACCTCCCTACAAAGCCACCTTGTTCTTATTTCCAAGGGAAATGTTCCACTCTGAGAAAAAAACACTTAGCAGAAGCCAGGGAACCAAGCTTCTCCTGCAGACCTTGCTTCTACTCTTTTTACTCTGGAATGGGGACTCTCCACTTCACAAGCCAGGATCGCGACCTGTGTGGGGTGGGAAGTGGCTTTTCACAAGACCTGGGACACCAAGTAGAACCCCAAACAGAGACTGAAGAGGGAACCTGGGAAGTGTTCCTTTAGACTACAAGGCCTCTCCGAGACGCAGGCAGTGACTCATCCACCAGTGAGGGTGCTTTCTAGACCAAAGAGCCCTTGGTGAACCCTTTAGGGAAGAACTATTTTTTGCAAAGTTGAAAAAAAGTCTCCTGGGTCAGTGAGATGGCTCAGTGTGTTGGGGTACTTGACACCAAGCCTGAAAACTCATCCCCAGACCTCACATGGTGGATGGAGAGAGCTGGCTTTTGCTAGTTATCCTCGGACTTGTACATGTGGGCTGTGGTATGCACATTTCCCCCACTGCAAAACAAATAAAATGTACCAATAAACTAATATCTAAGACTCTCTTTTCTCTTTCTCAGGGATGACGTTTCTTTCACCTGGTTTCCTTAAAGCAGAGTAAAAGGCTCCTCCCCTGAGAGGGGGCACCAGTCATGTAGGTGAGAAGGCAAGGCCCTAAACGGACTTGCTTCTTACAGGGAAGTAAATTTGCATGACTCCAGGCAAAGGTTCCAGAAACCAGCCACCTCTTTCCTCATTCCACTTGCCTTTCACACTCTGACCACTGACACCCAGCCCTAAAGAGAAGGAATGGAGTTGGAAACGCCATGTGAGAACTAGGGAGATGAATCTGGATGTGAGATCCAAAACCCATTAGGAGGCTAATAGCAGGCAGCTTTCCCCGCCTAGTTTTCTGCTAGAAGTTTGATGATTTGAATTCTTGCACTTTGGTATTTAATCAACTTTGAGTTGATTTGTGTGTGTGTGTGTGTGTGTGTGTGTATAATGCAAGATAACGGTCCCATTTGATTCTTTTGCACATGACTAGTCACCTTTCACAGAATCACTTACTGAACAGGCTATCATTTTCCATCGTATCTTCTTGGCACCCACAGAAAAAAAATTAGTTGACTGGATATGCCTGGGTTTATTTCTGGGCTCCCTATTCTTTTTCATTGCTCTCCATGTATGTGGTTTTATGCCAGTACTCTACTGTTTTGGTCACTATAGTTTTGCCATATATTTTGAAATTAGAAAGTTCCATGGCTCAACCTCACTTTTCTTTCTTTGGATTGTATGGGCTTTTTGCATGTTTTGATTCTACAGATGTTTTAGATTTTTTTTCTATTTCAGTAAAAAAAAATGCTACTGGAATTTTGATGAAGATTGCATCTAATCTGAATATCCCTTGGGTATTATGGAAATTTTATGACCACGGGAGGGATTTGCATCTACGAATGCTTCTATGTCTTGCATTAACATTTTATAATTTTCACGGCTAGATCTCTTACTTCCTTGGTAAGTGTCTTCTCCCACAGCTTCTCTGCTTCTCTCACATGGCTGTTTGGTTTGAGGATGGAGCAGCAGCAGTGTAGGAACCCCTTTGGACATGTGTTGTTGTGGGTAAAGCGCCCGTGAGAGGTTTTGAGCTGATTTGACCAATACAATTGTTCTAGTCTTCTATAAACACAGCCTAAATCCCCGAATGATAGAACTTCTGGGTTCAGGGGTCAAACCGCAGGCCCACTGGAACAGAGGACAATTGAGCAGGCCAGACTCCATAGTTTGATAATGTGACAAAGGTCCAACGGTTTCTGTTCTCATGCTCATGAGCATGGTCCCAGACCAGGAAGTAACTCCCACGCAGATGTAGCTAGCCCCTCAGAGAAAAAGCTTTGGGCCTTCTTAGTGATTTGCCTACGTCAGAAAGATACTATTGGCGCCTGTAGCATTATCTCACTTACTAACTCCACAGCAACCCTGCTATTATCCCTATCTGTCAGATGAAGAAATTGAGGTTTCAAGAGATTAAGTCACTTGCCCCAGGTCACACAGCTGCGTGTTTCTAAAGTTCAGTCTTAGTAATAAGGGTCTGCCTTAGAAAGGACATCTGGCGTTGGGAGCCAAGGACTTCAATTTTTTTTTTTTTATCTAATTCCTCATTCCAGTCTGCCTGGATCATCGAACTCCTAGGAGCTGGGTTCTAACCCTCTCTGACCTCGGAGTCAGTTCCTTTACTAATGGAAGCATGGCTATCACTGTACAAAAGGGACAAGGGAAGAACAGGGTTCTTGCCCAGGTATTAATCCTACAGGGACAGCAGAAGGAAGTGAAGCAGCCCTTGCAATAGAGAGAAACAAGGCTGTCTTCTGAATAAATAGCAATTGATTCATAAACACAATTCCACTTCGACTCCTTTTAAGACAATGGTTATTAACTTTTTCAAGTATGGACCTTTTGGGAATTTGAGGAAAGTTGTGGACCTGTTGGAGGAGGAATAGCTAACCACAAACCCCCAATTTTGCACATAGTTTCAGAGAAATTTATTGAGCATCTTGTATGCTCTCCAAGAGTAACAGACCCCAGGTTAAGAACTCTAGCTTTAAATAAACTCACTTCTATGTCTTAAAATGTAATAAATCAGAAAACAATGACTTTTAAATAACAAGGCAACCTAGGGCACAAACCGCAGGTTTTGCTTTATCAAGCTTTTGTTTTAGATGTCTAACTGCTTGCATGAGCTACATATACATTCACATCTCCTATTCCTCTAGTTCTCTGTGAAAGACGTAGATGACCACTCCAAGGACTGACCAGAAGACAAAAAGAGAACCTGTGCATAGGGCGGAAGTACATTTCTTTTGTTACTAGGGGTTGGGCAGCCATTTAGTAGACAGTAATGACTTCGTTGGATAGAGACTGGGTTATGTGACTTTAATAGACCAAGCAAGCACCTGAGGACAAATGCTCTAATCCCTGTGTAAAAGCAGTACAGAAGGGACCACAAATGTGTCCCTACTAAGCAATCCCTGGCTTCATAAGAGGCCAGGGACCTGATAGGGGCAGACTCAGTATATATTGGCTCACTCACCTATGTTTGCAGTCAGCCTTCTTAAATTAGCCAGCCCATGTTATTCCAAATAGCAACTGTTAGTTCCTTGCCCTGTAGAGGCCCCATTGTTCTTTTACACAAATATTAGATAATCCAAACCCAAGCCATTCTGAGACCATTTCCCCCTGGCCTCTTGTGTTGTGAGTAGACAAGCTCTTACTGTAATCATTACTAGAATTGGTATTTACCACCTGATATTTCTTCTCCTAATCTCCTTCCAGTGTTTAAGTTGTCACATAAACAGTCACAAAGCACAGATCGGATGCAAATGTTCTAGAGCACTTTCCTCTTTACAGATTTTTACTTGAAAGAAAGAAGACTGCGGTATGGTGGAAAGCACACTGCACCCAGGGCCCTTGGTCCACCACGCACTGCTCCACACCTCTCTAAGCCTCATTTGCCAGTATTAGACAGCTGCTTAAAGCTGAGCTCTGAAGGGCACATTTCCATGAGCTCAGGAAACTGAGGCAGGACCATGAGGCTGGGAAACTGAGGCAGGACCACGTGCTCCACGGGGAGTGCTAGGCCACCCTGGATAGCACCATGAGATCGCGTATCAATCCCCCTGCTGGAAAGGACACTTACAGTTCCTCTTCCGGACAGGTGCCACAGAAGACTCACCCAAGGGGGCGACCCCACAGATCATGCATCAACCAGTAAGCTTTAGAACACATGCGAACTCAAGAACCGCGACTTCACCTAAGCTTTACACAGTCCCAGGGGCCACACAAATCCTCATTGTTCTGTCGTGTATTCATTTACTCTCTTGCTCCCTCTCCCTCTTGCTTACTCAGGAAAAAAAAAAAAAAAAAACCCAAACCACATGCATCAAGGCCATACAGGGAGTACCAGGTACTGCAAGCAGCTTGTGAACCTTTTCTCTTGTGTGTAGAGTTAGAGGCAGACTTAGCAAAGTAAAGAACACTTCAAAGCACATACTGCTGTGTAGCAAGGAACCAGACTAGTCCCCTCTCCCCATCTCCTTTCTTCCCCTCTCCTTTCTCTCTTCTCCTTCTCCCCAGGCTACTTTTTTTATTGCTCTATGTTGATTGTCCCCAAAACACGCCCCACCCCCATTGAAACAAGAAGTTGTTACTCACTTAAAAAAAGAAATCTTGGGCTGAGAATTCTGTTAGTTCTGTTCTCTCCGTGTGGAGCACGAGGGAAGGGGTAGCGAGAAGATGAGGCAGGTCCCTTAGCCTTCAATCTTCGATTCCTGAACTCTCCAGTTCTATATATGCCTTCCAGGAGTATGCTCGCCCTCTCCTTTTTCCCGCCCCCTTTCCCAACTCTCAAGCTGCAAAGCGAACCTGTGGCGCCCAAATGCACCAGGTGTCTCCAACCTCCTAATTGAGCAAGGCAGGCTCCCTCTTAGCCAAGAGTCTTGAAATATTTATTCAAATTTTGGACTCACTGGATTAATGCCTTAAGCTGGTGAGCAATCCCACTGGAGGTCAATGTGCCTGTCCTAAAGTTGTCCAATGTCTGTGTGGGATTCGGACCTGAACATTGATAACATCACTCCAGGTTGCGAATCCCCAGAGTGCACCCTGGAGAGAGAAGCCAGCTGACATTGTTTGCAGATCGCTCACCGTAATGATTCAAGGTGGGCTCAGAACTGCAACTGCCTTGAGATAAAGCAGACCAGCTCCAGTTCACCCCTGGGGGGGAAGGCCTCTGAGCAGGCAGGCGATTGTGCAAAGCCCCTTCAGTCAGGGGAGACATCGGCTCCTCTCTGCCTTGGTCTCTACCAGTTGGCAGATGGAGCCCTGTGCAAATGCTGGCCAGACCAAAATGGTGCCGAGTCAAGCCACGAGATTGTTTAGAAAGAAAGAAAGGAAACATCTGCAAATGTTGCCTTGGTGCAGCGCAGGGACAGCCTGCTGCTTTTCCTCACAGGCCCACAGTGGGCTAGCTCCTGACTGATCAGAAAGGTTCCCCTGAAACAAATGCATCTGAAAGATATTTTCCATCCCCCCACAGGAAATTCTTGTGTTTAGTCATCCTTACTACATGGGCTGAGTCAGCATGCTGGGCTTTAACCAGAGCTGCTTTCCAATGGTAAGTTAAAAAGACCAGTTAGTTAAGTGAGGAGTACTTTGGCTGAAACGCTTTGACAGCCGGAGCTCCCAAATCGGACGGATAAACTAGAGGAATTGCAATTTGGGCACTGCTCAATACCTTTCCAGTCCTTCTGGGTGGGCCTCAATTACTTTTTAGTATGTTTGTGCTACAGAGCATTCCAAAATGAGTAGAGACCGCGGTCTGTGTACCTTTAAGAGACCACTCTGGTGCTGCGGTATGATCTTTGGCTTAGTCTTTAAATCCTGGCTTTGTCAATAATTTGCTATAGGACGATAGGGCAATTGTCCCCTCTCTCCAGGTTTTAGATTCACATCTTTAAATCGGAGGCTAGGATAAGATCATTTCTAAAGGTTCTTCCTGCTCTGGTGGCCATCTGTGTGGGGCAGATGGCTAGCTACTCTTTCCCCTAGTTTACCTAGGAAACCGCTGCAGAACCGGTTTTGGGAATCTCCCTCAGCATTTTTCCCACCTGTGTTGAAACATCTTCCCTGGGTCTGACCATGGTCTTTTTTTCTTTCCAACTTCCCTAGACAGGGAGAACCCCCAGGGAACGTTCTTTTCTAGAAACTACTTCTGCAACTAAGAGTTTCAAGCCTGCATTCTGTTAAATCCTCTGCAAATGTGGGAGACAATTACTTATGGCTCAGGTTTCAATGGCCACACTTTCTCCCCTCATCTGAGAGAATTTTCTGTTCTTTTGGTCACTGGCAGTGACTCACAGACTTAATGTCAGCTCACAGGGAAAAGGAAACTCGCGTATTCCAGAAGCACACACACGCTGTCTGCGACCACAGAGTTGTCCAAGGCCACTGAGACTCTTAAAAGGGGCACAGAGCTGTGTAATGTAACCTTACAAATTCTGCTGTCCATCTCTGGACACAGGAGGCCAAGGGTCAAAATAAGAAGACACTGTTGGAACATTACTGGATGCACATCACACAATGTTGTAAGCTCATCACTCGCTCCTCTGATATTTAACCCCACTACTCTACTGTGCTATGACTACTTCCTATTTTACAGACTTGGAAACTGAGGGGTATAGGGTGGTAGATGAACTTCCTCTAGGTGAAACAGGTAGTAAACGGAGGAGCTGGAGTCACGGTCTAGAGCAGCTGACTCCTGGATGTGTGCTGTCACCTAACTCTGCCTCTGAGCAGGTCTGGTTTGAGTGAAGATGGTACTGACGAGGTTCTCTGCCCCACCTGCCTCTCTTGTCCAGATCTGGTGCCTACCTTTATTTCTATGGTATTCTAGACCCCTTCCACAGAGAAGAAAAAAAAAAAAGCCTTCCCCCTGCTGATCTGCAATGTGTTCACTTTATGGTCCAGGAATGAGTCGTGTTTTCCTATTAAAAGGGAAACACAGAAAAAGGACATTATATAAAATAGCTTTCCCTGGAGCTAAGAAACTATTGAAAACTTAGCTACATCCCTCTTTGATGGTAAGTCTATTAGATTAGTCAAACGTCAGAGTTTAGGGAGAATTGATAACTTGTGTAGCGCTTCTCAGGATGGATGAGGGAACTGAAGCTGAGACAGTGGTCCAGTTACCAGATACCGGATACCCCGGCCAATAATCTGCCTCCATCGTTTCTCTGTATTCCAAAGAAAGCAGGAAACGAAAATTTACAGCTAGCTCAAAGCAAGGAGAGGAAGAAGTTAATTTCTACTCTGCCTGTGGCAGTCTTTCAATTCTTAGACACTCATGAAGTAAAGGCCAGAAGACAATCATTTCAGCTGTGAGATGGCTTTAAGGGGTCCTTTTCTGGGGGAAGGGTGCCCTGGCCTCCAGTTGCTCCAATTGTTTGTTCTCTACATGGAGTCATCGCTACAGCTACTGTATCAGAGACTGTGGGTTGAGAGGGCCCTTGAAAGATGGGGAAAGGGAGGGAAATGATAGGGTTGGATACTTGGTAATTCCCTCACAAGTTAACCTTACTTACAAGGGAATCTGGGAGAAAGACTTCCCTGTATAAGAGCCGCACTTTCCAGTAGGCTGTTCCTGAGGTCATACATAAGAGAGAGGCAGAAACATACATGGGCTTTCAAATGTAGTGACAGAGCAAACCAACTTGTCTGTGCATCTGTGTACCATATGTATGCTGTGCCCTCAAAAGCCAGAGGAGCATATTGGATCCTCTGGAACTGGAGTTAGGCACCATATGGGTACTGGGAATTGAACTCAGGTCCTCTGGAAGAACAGTCAGTGCTCTTACTCTCTGAGTCATCTCTCCAGGCCTCTTAGGCTTGGGTTTGGTTTGGTTTGGTTTTCACAGCAGGACAGCTTACCTAATGGATCACACCCAACCACACAAATGATTGGGGAAAGCCACCTCCATTTAAAGGCAGGACAGAAAAAATTGGCCTGATGACTGTGATCGAAAGCTTACTTGATGAAAGCTGAGGAGAGCCGTCTTCCTTTTTAATTTTGAGCATGCAGATGTCATTGAAATACTTTCAAGCCAAAGGCTCATAAAATATTACTTTAAAATAAAATTGATAGCAGTATAATTTTTCACTAATCCCAATATAGAAGGCAATATGGAAAAGCTAAAAGACAGATCCGGGGCTTTGTTTAAGTTAAAGCCTTCCAAGAACTGGCCTGAAGGCACAGTAGCTTAATGGCTGTTTTCAAAGAAAACTAGCAGATCATTCACTCTCTAGTGTCAACCCGAATGTATTTTCCAGTCTCTTCCTTCTAAGTGCCAAACAAAAGTGCCAGAGTACAAAACTAAAAGGTACCCAATTGAAGAGCCTGCCTGATATGCCTGCTCAGTGAGCTGATACATGCAGAAAACCTTATTAAGTGCCATAGCACTCAGCCAAAATGATAGGAGGACTTGAATGTATCATTTAAACAGCCATGCTGTATTTTGGGGCTGAGTCTATCACTGCCTACCAACTTTCCCATGTTGAAAGAAAGTCAACCACATATCCTCTTAGAAGGAAATGAACTTCCTCTTTGCTTTATAGGATGGTTGAAGTCTGACTACCTTTCATAACCAGCCAGCCTTTTAATTCATCTGGGGTTGCAGCTAAGTTCCCAAACCATGGGAGCAGTCTAGTTTAGGAGACAAGACCAAGGTGAGAGAAAGATAGAGGTATTTGTGGGTGGGGGTATGATACACTGGATTGCCTTGGAAGAATTTTCTAGGTAGTCAGTACTTCTAAGCTCAAAAAAAAAAAAAATCTGCTTTTGTAGTGTTAGGGGATGACATTTCACTGCAAAAATAAATGATTTGCTCATTACCATTTCATGGTTGCTGGCAACCACCCTCCTCTGCTTTCTAACAATTTCCATTTTAGGCACTGACAAACCCTTCAAAGCGATTCAGCCAAATATCCACCCAAGGTTGCATATTTGGCAGTTTCACAGGGAGAAATCTGGGGCCTCTGGGTGAAAAAAAATTGCCAAGAGGGCTCCCTCCTTTGTTAATTGTTAACAAACAGATTGCCATGAACAGTCACAGGGGCTCCATGGGCAGCTACGTGGGAAAGAAAGGAAAAAACAAAAACAAAAACGGAAGTTGTTGGCAGCGGCTGCTTCCTTGGCTCCTGTTCTTGCTCTTGGTCTCCACTGTTGCCTGTATTTTTCCCGAAGTTGGGTGCTGCCTCAACTGATAACTTAAGCAATGCAGGGCCGGCTCTCAGCAGGCAAGCATCCCTCGCAAATACAATGCTATGAGTGGGAGTAGGAATCACAGAGGAACAAGAGTCTCTGAGGCTGTAGGCTTTCTGAGTTTGTTGGAAGCTAATCTTAGCCAACTGGCTGAAGCTACAAGCAGGCGTTCACCATGAATCCTCTCTGGGAAACAGCCAAGTTGACTTCTGGAACCGACTTGGGACCGTGGCCTCTGAGGAACCACAAAGCCCAGAACACTTTGGTTTGCCAGTAAAAAGGTAGAACCTCCTTCCTGCTTGACCTGTAGCTTCAACAGCCATGCTCCCAGACAGTTCACATCCATATTCTCCTTAGTCTTAGATGCTGGAATGAACAATCCCCTTCTTGTCATCCAAAATTCATCTATCCTGAGCCTCCAGCTCAGGCCCTACCTATTAATGTTCTTTCTGCAAGACCTATCCTTCCTTCCTTCCATCTATCTTTCCTTTCTTCCCTCCTTCCTTTCATTCATTCTTTCTTTCTCTTTCTCCTCCTTGTCCTTCCTTCTTCCTCCTCCTCCTCCTCCTCCTCCTCCTCCTCCTCTTCCTCTTCCTCTTCCTCTTCCTCTTCCTCTTCTTCTTCTTCTTCTTTCTCCTCCTCCTCCTCCTTTTTGTTTAACTCATAGGCCTCTCTGCCTTTAGTAATTAAAGCCAGCTGTCCACATCCATGGGTTCTGCATCTATGGCTTCAGACAACTGAAGATTGCAAGTGTTTTCTAAAAAGTTGCATCTGTGCTGAACATGTCCAGCCACCCCACCCCTGCTCCTCACTGCCTAAATAATATAATACAACAACTATTCATATGCAATTTACAGTGAATTAGGCATCATAAATAATCTGGAGATTATGTAAAGTACCCAGATGATGTGAAGGTTATATACAATAACTATAACATTTTATACAAGAGATTTCAACATGTAATCATGGGGGCATTGTGGAACCAATCCCCAGCAGATGACAGTGCGTATTTGTGTGATTGCTTTCCAGTCAGCTCTCCTATGAGGCTTACTGCACAGGAATGCTTTTTTTTTTATTCAATACTGTACGGCTTGTTCCTACCACAGTGCCTGTCACACAGGAGATTCTCCATAAATATTTGTTACGTGAGAGAGTAAGATGCTAGTACCATTCTTTGGAAATTTAAAGCCAGCCTATTGTTTCTACTTGTAGGTTCGGTCTCCAAAAGCTTTTTGTGTTTGACCCTTCTGTATCCCGTCTGGGATAGGCAGTTGATCCCAACTGTCTCCAACCTCAGTCACTCCTGGTCCTCCCTTCTCATTTGGTTCATGATGCCCATGATCTAGGCATCAGCACCAGAAAGCTTTACTGGGTAGAGGCCATCGCTGTTAAGGATATGCCAAGGAGTGGCTTTAACTGCAACATTCTGAGGTATCATCACTTGGAGGGCCACATTATTATATTTAATACTCAAATCTTCCCTTCTCTTTGGGGGCTATTATTTAAAAAGTTAGTTGGATTCCCTGCCTAAACAATATTGGCAGCCTTCTCAACAACAAAGAAAGCCAAGTTGCTGTTATAGCTGAAAATTGCCCTAATTTCAGTTTGTCAGCTTTCCTTCAGGAACCCCTCAAAAAGCTGTCTGCACTATTAAATGACAGCCATAGCCATCCAGCTGCTCAGAATGTCAGCAGAGGTCCTTTGCCCTAAAATGAAGTAATGAAGAGGGATGAGGTAGCAGATCGCCAGCAATTGAGAACGGCTCCCAAAGGGTTACCACACCTTCTGTTCTCTCTTCTTGTCATTAGTTTCAACGAAACTGGCATGTGGTGGGAAGGAAGATAGGAAGGGCCTCCTGCTTTTAGATTACGTTTCGGAATGGTGATAAACCCAGCTATTTCTACTATTCCTTCATATTACCAAAGAGGGTTTTCCCTATCCTCAATTAAAAAAAAATCCATTATGAAGCCCCCCCCACTAAAGTTTACTAGTATTTAAAACATTTTGAAGCTGAGTGATGCTAGCCCATACCTTTAGTCCCAGCAGAAGCAGGCAAATCTCTGTGAGTTCTAGGCCAGCCTGGCCAGAGTGACTTCCAGGACAGCCAGGACTACACAGAGACACCCTGTTTTCCTGTTTTGAAAAAAACCAAAAACAAAGACAGAAAGCTTCCTCCCTCTTTCTCTAGGACTGGGTCCTAGAAGCAGGTAGCCAAGGTTGGCCTCAAGCCCACTGTATAGAAGAGAATGACTTTGAAATTCTGACTTCCTGCTTCCAGCGTTTGAGTGCTAGCATGCATGATTTTATACAATCTGGACATTTAACCCAGGGCTTCCTGCATGGTAGGCAAGTACTCTACTAGTTAAGTTACATTTCCCATCCTTAAGTTAGGTTTCAGCCTAGATATGTCACTTCTGGGGCTTGGTCCTACATACGTATCACCTCACAACCCCAAGATGTGCATCTCAGGTGCTCACCAAAACAGTATTGGTAAAATGGTGCAACCCTAGAATGGGATTCTTAGCAGATACACAAAGTGCAAGATCTATTTGTGTTGTTTTGGGAAGTTCTCTGCATTGTAAATGATGAAGGCCAAGCCAGACATGGTAAGATATCATACCCTTTTTGCTGCCTGTCATTTCTTCTTTGCAGGTATTTCTCAGAATCTTTCCTTTTCATTCCTTTCATGGATTCAGCCTCCAAATGGGCTCCTTGGTTACAGGGCATCTATTTTCCCGTTCACCTTTCCTCCAACCAGAAAGAGCACTGTAAAATCTTACCTTCATCAAGTCTCGCTTCTTTTGGAGGAAGTGTGCTAACTAAGTTGCCACACCAATGGAGGCAGGCAGGCTAAGGGAGTGTGTTTAAGAATGAAAGGAAATCTGGATGTGTGGAGGAGCTTGATTGGTTACTATTTCTCTTAGGACAAATGACTCAATCTTCCTGAGCCTGTTTCCTCCTCCGAAAAGAAGGTGTTGTGCCTTTGTCACTACCATAGGAAGAAAAACTAAGGACGGAAGGATGAGATGGGAAAAACAAAAACAAAAACAATGTATAGAACTCACTCAGCACAGTGCCTGACACACAGAAAGAACTGAAGAAATGATAGCTGCTATTAACATTATTATTATTACTGTTGATAGTCTAGAAATCAATTTATTGGAAATTCTTTGTAACTTTATAATGCCCTTTGGAAGGAGAGTTTTGTATTTTTTACATGTTTACTGCATATTTAGTACCATCTATGAACACTAATCTTACCCCTTTTTGTCTGTTTCTTCCTAATTTGCATTACAAGACCTGTCCTTCTCTTTTGCATCCAAAATGTAGTTGAAGTGTCTACATCCCCTGGGGCCATGACCTTTAAGGAGTCTCTCTAAGCACTTTGATCATATGGCATCCTTTCCATGCCTTCTGTCTGCTCTAACTATTTTGCTTTAATCTGTCTTGTCTGGCCTTGTTAGACAGCTTCACAGCATCCTCAGCCCTTCCCAGACTTCATCAAGACTTCTCTGTGGGGCTGCCTGCTTTGTGTTTCTCTTCTTTTGGATCAGGTAGTTCTTTTATTCCATGGATCCTTTAAAACAAAAGGGCTGCTGCTGTGATGTGAATGTATATGCCAGTTTGTTGTTGCATCAGCAAAATAAGAGTGTGTGCGATCCTGGTTTGGTCTGGTTCTGGCCAGTTCTCAGGCTAGGCCCTTCTCTGGTGTAAAAGAATAAATAAAATAAATTCCTAAGGTCCTGCATGCAGACATTCTGCCTGATGTTCTTTCTTCATACCTGCCCTAGTGCATCCAATGGGCTGATTAAAATTTCAGTGAACTGGTCTGTGAGATAGGTTCATGTATTTCTCAGAGCTCACATCTTTTGAAAACTCTTCTCTTCTGTATTAACTGCCATAAGAAACAATGGACTTGGAGTCACAGAAGCAGAGGCAGGAGAATTGCCATGAGTTTAAGGTCAGTCTGTTCTATCTAGCAAGTTCCAGATGAGCCAGGGATATCTATATAGGGAGACGCTGTCTCCAATAATATAAAATAATAAAATAAAAATAAAATAGTAAGTAAATAAATAGAAGTGGTGTTCCCCATCACCACCACCCAGGACCTCAGCTCAGCTCCAAGTTCTAAATCTCACTTATGTCAGAAAAAGTCTCTGTGCTGCGCTCCGGTCAGCTTTGATGGCAAAGAACATTTTTCTCCATCACCACCTCCACTCTCAGTAATTGGCATCCTTACACATTTGCCTGCCTTGATGTCTCACAGGCAAACGCTGACTGGTTGATTATTTGCTCTGGTGATTGTAGCATGCCCTTGCTTGGATTTTGTCTCTAGGGTCTTTTTATTGAGAGTTTTTATATTAAACATACACTAAGTCCCAAGCTTGATTTTTAACTGATCCCACATGAAGGAAAGATTTTCAACTCATAACATATGAGGCACATCTGTTCTGCTTATTTGAATTCAGGCTGTGCCATTCTTCTTATTATAATAGACCTGACTGTTGAGTATCAATATTTGTCTCTTTTAGTTCCATTGAACTTTCCCAAATGCTGCCCCCCATTTCTGGATCTTTTAAACACACATCTTGGAGTCTATGAAACAGTGGAACATTTTCCTTTACTCTTTTCTCAAGGTCTGCTGCTGGTCTTGTGTCTTGGGCAGGCACTTGGAACATGAGAATCCCTGTAAGATGTGGCCAGTCATCATTTTAAAGCCTAGGTATGAGCTAGGCCTGTGGTACACACTCATGACTCCAGGACTTTGGGGGCTGAGGTAGGAAAAATTTGAGTTTAAGGCCAGTCTGGACTATGTAACTAGACCTTATCTCGAAACAAAAACAAACAACTATCAAAAACAGTCTAGGCATGAGGTATGCACAAGTATTTGAGGCTGCCTCTCAAAGCCCATTCTGGACCTTGTTTGCCAAGATAAGCTCTTTAGTTGATAGGAAAGACTTGTCTTATCTGAGTGTTTACCTGCACACTGGAACCAAATGAGCTGAGTAAGACCTCCTCTCCAGAACCTCCAGATGTGTCTGGATCAGAGGCTCATCTTTGATGTCAGGACACACTGGTGGTATCTGCTGGTGGTATCTGCTAACCAGCCACTATTTGTTCCTACTAACCAAATTAAAACATGCATATCACCTACTCAAAAAAGAAATTTGTTCTGGGTGGTAGTAGCACACACCTTTATTCCCAGCACTTGGGAGGCAAAGGCAGGTGAGTCTGAGGCCAGCCTGGTCTACAGAGCTAGTTCCAGGACAGCCAGGGCTGCACTGAGAAAGCCTGTATCATCAAACAAACAAATAAACAGCAACAAAAATTTGAGTGGATTCAAAGATTTTGGCACAAACACTTCTCACTACTACTCCCATATGCTCTCATGAGTAAGAGAGAAAGAAGGTTTGTATTCGCTCTCTGGGGATGGATGAAAACTCGGGGTGTGCCCAAGGGCATGTGAACACTAGGGCACTCAGGCTAGACATATGATCTTGATCCCACCCTCTTCGAAGTGCTGGAGATGATGCCAAGCAGATCCCTCTACCACTGGACTACACTATCACGAGGCAACCTTTATGCTAGGATCTTATCTTCGACAACACATGGGAATCTTACAAGAGCCTACTGAGATTATTCTTCTGTATGTGTATTGTCACAGTAGGGATTTATGTAGCAGTGGGGGTGGGATCTAGAATAAGTGACTTTCAAGATGGATCAGATAGCATATAACACAAAGGAAGTATATACTATTTATATAGTTTCTAAGTAAACTAAGTAGGACTAAATAGATGATAAATAATAGGAGGATTCAAGTTGGAATCTTAATTGCTAGTGCAAACTGGGTCTACTTGTTCAATATCTTTAGGCCTTGGACAACTGATCTTTTAACTACACACATTACTATTTCCTACTTTAGAGTTGTTATGAAGACAAAAGAGGATGGTGCAAATAAATCCCCAGCATGAGTTAAGTACTACCGCAGACATGGCAGTCACAGCCGATGTGCATCCACAGTTCATTCCTTACGTTGGATCTGATGGCTACTAGCACACAATAGGCTCTCAAAATGGCTGACTTTATAGCACAGACCAAATACAACACAATTCCACTTATATGAGAGATCTAGAATAAGTGACTTTCTAGCTAGAAAGCACATTATCTGTTTCCAATAGTTGTTGGGAGAGGGGGTGAGGAATGACTGTTTAAAGCATGTGGGAGTCTTTGGGGTCATAAAAATGTCCTTGAACTAGGCAGAGGTTATGCTGATACAACAATGTACTACTTGTACTGAATACCACTAAACTGTGCATTTGAAAATTGTTAAAGTAGTAAACTTTATGTAAGTTTTATTTTACCACCACAAAACCACTGGCTTGTATTAGCCCTTAATTCTCTTCTCAGTTCCTCTCACATACAGGGCTGATCATCAGTTGCCCACTGATATGCTAGGGCATTCTGAAAGATCTGGGTTATACTCTAGGAAGATATCTAGCAAAATGTTTGGTCCATAGCTCTCATCTCCTTCTCCCTGGTGGTATCTGGCTTTGCTATCCTTCTGTTTGACCTGAACCTACAGAGGGAGAAGAGGAATAAGCAGAACAGAGTTGGGGGAGGCAGCAAAAACTATCAGCTTCAGAGCTGGAAAGATGACTCAGGTAGACATAGAAATGTTCACGGACACTTTGGGGCCAGCTAGCCTGGCAGATACAGATATACAGTAGCCAACAACAACAACAACAACAACAACCAACCAACCAACCAAAGACCCTGTCTTAATGAAGACTGTCACCAGAGATTGCCCTCTGATACACACACACACACACACACACACACACACATACAAACACACAAGGGCACACATATATAGCACACATCCACACACTATACACACACAAAATCTTTAACCAAGTGAAAAATAAAGCCCTATCAGTTTAGGCTCAGTTAAAATCTTGATGTCCAGCTCCAAGTTGGTTTCTTCATGCTGACCAGCCCAACTAGAAACTACATACAGCCTGGCTTCTGGAAAGAGCTGTCCTTTATTCTACGGCAGGGATCCTAAGGAGACCCATGGCATTTCTAAGCCCCCACTGTACCCTCCTTAACCAATCCCCCAGCACTCTAAATGCCAAGATTCTTGAGCTGCCACCAGGAATGTCCCTGGAGTAAATTAGGTTTTTTTTTTTTTTTGAGGGAGGCAGGGTGGGGGAGATTGAGCAATGAGCTCCAATCTAGGGTCTAAAGAGTGACTGGAGCATTTGAAATGTGTTACCCAATAAAACTCTCTGCTAAGGCCCAAGACTGAAATAACTCAGCTGGGCTCTGGTCTCAGCAGGGCCCATTCATTAGCTAACACTTCTCATCTGTGATGGTTACAGACAGGTTTTTTCATGCCCCCTGAAATGGGCTTCAACATTGCAGCTGGCAGACAGCTGTGGCCTCACAGTGTTTACATTACCCAGACGAATGCAGTCTGTGCTGGAGACACAGAATGAATCTGATTTAGCTGTTGGAAAATGGGATTTTCAAAAGTTCCGTGGTTTTTCTCTCACCACTCCCCACCCTTACCCCCCCCCCCCGCCCCCCGGGCCTGGGGAAGCAGAAAGACTGAAGGTGGAACAAAATAAGCATGGAGGGGAAAAAAGGGAGTCTCTTGTTTCTTGGGCTTGGGTTTGCCTTTGTTTGGAGCATCTTTGTGTGACACCTCCAGGTGGTGGGAGCTGGATGGAGAGGATAGGATTAAGGGGGCTATGGCAGATCATCCCTCCTGAGCTGAGTCTTACTGGTCAGCTCCAGATCTCTGGGGACTCAGCACAGCCAGCAAAAGACAGCTGGGCAAAGGCCGGTCAACAGTGGTCTAGTCATCCCCTTTACCTCTAGACATGAAGAGGACAGAAGGACTAGAATCCCCACAGACAGCTGGTGCCATGACCAACTGGTCCACGAAGTGGAAGTGGGGGCTGCTCGACTCTACTGTGGTATGTAGGACCCACTGCACTGTATCACAGGGAACCTCCCTCAGGCCTAGGGACATTTGGCTTTATTTCGTCGGATCAGCAGTATTAACCAAGCCCGGGTTTTTGTTTGTTTGTTTATTTTGTCTTCTACATCCCAGTCCTCTCCTCTTGTAGTTCCTTCTACCCACACTAGGAAACACCCTCCTAACTGGTTCCCTCTGCTTGACTTCTTTCGCGAAGAGGTCTTCCCAGCTATCTAAAGTTCTATTAGTATGTTGTGTTCTGTCCCAGTAACCCACATTTCCTGAACGTTATCAACCACATGCTAAAGCCTTTGTTCACTTATTAAAGATACAGGCAAACAACCAGACAAAAGCGCTTCTCTCAGGGAACTCAGCTTGAAGGGAAGAAATAGAAGAAAAGAGAAAAACTACAGGAAAGTATGAAAACCACTAGGATTGGGTCCAAGGGATTAGTGGAGGTCAGAGGAAAACATCTAACCCTATGTAGATAGAGGGGTGAAAAGAAGACTTCCCCAGTGTGCGTTCTACCTGCCACTCACCTCCTTAAAATGCTACATTGCCACCACAATTTGTCACCAACCATTTTCAACCAATCACCCCAGACTTTCTCTTAAAAATTCTATTCTAGAAAGCATAGTTCCCTCACACCATATACTTGTCCTCTTGTCCTTCCTCTTATGTGACGTTGGGGATGTAGTGCTCCTGTCTGGGAGGTACCACATCTCCCCCTTGTTTTGCCTTCCTCCACATCCATGCAGTGCCTAGAACAGTGTCTGTTGACTGGTGATCTAGTAAGTGCATCTTTTACTATGGGACTGCTCTGACTTCAAAAAGCACGAAAAAAGGATTTCACTGCCATAAGACCGGGCCATCAGAAAATATGGGAATGCAGATGAAGGGGTTTCAAAATTTATTCCCCAACTTGCTCTTGACCTGAAAAGAGAATTTTGCTGATAATCAAGTGGAGGTTTGTGTTTCAAGAGCTCCAGTTGGCGGAGAATTGGATATATTTTCCATTCTGATTTAAATATTTAGCCTGATTTGTTTGGGGCTTTTGCCCCCACCCCCACCCCCCGCTTTGTTTTGTTTTGGTCCCGGGCCTGCTGGTCAGAGCTAATTTGTACAGCTGCTTTTTCGTTTGGTTTCTTCCAAGAAAGAGAGAGGAAATAAGGTTGCCAGCAAATCTGCAGTTACCAAGGTTTCCCTAAGATGAATATTATTTTTCTCTTCTAATTCCACCAAATACAGTATAAAGAAAAGCATGTGACTATTCCACAAATTTAGTTATGCCAGAGGGTCAAATCCTGTACTCTGTCCACGTCCTGCTGTTGGGAGACATATAATGCTGATTTCCTAACCCACTATTTAGGAAAATTGTACTGTAGTTGCAGAATGGTAAATTCCCCTGATTTTGTGCTTAGATTCTCAGACTTGGCTCGTCCTGAGTTTCAGCAGAAATGTGAAAGGCACTGCTTTGGAGAGGCTAGGGAAATGGGAGAAGTCAGGCAGGAGAAATCTCAAGGAGTAGGTATTTGGAGCATCAGATTCTGTTTTATGCTCTGCCACTGACATGCTCTGTGACACAGTCAAGTTACTTCTTACGAAACATTTTCCAGGGGGATCAGAGTGGCATATGCTCAAAGGCTCTTTCCAATCAAAAATTATTGGACCCTGTAAATTAGGGTTTGGGGTTTCTATAAAGGCTAGTCAAGCTAGGTGTAGTAACACATGCTTATAATCTCAGCACTAGGGAGGCAGGGACAGGAGGATCACAAGGTTGAAGCCAGCTTAGACTTTTAGTGAGACTCTGTCTTTAAATAGAAATTTAAAGCCAATAAGAAAAGTCCCAAAGGTTTGTGGGTATTAACAAGGCTTTCTTCCACTGATCTATCCTTATGAGACATTTGTCCAAGTTCTTGGTTCTCATTTTTATAGTCTGAGAAGAACTGTCTAAAGAGACTGTTCATGTTCTTACTGAAGTAGTAGCTGGTATGAGAGGCCAGTTTTTTAAAGCTTCATTGGGATATATGTTACACACCATGCAATCAATGTACCCTTTTAAAGTATGGAATTCAGTGATTTTTTTTTTTAATATTTTGAGTTGTGCAGCCATCACCACAATCACTTATAGAATATTCTCAGCATCCTAAAAGAACTTGCCTCATTTGGCTATCCTCATCCCAGTCCCGAATCCCCCAATCTTTCTAGTCCTAGGTAATCACCAATCTAATTTCTCTTTCTATGGATGTACCTCTTCTTCCATTTCTTAGAACAGAGTCGTGTGATGTATTTGGTGATATTTCTCACCCACCATAATGAACAGATCTCTCCAGATTTGCCAAGGGATGGCTCCAGAAGGGCAGTAGAAGGCAAGGACAGTGAACAACAGAAGTCAAATGCTGATAAGACAGAAGCAAAGTGTGGGTGAGTGCATTTTGGAGAGGTGATGAGGAGGACCGTGCAGATAAAATGGTATGCATGGAAGGCTTCCATGCCTGAAGTGAAGCTTCGAGAGTACCTTGAATGAAGTACAGGATTTAGGCACTCCAAGTTCTCTGACAACCCAAAACCTCATGTATCATTGATCTTTATTCTAATTCAAAGGCATGGTGCTCCCTTGTGCTTGGGCAGACAATTCACATGACCTCCCAGCTCATTTGGCAGAACTTGGAGAGAAATCTGGCCTTGCAATCAGACTAAATGATGTGTTACCCTACACTTAATCTCCACCATCCATCAAAATCCAAGGGCCTTGGCCTCAGACCCCGACAAGAGGCCCACAGTACCTGGGTAGGATTTCATTCAGGGAATGAATGCAAAGCCCCTAATTCTCCATCCATCTCAGCCCTCTGTAAACAGTTAAAGACTGCAGCCAACAGCAAAAAGAACTGCCAACCCAAATGAAAGCAGTGAGTCAGCAAAAGAAAGACAGATGGCAATGCATCAACTGTAGCACAGACAGCAAGAAGCACACCCTCCTTAGCTCTGACCACACTGCCTCGCCTTGATTTCAGGTGACCTGCTGCTCACACAGAGCCCCTGAGAACTGCACTGTAGGTGGAAGGAAGCATTTGCTGTCTGCACACTGTTTGCAGCTTTAACAGTAGAGGGAAACAATGCTCTAAAGCACACTCTCCAGGCTGTCCAGGCAGAGGGATGCAAGGAAGACATTGGTCAGGCTTTCCCCCCTGGCTCTCTCACATCCATGCCACAGGGCCATTTCCTTTGATGGTCTTTTTCTCAAGGTGTCCTGATTTGTTTAACCATACTTAACTGACTCCACAGTACAATTTATGGGCAGACCATCATCTCACTAACTTTTGGCCCATTCCTTCCCATCATTTACAACACCTCAAAATTTAGGAATATTAAGAAGTTGAAACTAGGTCTATTAACAATAATTTGAGGGGAGATGGTTGGAAATTTCCATGTCTATGATGATGAATCCCCAAGACTGTGTTTTGTAAAACATCAGAAGTGTTCATC